>NC_090378.1:33981512-34293230 GCF_036365525.1 Heterodontus francisci | reverse complement strand
ACTTTTGTTATAAATGTTATACATTTGACACATATGTGCTCCTTACACCGAGCCTTGCCATTCAGGAGCAATCATGCCATGATTTAGCAATATGTACTGCCAATGGTTGGGGCTCTGTGACAGGACTGCACATTTGGAAAACCAACCCTGGTATGTAAAGCATTCCTGCTCCTCATACAGCTAACGATCACAAACATAGTCTGTACCACCACTAAAGATCTGCAGAATCACAATTACACCTCAGCACATTGCTGGCATTGAGAGGAAACAACATAAATTCATCTGCTTCCACTAATATGCTACTTAATTTGCAACAGCTTTGACTTGGGAGTTTAAATTTCTTCAGGATTGCATTTCAAAACTTGCATACCGTTAAATTCTGCCACATACATTCTGAGTAGCAAGTCATTCTAAAGGTCCAGATTGCTGTTTTTTTAAGCTGTTGAAGCAGAGAATATGTACATTGTGCTTTTAGAGTTAAATAGGCGAATGAGACATAGGTGGTTTAATCTGATGTGAGCCAGCGCAGATTTTGAAACATTTATTTTTATATCTAAGAGGAGCATGGAGCATAGTGCACTTTAACAGAGGATGGTTTCTCTTCTGATTGCATCTTAGTCGCCCTTATTATCCTTCTATGCGTCTGGGTTAGTCTAATAATAATGCAGTTCTGTACTTCTGAGCACATTTGATGCTTCAAATGTATGGGATGCAATAGTTAATTTGTACTGCATATTGGGACATTTCTTAGTTCATCAAATTTTATGGATCAAATCATTTTAATTCACTCCTATTTTAAAGTTTTCTGATCCAAGCATAATATTTCCCAATTAAATCCTTATGCTAGAACAACATGTTCCTCAATTAACTGTTCTTTCCTTCCCTAAATTTATTCAATCCATGACTGCATGTCAGAGGCAGCCGCACATTTTAGAGACACAAGTCTTTTTTTGCGAAAAATATTCGTTTGTTCAGTGTTTTCTGCTGGTTTTGTTTAAACAGAATTTGTGCATGAATGATTAAATGTGCTGCAGTAGAAAAATTTACAAATTGACTTTTTATTTGAAGTGTATGGATATCTTAATTCAAGTACAACATTCTTGTCATTTGTTAGGATTTAACTGCCTGACCGTTTAGACCCTGAAAGCATACCTGGCACGGCTATTTCTGTTAATACTTTGAGAAACGTCCTTTTTTTATTCCAAAACTCCAAACACTTTTTTCAGGATCCCTCTTGCTTCTGCCAGAATTTGGCAGATGGTAACCACCTGCCAAATAAATGAATTTAGGCCATGATGTGAATTCAAAAGGTTTTAATTCTTCATCATTCATAAATACTGCTTCACTGAAATTTATTTTTGGGATTTCACAACATGATGGAGGACATTGTACTCCCCCAATATATTGTAACACAATGGGCTGTTTTTGTGGTAGAAATAACTGAGGCTAAACAGGGTTCATGGTTATGAATGTGTAAATCAGAGAGCAACTTCCAGTGCCTGCACATCTACAGTTAAATGCAGAAATCAGAAAGTCACTGTCCGAGATGCCTGCTCCTCCAAGAACCACATTCATATACCATGATTATGGTATCTCCCTGAAAAGGTCAGCATTGAAATACATCTTCTTCTTCTTCTTTGGCCTCCTTGTCTCGAGAGACAATGGGTAAGCGCTTGGAGGTGGTCAGTGGTTTGTGAAACAGCGCCTGGAGTGGCTATAAAGGCCAATTCTTGTGTGACTGACTCTTCCACAGGTGCTGCAGATAAAATTGGTTGCCAGGGCTGTTACACAGTTGGCTCTCTCCTTGCGCTTCTGTCTTTTTTCCTTCCAGCAGCTTAGTCTCTTTGACTTGCCACTCTTTAGCCCCGCCTTTATGGCTGTCCGCCAGCTCTGGTGATCACTGGCAACTGACTCCCATGACTTGTGATCATTGTCACAGGACTTCATGTCGCGTTTGCAGACATCTTTAAAGCGGAGACGTGGACGGCCGGTGGGTCTGATACCAGTGACAAACTCGCTGTACAATGTATCCTTGGGGATCCTGCCATCTTCCGTGCGGCTCACATGGCCAAGCCATCTCAAGCACCGCTGGCTCAGTAGGGTGTATATGCTGGGGATGTTGGCCACCACGAGGACTTCTGCATTGGAAATACAGTCCTGCCACCTGATGCCAAGGATTCTCCGGAGGCAGCGAAGATTGAATGAATTGAGATGTCGCTCTTGGCTGACATACGTTGTCCAGGCCTTGCTGCCGTAGAGCAAGGTACTGAGGACACAGGCTTGATACACTCGGACTTTTGTGCTCTGTGTCAGTGCGCCATTTTCTCACACTCTCGTGGCCAATCTGGCATAGCAGTGGACGCCTTTCCCATGTGCTTGTTGATTTCTGCATCGAGAGACAGGTTACTGATGATAGTTGAGCCTAGGCAGGTGAATTCTTGAACCACTTCCAGAATGTGGTCGCCGATATTGATGGATGGAGCATTTCTGACGTCCTGTCCCATGATGTTCTTTTTCTTGAGGCTGATGGTTAGGCCAAATTTGTTGCAAACAGCCGCAATCCTTTCAATGAGTCTCTGCAGACACTCTTCAGTGTGAGATATTAATGCAGCATCGTCAGCAAACAGGAGTTCCCTGATGAGGACCTTCCGTACTTTGGTCTTCGCTCTTAGACGGTCAAGGTTGAACAACCTGTCATCTGATCTTGTGTGGAGGAAAGTTCTTTCTTCTGAAGACTTGAACGCATGTGAGAGCAGCAGGGAGAAGAAGATCCCAAACAGTGTAGGTGCGAGAACACAGCCCTGTTTTATGCCACTCAGGATAGGAAAGGGGTCTGATGAGGCGCCGCTATGCTGAATTGTGCCTTTCATATTGTCATGGAATGAGGTGATGATACTTACACAGCATCAAGCTGTTGTATACATATCAAATTATATACGCACTGAACTCACCAGAAAAAGTTAAGGATTGACTATTCCAGTCTAAGTAAAATTTTAACGGCATGAAAAGCCTTAATTGCCAGGAACCTCCCTGACAAGGAAAATTAACTAGTTTGGAGTTTCATGGCTTCAGATTTTAGCTTTTGGAGATTAAAGAAAATTAAAATTAACATTAAATTATTTATTTTTTGACCTTTTTGTTGTCTCTTTGAACTCTAAATCCAATCAATCTTTCCCTCTCTTTATTTTGCTTTCTGTACCTGATATGACATTAAATTCACTATTCTGACCTACACTTCCTGGATCAGACTCTGCTGTACTCAAACGATTCTTCAATCTGATTGGTTAAGAAAATACACTGTTGCTTTCACTGTTCACACAGGTTCCAGATGTTCTGTGGAGGACTTCATGCTTTTTGGAAAGTTGGCTGACAGGAACTTGCAGTGCAAAGGCTCATAAAAAGTCTATGGGGAAGTGCAAGTGTAACAAATAGGTAGCACTGATTGTTCACTGCTGACCACAAAACCCAGCCCATATTAACACATATTTTTCCAAGTACCAGTAATTTTGTCTCAAATTATTGTCTCTAAAAGTTCTTCCACCATAGAAGTTAGGGTGACTGGTCATAGTTGCCAGGTTTATCCCTCTCACTTCTTTTGAACAGGTGTGTAACATTTGCAATCCTCCAGTCTTCTGGCACTGCTGTCATGTCTCAGGAGGATCGGAAGATTGTGGCAGAGCCTCTGTTATCTTCAACCTTACTTCCCTCAGTAACCTAGGATGTATCCCAACCATACTGGGAGATTTTTCTACTTTGAGCACTGCCAACCTTTTAAGTCTCTCCTCTTCATCTACTACCTCCTTCTTTATTATTCATTCAATTTTTTCAGCTATAATGAATATTTCATGCATGATGCAAAGCAATCATTACATAGCAAAATGTTCCATATGCATAATGTAAACTGCCATTTAATGGAAGAATGATATTTACTCCTGATAATATTACTCAAAACACCAAATGTGTTTATGTGAATGTAAAGGGAGGCAGGGTCCCAAAATGCATCTATAGCCATGAGCTCTGTACAGGTACAGCTCCAGGAACTGTTGCACCGACAGAATTAGCACCCGCCACTCTTACTTTCTTCCAATTTACAGCAGCAAAATCACAAAGGGGATTGCCCAACTGGTAATCTATTGTTTTAAAAGGACATGATTCCTTGATTAGTATCAATATCAGAAGTACTTAAAATGTGACTTCTATGAACAAAGATGTATCAATTAAAAGATATGTAACTGAGGAGAAATAAGTATAAATGGTACTCTTGGCACTCACCAAGGCCACCATTTATACCTGGGTAGCCTTAACGATCATGCTCACTTCACAGGCTGTTTATACAACAGTGACATACTTGTTATTGTAAATGGTTCAGAAGGAATGTGTGATCAGGTGAGTTACAGCGACTCCAAAAGAATCTTTCAAGTAATCTTCAGAGGGATGAGAGAATATGTATTAAAAATAAACTTCAAAAACATGTAGCTTTAGGACATCTTGATGGGATAAATGATTGATCTTTTCACTTCCATACTTGATGGCTTACTTGTCCATTAGCTGTGGTTATGTGAAGGGTTAGATTTTAAGTAGCTTGTAATTGGGGACAGGCAGCCCAACTAAAAATGGAGATGCAATAGGTTGAATCTGCATCTGCTCAATACAATCTACTGTACCATCAAAAGATCAGCGCTGCCATTTTCAGAAAGCATGATCAATTTTTTTTTATTCTTTCATGCCAGCATTTGTTGCCCATCCCTAATTGCCCTTGAGAAGGTGATGGTGAGCTACCTCCTTGAACTGCTGCAGTCCAGCTGGTGGAGGCACATCCAAAGTGCTGTTAGATAGGGAGTTCCATGTTTTTGACCTCATGACTGTGAACGAATGGTGATATAGTTCCAAGTCAGGATGGTGTCCAGCTTGGAGGGGAGCTTGGTTTTCTCATGCGCCAGCTGCCCTTGTCCTTCTAGGTGGTATAGGTCGCAAGTTTGGAAGGTGCTGTCAAAGGAGGCTTGACAAGTTGTTGCAGTGCTTCTTGTACATGATGCACACTGCTGCCACTGTGCACCAGTGGTGGTGGGAGTGAATGTTTAAGGTGGATGGGGTGTCGGTCAAGTGGGCTGCTTTATCCTGGGTGGTGTTGAGCTTCTTGAGTGTTGTTGGAGTTGCACTCATCCAGGCAAGTGGAGAGTATTCAATTATACTGCTGACTTGTGTCTCATAGATGGTGGACAGGCTTTGGGGAGGCAGGAGGTGAGTTACTCACCACAGAATTCCTAGCCTCTGACCTGCTGTTGTAGCCACAATATTTATATAGCTGGTCCAGTTAAGTTTATGTTTGTAACAAATGGTATCCTGTGACATAGTATGTTTTAGATATTATGCTAATGGGAGGGAAGACACCACCTGTTATGCAGTATATAGGGATGCAATACATTGCATAATATGTAGAAATACAGTACAGTGTGGCCTAAAGTGCTCCGTTTCATTGTACAAAAGATACATTATAAATGACAGCCAGCATGGACTTGTTCAAGGCAAATTGTGTTTGAGTAACTTGGAGTTCTTTGATGAAGTAACAGAGAGCGTTGATGAGAGTAGTGTGGTAGATGTTGTTCAATGCACTTTCAAAAGGTGTTTAATAAAGTACCATATAGTCATCTTATTAGTAAAGTTGAAGTTCACGGGATTAAAGAAGCAGTGGAGCATGGATATGAAGTTAACCAAGAGGCAGAGAGCAGAGAGTTGCAGTGAACAGTTATTTTTCAGACTGGAGGGAAGTATACAGTAGTGTCCACAAGGGTCAGTATTAGGACCACTAATTTTTTGATATATATTATTGACCTGGACTTGGATATGCAGGACATCATTTCCAAGTTTGTAAATGACATGAAACTTGAAAGTGTAGTAAACAGTGAGAAGGATAGTAACAGGCTTCAGGAGGACATGGACAGGTTGGTGAAATGGGCAGTTGCAATTTAATGCAGAGAAGTATGGAATGATGCATTTTGGTAGGAAGAATGAGGAGAGGCAATATAAACTAAATGGTACGATTTTAAAGGGTGTGCAGGAACAAAGAGACTTGGGAGTGTATGTACACAAATCTTTGCAGATAGTAGGATGTGTTGAGAAAGCTGCTAGAAAGAGCAGACAGGATTCTTGACTTTATAAGCAGAGGTAAGAGCAAAAGCAACATAGTTATATGGACAGACTAGGGAACCTAGGGTTGTTCTCTTTACAGCAGAGAAAGTTAAGGGGTGGTTTAATAAAGGTGTTGAAAATCATGAAGGGTTTCGATAGAGGAAATAAGAAGAAACAGTTTCCAGTAGTAGAAGGATCATTAAGCAGAGGATACTGATTTTAGGTAATTGGCAAAAGAACAGGAAACGTGATGAGGAGAACTTTTGTAATAAACACAGTGAGTTGTTATTGTCTAGAATGCACTCAAATTTCTTATACCAGGAAGATGGCATAATTCCTACAGTGAAGCTTCCACTACTGCCGCACCTAGCAAACCATTACAAACCACATAGCAGCAATCCAGCAATGTGTTTCTCCCAAAATAAATATCAATTCTAAAAGTCCTTCCTTATAACTATAACCTGCTCAACATTCTTCCCGAACCAACACCATTAAAGAGGTAAACTGGTCATTTGCTATTTGTAGCATCTTGCTGTGTACAAATTAGTTGGTCTGTTTGTCTTTACAGCAGCAATGAATATGTTTCAAAAGTAGTTGATTATTGTGAAACACTTTGGGATGTTCTGATAAGTCCTGTTAATAAGTGCTACATATATTTTTTCCATCTGGGCCTCACAATTCCTGTTCCAAAATCCATAATTTGATATTTATTCATATTACATTTCATTTTAAACTCATTAGTCTGTTTAATTGATCCAAATCTCTTTGAATGTTATTTTTATAAATAAGCCATTGCTCAAAATACTTAAGTGACTAAATTGGAAATGTCTTATGGAAAAAGTTGCATGAAGTGGTCATTACCCAACAATCCTGGCCAAGTCTTTGGGAATCGCACAAAGCCAGACCTTAAATTTGGCTGCCATGGGAATGGAAACATTACACTGAGGTGCTTTCCTGTAACTGAGGTTTCAAGTCCCACCCCCGAGACTTGAGCACATAATCTATGCTGACATTCTAGTGTAATACTGAAGGAGTGGTGCACTGATGGAGGTGTCTTTTTTTCGAATGAGACATCAAACACAGGCCCCATCTACCCTCTCAGATGGACGTAAAAGATCCATGATACTATTTTAAGGAGGAGCAGAGGAGTTCTTCTTGGTGCCATGGCCAATATTTATCCCTCAACCAGCATGACTAAAATAGGTTATCTGGTCATTACCACTTTGCTGTTTGTGGGATCGTGCTATGTGCAAATTGGCTGCTGCATTTCCCAAGTTCCAATTGTGACTACACTTAAAAAAAACTTAACTGGTTATAAAGTGCTTTAGGACATCCTAAGGTTGTGAAAGTCTCTGTATAAAGTCAAGTTTTGATGCACCCTGAAGGCAACTTTATTCTATATCTGGACTGCATCTAACATGGTATGAACACAATAAGAAATAGGCAGGGGGAGTTCATTTCTGGTCCAAGAACGAACTCCTAACTCACTGGTACAGACCTGTCAAGCCTTACCCATTTGTTTAAATTGTAACCATTAGCTTTGTTTTGCTTTGCACATAAATAAAAATTTACAAGAGGTTTAGTTCCTTTCATTGTTGTAATGATTGGACTATAACACAACCATGTCTGTCACTTCGGGCACTGTCTCCAGCAGGAATAAACAAGAAACAGTAACACTACTCTCAGGCTGCCTTCAGGTTCCTGCTACACACTCTAAGTGAAACTCAGGCCACTATTGTAACAGGCCTTTTGTGGCCCAAAGATTTTTTTTCTCCAAAATACGTTACTTAAAATTATTTTAAGGGGATTTTATGTGCTCATAAAGTGAAGGATGTCAGTCTTTAGGAATGGAACATTTTTCTATTCTGGGCATATTGTTTCACAACCAAGTACCACTAAGTTAGGTACAGTCCAGATATATAATAAAGTTCCCTTTATTGTGCATCAAAAATATGGCTTAACCCAAACTACAGGGAGGCATTGCAGTACGAATTTTCTAGTTCCTACACCAGCCATTTTTAAGACCTGTATTAGCAGAAATCACAGTTTCGTGCAGAATTATGGTAAGGCATGAACAGTTTTGTGGTGTGAACTTGAACCCACTAAAATATGATTGAGTGCGCCCTAAAGTTACATCGCTTAGGACTCTTACAGGGAAAGGCGATCATCAGCTAATCAGTCTGGGCTAAATTCGATCTCAGACAGTGCCCCCGCGTTGGCTGTGGTGGGGAAGAGACGGTCGCCCACCTCCTCCTGGAATGTGCCTTTGCAAAGCAGGTGTGGAAAGAGATGCAGTGGTTTTTGTCAAGGTTCATCCCAAGCAGCTCTGTAACACAGGAGTCTGTGCTCTACGGGCTGTTCCCAGGGACGCACAACGAGACAAACATCAACTGCTGCTGGAGGACTATCAATTCGGTGAAAGACGCCCTTTGGTCTGCCCGAAACTTGCTGGTCTTCCAGCGCAAAGAGTTGTCCACCACCGAATGTTGCAGACTGGCACATTCCAAGGTCCAGGACTACGTGCTGAGGGACGCACTAAAGCTTGGGGCAGCCGCAGCAAAGGCTCAATGGGGAAAGACCACAGTGTAAGGTTCCCCCACCAAGCTGGACTGAGGGGCTGGATCCATGGGAAACCCCTCGAACTGTATCGTTAATATTCTGAATTGCTGTAAATGTAAAACTGTAATTGACATGACAATTGTGAAACGGAAGGGTTGGGAAGAAACTCATGACAGTATTGAAGGAAACTGATCTCCCTTGCAATGTTTGTATTTTTTGGTGCTGTTTGGAAACTGTTTGGCAATGTAATTTTTACAGATTTTTATGAATAAAGTATATTTTGGAAATTAAAAAAAAAAAATTCGATCTCAGTCAAAAGAAATGAAAGTTTACCATTCAATACAAACTCAACCACCAGAAGCAGACTATCACAAATTTTCTTTTGCAAAAATTTAAATGGCAAATTTGCAATATTGAAATCCAATAATTAAATGTCACAATGATCAGTAATTGGCACTCCAGTTCTTAACCAAAACAGATTAACTTGTCATTTACTCCTTGTGCTGTTTGTGGGACCTTGTGTTGTGCAAATTGGCTGCTAGAATTACCTACAAAACATCAGTGTTTACTCTACAAAGGTAATTGATTGGCTATGAAGTGAGTCTGAAGACGTGAAACATACTATAAACTAAAACTCTTTCTATCTAACCAACTGTAAATGAAAGTTAATGGAGCTTCGTGAGTATCACAACACAAAACAGCTCTGCAAATGCACGATTTCTGAAGAATGCTGCTGTGTATCAGGTAAAGCGGTTTCACGGAATTTTTGTCGCAAAAAGTCAAAAAAATCTTGAAATAAACATCTCTCAGTCTCTTGTGTTCTATAATAATTTAAATAATTGTGCAAAACTGAAATTTATATAGCTTTCAAATAACGTATAATGTTTAACAATTCTGTATACAAAGTTTGACAAAAACGTCTGGTGTACAACTAACCAAACATCGAGCACATCTATGAAATATGGTGCTAACCATGTATATATATACAGTAACCTACGAGAATAGAAAAATCATTTGGGATCCACACAATACAAAGCTAATTGGTATCTACAGAATACAGAACTTGTCTGAGAGTGACTGCCCTTGACATCAAGGAGCCCTAACAAAATTGAAGTCAATGGGAATCGGGGGGAAATTTTCCACTGGTTGGAGTCATACCTAGCACAAAGGAAGATGGTTGTGGTTGTTGGAGGCCACTGCAAGAATACATCAGGTTAGTGTCCTAGGCCCAATCATCTTCAGCTACTTCATCAATGACCTTCCCTCCATCATAAGGGCAGAAGTGGGAGATGTTCACTGATGATTGCATATTGTCCAGTACCATTTGTGACGCCTGCATGCAGCAAGATCTGGACAACATTCAGGCTTGTGCTGATAAGTGGTAAGTAATATACGTGCCACACAAGTGCCAGGCAATGACCATTTCCAACAAGAGAGTTCTGATGAAGGGTCACTGACCTGACCTGAAACGTTAGCTCTACTTCTCTCTCCACAGGTGCTGCCAGACCTGCTGAGTATTTCCAGTATTTCTTGTTTTTATTTCAGATTTCCAGCATCTGCAGTATTTTGCTTTTATTATTAGAGAATCTAACCATCTTCCTTTGATGTTCAATGATAATACCTTTGCTGAATCCCCCAGTAACAACATCCCAGGGGTTACCATTGACCAGAAACATAACTGGACCAGCCATATAAATACTGTGGCTACAACAGCAGGTCAGAAGCTGGGAATTCTGCGGTGAGTAACTCACTCCTGACTCCCCAAAGCCTGTCCACCTTCTACAATGCACAAGTCAGGCGTGCAGTTCCAAAAGCACTCAAGAAGCTCAACACCATCTAGGACCAAGCAGCCTGCTTGACTGGCACCCCATCCACCACCTCCAACATTCACTCCCGCTACCACTAGGCACACAGCAGCAGGAGTGTACACCATCTACAAGATAGACTGCAGCAACTCACCACAGCTCCTTCAACAGCACCTTCCAAACCCATGACCTCTACCATCTAGAACAAGGACAGCAGATGCATGGGACCTCCACCACCTGCAAGTTCCCCTCCAAGCCACACACCACTCTGAATTGGAACTATATCACCATTCCTTCACTGTCGCTAGGTCAAAAACCTGGAAATCGGTCCCGAACAGCACTGTGGGTGCACCTACAACAGATGGACTACAGCGGCTAAGAGGGCAGCTCACCATTACCTTCTCAAAGGCAATTAAAGATGGGCAACAAATGCTGGCCTTGCCCGCTATGCTCACATCCCAGGAACAAATAAAATAAAAGTTGAAAACAATAGGGGTAGCAGGGAATTTATTTAAGAGAAAAGCACAAATCCACATGACACACTTATTTCACAAAGTGAGAAAGTGCTGTACATGTTGGGTAACAATAAAGTTTGTTTTGACCAGGAATGGGAAATTCCAGTCTCCAACTATTCTGCAGGAGTTACTTTCCACCTTTGATGAGAAACAAAACAACTGTAACCAGCTTGCTAATCTCTCAGTCTCCTATTCCTATTTGGTAATTTTCTAATTTCTGACTTGATATGATCCTTTACAATTTGCTTCCATTTCAATTTTTTAATACGTCTACATTGTATCAAATGACTGAGTCATCACTTAACAAGAAATTTTTGAATCATTTCCCTAGTCTGGATCTGACTTGGATCAGCTATTCTTGTCCAGTCTGTTTTATTATTTCGTTTTATGGAATTGTTTAATGAGGTTCAGCAGAAGACTGTTCTAAATATAGCCAGTGGCACATTACTGGTGTTTTGCGTATCTTTTTTTATCTGAAACCCATCAGGACCTCTTTGGCTGTGATTAATGCATGCCACATTTGACCACATTGGTTACTAAAAATGCTTCTCACTGGGTAAAATCTTTCTATGTCGTTGGAGCTCAATGTGAATGTATTATGATATTATGAATAGAGTAATATGCCCAAATGATGAACCATGTTACTCAATCTCAACATATACCATAAAATATGGCCTTATAATGGGTATACTTTAACAACTTCTACCCAAAATGTTATCTATCATATCATTTGGCATTGATAGAAGTGGGCTCAAATGACAGTGCATGGAACAAACTATGATATCGCAATTAGTTGTTGGCCTGTTGTAATGTGCAACAGCATATGACATCATTGAATTGCCATTATGAGACACAGGTTCTTTTGTTAGTTCATTTTGATTGCAATCTCTGGACCATTTCTTCACATGGAGTGGATTGAAGGGTCCAGTGTCATCTGCAATTTCTGCCAGTCAAAAAACTCCTGCTATTGGAATTTCATTGTGCCCTGATGCTCCTTTTGATAATGAGAAAGCAGTTAATTTAGTATTAGCATTCAAACTCTATATCTGTGGATTAGAAAAAATCGGCAGCCCAAAGTTTAAATTATCAGTCTCTTCTGACATTTGTATCTGTTTTTCTAAAAGAATAAACTGTATCTCACAGTCTCTACATTTCCTAAATATTAAACATAGTCATTTCTCAACTAAGTACTGAAAATGTGAACTACCAAATTTAATCAAGATCAAACTCCCAACGGGTCACCTGTGGTCTGTGTAAAGCATCTTAAATAATTGCACACAATTTGCTGTGTTGTGGGACATCTCACAACATGCCCAATTAGTTGGACTGTTTTCCTTACTATTCAGCTTGGTCATTTTTTGTGCTGAAAATAGCTGGGCATTCTAGCTGTTAGGGCGGCACAGTGGCGCAATGGTTAGCACCGCAGCCTCACAGCTCCAGCGACCCGAGTTCAATTCTGGGTACTGCCTGTGTGGAGTTCGCAAGTTCTCCCTGTGTCTGCGTGGGTTTCCTCCGGGTGCTCCGGTTTCCTCCCACAGCCAAAGACTTGCTGGTTGATAGGTTAATTGGCCATTATAAATTGCCCCTAGTATAGGTAGGTGGTAGGGAAATATAGAGACAGGTGGGGATGTAGTAGGAATATGGAATTAGTGTAGGATTAGTATAAATGGGTGGTTGATGGTCGGCACAGACTCGGTGGGCCGAAGGGCCTGTTTCAGTGCTGTATCTCTAAACTAAACTAAACTAAAGGCGTGGCAAGGGCAACAGACCATCTATGACCTTGGTGAACAAAGGGAGCAACAGTCTATCTCATGAACCAAAAGATTGTGAAAGAAACAGAGAAACACCAAAAACGGAAATAATGTGAGTTAGTCAAATCATATACAGAAAGAGAAGTACTGTGAGGGAAAGAAAGATTGGATTGAGAGCAAGAGAAAAATGATGGTAAGAAAAATTTCAAATTTGCAAAACCTCTAAACAATTGATCCCTTTCTAGGCTGGAGAGGTTGAATGGCATTGCAGGAACGCAAATCTCAGCATTCAAAAGTTAAGTACCAGCTCTAACTTTCTGCAGTGACTTTACCTGATGTACAAATGCAGCAATTCCCTGAAACTACGGGGAGATTGAGGGCAAGTTGCCATTTTTGCAAGGCGAGTGGCAGAGGACACAAATCGTCCAGCAACTTGTGGCAATCTGTTATTCATGGCATATCACTTACCATAAGTTGCTGGACGATTTACACATTAATAATGGCTTTGGGCAATAAGCTTGCTATTGCTTTGCCAGCTGTTTCTTCCCAATAAATCTAACAACTGCTAAACTCACGTGTCATGGTGACCTGTGGTACAGACACTCTTTTTTGAAAAGGTTTATCATTTTCTCCCCTACCCTTCTCCACATTCCCAAGAAACAAGAAAACGATAATTCCATCATTTACAACTTTAACATATGAGGAGAGATCACCCACCGAGCTGAACTTAATTTCAATTCAAACATGATGTTCAGGGAACAACCTGTATCAGATCATTGAAATACTGAGAGACACAGATGATATATTTGTAAGGAGGCTATTTAACTTAATACTGCCATTATAGTTTGAACCTTCTTCCAATTTGTATTCATGGTGAAACAGTGCTTTCCGTAAGTAGGTGGAATCTGCTATAATCTGAAACCTGTGCCTTGTATGTGCCATATATGGAGTAGCACAACTAGGATTAACAATTACCCTCCTACAATTGCCATATATAGTATAACAAAGATCACAAGATACCCACCTTGTTCTCCTACCTTCTTTGAAAGGCAGAAAATGCCACACCATCCCATCAGACCAATGTTTGCAGGCTGAAATTAATAGATTTATTTATAAGTTGAATAATAGAGAGGTAGCAAGACCCAATGAGATAAAACACTTACAAACAAAAGGATAGAATCAGTTCAGAGTGTATTTTTTGAAAGTATAGTAAGTGAACAAAATAGCATTTTTGTAGATCTTCACAATATGAAAATGTATGTGGGTGATGCAAATTTCTAGTGTTCCAATGGAATTCAGAGCACCATCAAACCTGAACATTGCATTGTCATTTATACAGTGAGAATTATTTCATAGTATAGATATTATTTTGAAGTCAGCACTCAAAAAAAAAGGAAAAGAACTTGCATCTATATAGCACCTTAGGATGTCCCAAAGCACTGCCAGCCAATTAAGTACTTTTTGAAATGTGGTCACTGTTGTAATGGAGGGAAACACAGCACTGACAGTGTGTCCAGCAATGTTCCACAAACAGCAATGAGATAAATGACAATTAAGCAGTTTATTGAGGTTGCTTGCATTAGAATGTTGGCCCTTATTCTTCGAAAAAAGTGCCATGTGATTTCCAAAGACCAATTGAGAGGACAGATGGACCTCTGTTTTCATTTTCATCCAAAAATGGCACGTCCAACAGTGCAGCATTCCCTCAGTAACTGCACTGAAATGTCAACCAAAATTCTGAGCTCAAGCTCTTCTAACTCAGAAGAGTGCTACCACTGATCTAAGGCTGAGATTTCATTTGAAGGTAGTGGGTAATGATAGGCATTCACATCTTATTAGTGCCTATGCATTACCACATACCTTCAAATCTTTCCTTCAGTAGTTCAACAATTAGAGAAATTAAATGCATCTATTCCACAATCTGCAGGCATTAACATTACAAATTAATCTGTTTTCTATATCTGAGTAACATGAACTAGAGTTAACATATAAAATACCCAAACAAATGCAAATACTATAAATGCTGGAAACCTGAAATAAAAACAGAAAATGCTGGAAAAACTCAGCAGGTCAGGCAGCATTTGTGGAGAGAGAAACACAGTTAAGGTTTTGGGTTGGTGTCCTTTTGTCAGAATTTGAAAATGAAAAGCTAACAGTTTTCAAGTCAAAGTAGGAAAAGGGGGAGGGGAGGAAAGAACAAATAGGAAGGACTGTGATGGGGTGGAATGCAGGAGTGATTAAATGACAGCAGAAATATTACCAGCACCTGCTGTCTGAAAAAATAGGCAAAGTGGTTTTAAGATGAAGTTATTAACATCAATGTTGAGTCCAAAAGGCTGTAAAGTGCCTAATCGAGAGGTGATCGAGCTTCTGTTGAGCTTCATTGTAGTAATGTAGGAGGCTGAGTTGGAAGTGGGAGCAGGGCAGAGAATTAAAATGACAAGCAACTGGAAGCACACGATCATGCTTGCTGACCTGACAGAGGTTTCCAGCAAAGTGATCATCCAACCTGCATAGAGGAAACTGCATCGCAAGCCACTAATATAGTATGATTAATTGAAAGTACAAGTATATTGCTGCCTCACCGAGGAGGAGTGTTTGGGGCCCTGGACGGTGGAATTGGAAGGGGAGAAAGGGCAGGTGTTGCATCTCCTGTGCTTACACGGGAAGGTACTGATAGAAGGGGACCTGAAACGATAACTCGTTTCTCTCTCCACGGATGCTGCCTGACCTGCTGAGTAATTCCAGCATTTTCTGTTTTATATTATATAAAATACCTATCTCCTTTAAAGGACCAATGTTCAAAGTCTGCTGAAGCTTTGGTGCAGACACTCCATCCGTGTTCCTACATCTTGAATTTCGGGAAGGAAATATTGCTTCTAATTTAAATCAAGTCATTTGGAAAAATGTCTGAAATAAGGAAATTCCTCAGAACACAAACTTTACTTTCATCACAGCTGTCTCAAATAAGACTATAAATTAAAAATTGGATGAATATTAGGAAAGGGTTTCATTCTTAAAATGGATAATGATAGACTGCAATGGTTGCATACTTCACAGGTCTCAATGGATCCTCTCCTACTGTAACAATGTGGGAATACAGTCTGGAGGAAAGTAGACCAGTTGAATAATGCAGATGTACCATTAGAGATATAAATTCTGCAGTTTTGTTTAATTTTTCAGGGAGTATGTAGGCAAAATCATTATTTAGGAGAGTAATTGGATCCAGGATGCGAGAAATTGCACATGGTCCATGGAGTTAGTAGAGTTGATGGATTCAATGGCCTTTCACAATTTCCTTATGTGCTCACACCTCAGATCATCCATAGCCAAGGGGCCAAAAAGATAACCTCTTTCTAGACCTATGACTAATCTGTTTGGCACCTTGCCACTAGGTGGAGTACATCAAGAGAACTAATCCTTCAATTTTACATTCCTTGCTCAGTACAGCCCTCATAATATGATTGAGGATAGGAAATTCTTCACTTGGTGCCACAGTATATTGGAACAGTATAAGGCCCTAAGATCATCATTTTTCAATCTTGAAAAATAACAGACATGTCCTGCTAATAACGTACTGCTGCATTCAGAAATCTTCTGCTTGAATTGGATTGAAAAATTGATTTACTGATTTAACCAAAACAGCATAAAACAAAGAATCAAATAACATGCAACAGAATACTGATTAGATTTCTATCCTCTGCTTTAGTCTACAGGTGAAATTAGGTAGTAAATTGGTGATAATTTATGTACTGAGTATTAACATAATTATGAAAAACTATATGCTAGCCTCAAGATTTGTAATCTAAAAATTGTGTCAGGATAAGTAGTGAACAGGAAGGGATTTACATCATTGTAATGCTATGCTTGGATCAGAATGATGTGTGGATCAGGTATCATTTGTCCTTGAGCTGATGGCACTTAAATAGTGGAAAATGTTGGCAACAGTGATGTTTTGTCACTATTGTTTCCTAGACTAGTATATAATGTAAGAGTTTGTACTTACATTTGCCATATAAAGAAGGTTAATGCAATGGTGGAACTATTTGTGTGATACAGGGTATGAAATATTTGCATTGCATAAGGGGCTACAGCAAAAAAAAGGCACACTGCCAATCATTAAGCAAGCAGTCAAATGGTTGGAGCAGGCTACATTTTAACCATTTCTCGTCATAAATAACTTGTATTTTCCAATTTGTTTTGGTGGCCTCTTTCCAGTGCCTGTGACTCTGCACTGCGCTGCTCCGTACCATTTGAGATGAAAGATGGCACTTTCTTTCCACATTACAATGAACATGAGAGTA
The DNA here is from genome assembly GCF_036365525.1 of Heterodontus francisci. Classification (NCBI taxonomy): domain Eukaryota; kingdom Metazoa; phylum Chordata; class Chondrichthyes; order Heterodontiformes; family Heterodontidae; genus Heterodontus; species Heterodontus francisci. The sequence continues at coordinate 34,276,167 of NC_090378.1, read as the reverse complement.
AGAACATAATTTTCCAATTAAGGGAAGCTGATTCATGTTACAGAAATAACTGACTTGTGAAATAGGCCATCCTTTGTTTGTAACACTATGACTGAAAGGTTACTTACACACTCCAACAGCAATGCCATGGATCTTTTCACTGGGCATTCACACAAGTACTGCCAGTGGTAGTGATATGGATCTCCTCATGGTAGCACACCACTACCGTCAACCTGTAATGTCTCTTTTGTTCACTCTGTATCCAAAAAGTGACACCTCCTTAATGGTGTCCCCCTTTGTCCTTGTCTCTCTGAAAGTGGGGCTAATGCTGGTATACTGTTTGAGTACACTCAAGCCAAGTAGTGTCTCAACACTATCCCAGTTAAAATCAGAAAACTGCTGACATGTATGACTCATGAAGCACTTATCCACTCAGGCATCAGGGAACCCACAAATCTTTTGTTACTATTTGTGTAGCGAGCAGCAGAATAGTAAACCTGCTGATCCAGTGCCCTAGGTTTCCCCTTGGTGAAACCCCCAGATGTCAATTAAGACCAAAAATTCATATGGACTGAAACCAATGCTCTGAGTCTATACCGACCTCGCCATATTGTGGCAAGCTAAATGAGTACTCTAAAATCTGCCATCCCTCTTAACTATGTTTATTATAACTATAAAAGGTTCCTGACTGTAGGTGAAAAACTAGTCCATAGGTATCTTCCAGATTTTTAAAAATCCCCTAATAATCACTGTAAAACCCACCTGATAAGTTGTCAGCATCACAACTTTAAAATCAGAGCTGCATAATCCAATCTGAAACCTCTCATCTGTACCTAAACTTTATATCTTGGCTTGCTGAAACACCCTGACTTCATAAGTTCACAATCAATTCTGCTCTGAGACCCTGCTACCATATTCTCTGCATCCCTATCCATCTAACTTTCAAGATAATATTTTAATTATTTTTCTTGCAAGTTTACTGCTAAGTGCGTGTGTCCTTGTGTTCGGAAGGGGCATGAATGCATGAATGTTTCCAAACACTACTGCTGGGCTTTTCAATTGAAGTTCCATTTCCAATTCTCCAAACAAGCCTGTATCAACCTGTTGCCTGTCCAGTTGTACTTGAGAATAAGGCACTATAACAGCCTCCAGTATTCATGAAAGAGAAATAGAGAAAAGCATTGCGATTATATGCATTCATTTGCAAATTACAGATTAACTTTATTAATTAAAGTTCGATTTTAAAACTCATCATAAGAAGTTGGCAGTTCAACCAGGGCCACTATCTCTTCAGTGTTTCCAAGGTAAGCTGATGAAGCGTGACATTGCATTGGGCAGTCTCATCTCCTAGCATACCATGAATTCACAGGTCAACCACAGTCTAGAGTTTGAAGCCTTTGATTCACTTTCTGTGTTTTTATGTTCTGCTGATACATAGGTAAATAGAGAATTTAAACCGGTACGATAATGTGCATCTGCATATCAGTTGTGAAAATATTTATAGAAGTTTCCATTTATTCATAAACACTTCTGATTTCCCATGGCAATATGCCAGTACTTTCTAATATAAAGCCGTTTCCAGATACATTGAAATCCTCTCAGGTTTGAGGGGGAGTGGAATGGATTTTCGGCTCTTACAATGCCTAAATGTCAACTGCTTGACTCACTGCCAGGCCAAGGTAAACATCAAACATTTTTTTCTTTATGTTATGCCATTCGGGAACCGTTTATTTTTGAACGTAAGTTTTGCTATTAGTTATCAGAGAATCAGTAAAATTTAGCACCACATTTAAAAACAATAGCTTCTGCATAAATATAAGTTATCAGGCTGAAAAGCAACTGTTGAATATATTCAGTAACAGTCCCCCTGCTCTGTGTCATTCTTTGAAGCTGGTTAGTGTTAACATCTTTTTTAAAACCTAAAAGCTGCAGTGCTTGATATAGGAGCAACTGATTCTGCAATATTGTTAAAACTACAGGCCCTGTCTAAAACCTTTGCTGGAATATAAACAGGATTAAATGTAGAAGATAGAAAGTTTGTACCTGAACTTTAATAATGCCGACAGTTAAACAATTTTGCAACGAGGAAAGATAGATTTGATTGGGTGCAGTCGGGCTGGAGGTTCAAGATACAAACATGCTTCTGCATTGTGGAACGGTTTCTTTGGTTGGGATGGATGAGTCAGGAATCTCACATGCAGTATCACTAATCTTCAAACTAGTCCCTTCCCAAAACAATTGAGCAATTCAAAAATTAATATTAATTAGAATGATGTTAGAATTCCATAGCACCGTATCACTTGTGGTTTTATCTCAACGCCAACAGTTTAGATTTAGATTTAGAGATACAGCACTGAAACAGGCCCTTCGGCCCACCGAGTCTGTGCCGACCATTAACCACCCATTTATACTAATCCTACACTAATCCCATATTCCTACCACATCCTCACCTGTCCCTATATTCCCCTACCACCTACCTATACTAAGGGCAATTTTATAATGGCCAATTTACCTATCAACCTGCAAGTCTTTTTGGCTGTGGGAGGAAACCGGAGCACCCAGAAGAAACCCACGCAGACACAGGGAGAACTTGCAAACTCCACACAGGCATTACCCAGAATTGAACTCGGGTCGCTGGAGCTGTGAGGCTGCGGTGCTAACCACTGCGCCACTGTGCCGCCCCTTATCCAGTTTATTACTGGATACAACATTTCAGGCATTTCTAACAGGAATAACCATCTCAGAGCCTCAATTCAGTCAATGTAGTGCTATTTACTGCAAATGAAAGTATTTTGACAATCTAACCATCAATTAGAAGTATAGCCGAGAGACTCAGAAAGCTACGATAATCCCCAAAAATGCCTGGCTTTATGGCTTAGATCCACAAAAGGAGGCTTAAACGGGAGCCACCAAGGAGGTCTAGTTTAAACTTCAAAGACATTCCAAAGGGAAGTGGGTCCAGAGGTGTTTTAACTAAGTCATAATGGACTTTGAGGAGAGGAGAGAGTTATTTATCCCTTATGCTAGATTTTAGGGCTATCGGTTCACTGCAGACCAAAGGTTCATAGAGGAAGTTATCAATTCAACAAAGGACCTCAATTATCTACTTTTTTTTGAGAATGTACTGACTTTGTTAATAAAGGCAGAGTGATATTTGCAAGGTGCCCACCTAGACTAGCTGTGTTCCTCAGCAACATAGTGGACATGTGAGTGAGCCAGTCTTACATCCAAAGAAAACGCAAGATTTCATGAAAAGAAGAAATGCCTACCCTCTGCTGAAAACATCATAATTTAGAAATTACTGTTGCCTATATCAGTGGACAAACACTTAATGCACCCGCGTAATATTCATCTGCCCACTCTTTGGTGGAACATGAACTCATTTAAAATAAATGCCTGCTATAAACATAAGAACATAAGAAATAGGAGCAGGAGTAGACATACGGACCTTCAAGCCTGCTTCACCATTCTATACGTTCATGGCTAATCATGACTTTACACTGGAGTAAGCATCAAATGGGGTAGGAAATCACAGTTAACACTCAGGTTACACTTCATAAATTTAGCATTGGTGCAAAGCCAATAGCATTGTATACTGGCACTAAATTTGGGACAGATTTTCCTTTTAACTCCTACGCTGATATTTGACTTCTGCTTATCTTGGTCAGACTCCAACTGGAATACTGCATTCAGTTTCTGGCATCAAACCTCAGGAACATAAGAAATAGGAGCACAAGTAGACTATAAGGCATCTCGAGCCTGCTCCGCCATTCAGTACAATCATGGCTGATCTTCTGCCTCAACTCCACTTTTCTGCTCGCTCCCCATATCACTTGATTCACTGAGAGACCAAAAAAATTATCTCAGCTTTGAATATTCTCAACCCTTTGGGGTAAAGAATTCCAAAGATTCACAAACCCTCTGGATGAAGAAATTTCTCATCTCAGTGCTAAATGATCGACCCTTTATCCTGAGACTGCGCCCCATGTTCTAGATTCCCCAGCCAGGGGAACCAACCACTCATGTCAAGCCCCATCAGAATTTTGTATGTTTCAATGAGATCACCTGTCATTCTTCTGAACACGAGAGTATAGGCCTAATTTACTCAGCCTCTCATCATAAGACAACCAGTTCATCCCAAGAACCAATCTAATGAACTTTCCTTCCTTAGATATGGGGACCAAACTGCACAGTACCTCCAGGTGTGGCCTCACCAAAACCCTGTACAATTATCCTTGTACTCTAATCTCCTTGAAATAAAGGACAACTTGTGATTTGCCTTCCAATTGCTTCCAGTACTTGCATGCTAACTTTGTGTTCCTTATACGAGTACACCCAAGTTGCTCTGAACATCAACATTTAGAAGTTTCACACCTTTTAAAACATATTCTGTTTTTCTATTCCTACCACCAAAGTGAACAACCTTACACTTTCTCACATTGTACTCCATATGCCACTTTGTTGCCCACTCACCAACCTGTCTGTCTCTCTTTGCAGCCTCTTCGTGTTCTCCTCACAGCTAACATGCACCCCCCACCCCCCCCAGCTTTGTATCATCAACAAATTTAGATACATTACTCTCGGTCTCTTTGTCCAAGTTATTAACATTAGCTGAGGCCCCAGCACAGATCCTTCCAGCACTCCACTCGTTACAGTCTGCCAACTTGAAAATACCCCATTTATTCCTACTCTCTGCTTCCTGTCCTTTAACCAATCCTCTATCCACGCCAATATGTTACTCCCAACTCTATGAGCCCTTATCTTGCGTATTAACCTTTGGTGTAGCACTTTATCGAATGCCTTTTGGAAATCCAAGTACACTACATCTACTGTTCCCTTTTATCTACCCTGCTGGTTACATCCTCAAAAGACTTTAATAAATTTGTCATTTTCCCTTTTGTAAAACCATGTTGACTTTGTCTGATCATACTATAATTTTCCAAGTGCATTGTTAAGACTTCTTTAATAATAGATTTCAGCATTTTCCCGATGACTGATGTCAGGCTACCTGACCTGTAGTTCTGTTTTCTCTCGCCCTCCTTTCTTGAATAGCGGTGTTACATTTACTAACTTCCAGTCTTCTGGGACCTATAGAATGCAGGATATTTTGGAAAATCATAACCTGTGTATCCACTATTTCTGCGTCTTTAAGAACCCTAGGAAGTAGGCCATCGGGTCCTGGGGATTTGTCGGCTTTTAGTCCCCTAAGTTTCTCCAATACATTTCCTCTGCTGATATTAATTACCTTAAGTTCCTCACTCTTATTAGCCCCTTGATTACTCTCCATTTCTGGTATGTAATTTGTGTCTTCTACTGTGAAGACAGACCCAAAATATTTGTTCAATGTCTCTGCCATTTCCTCATTCCCCATAATTTCTCCTGCCTCTGTCTCTAAACAACCAATGTTTATTTTAGTTACAGTCCTCCTTTCTTATAATCTGTTTTTATATTCCTGGCTAGTTTACTCTCATTTTATTTTCTCCCCTTTTTATCAACTTTTTGATCACCCTTTGCTGGTTTCTAAAACACTCCAAATCATCAGGGTTACTACAATTATTCTTCGCAACATTATAAGCCCCTTGTTTTAATATAACACGATCCTCAACTTCCTTAGTAAGCCACTAGGGAAGGATGGATCTTTCTTGCTGAGTTTTTGTTTTTTTAATGGAATGTATTTTTGTTGAACATTTTGAATTGTTTCTTTAAATGTATCCTCCTGTTTATTTACTGCCATACATATTAGTCAGTGCTCCCCTCATTCCTGTGTAATTGGTTTTGTTTAAGTTTAAGATTCTTGTTTCAGACTATAGTATGTTGCTTTCAAACTTAATCTGGAATTCAATTGTACTAAGATCACTTTTTCCCAGCGGATCTTTTACTATGAGATTACTAATTAAACCTGCCTCATTGTACAAGACTAGATCTAAAATAGCTTTATTCCTAGTTGGTTCCACACAATATTGTTCCAGGAAACTGTCGTGAAAGCATTTTATTAACTCATCCTCCAGACTACTTTTGCTGATTTGATTTGTCCGGTCAATAAGATTACATTGCCTTTGTTACAAGCTCCAATCATTTCTTTCTTAATGCTCTGTCCAACTGCATAACTACTGCTAGGGGGCCTATAAACTATTCCCATCTCTGTTTTCTGACCCTTGTTATTCCTAATCACACCCATACTGATTCTACTTCCTGATTTTCTGAGCCATGATCCTTCCTCACTAGTGTCCTTTTGTCATCCTTTACTATCAGGACTACTCCTCCTCCTTTTCCATTCTGTCTAAAATACTAAACTAAAGAATATCAAATATATGTTAGGAGCTTGTGAGGTTCATAGTTTTGCTTTCAACTATCGATCAAATTTACAAGAATGCAGACTTTTTTTTATTATTTAGTCATACAATGTGGGCATCGCTGGCAAGGCCAGCATTTATTACCCATCCCTAAAATCCCTTCGGAAGGTGAGCTGTCTTCTTGAATGCAACTCAGTGGCTTGCTAGGCCATTTCAGAAGGCAGTTAGAAGTTAAGCATATTGCTGTGGATCTGGATTCACACATAGGCCAGACCGAGTCAGGCTGGCAGATTTCCTTCCCTAAAGAACGTTAGTGAACCAGTTGAGTTTTTTTAGACAATCTGATCATTTCATGGTCACCATTAGTGATACTAGCTTTTTATTGCAGATTTTATTTAATTAATTGATTTTAAATTCCTCAGCTGCTGTGGTGAGATTTGACCTTGTGGGCTGAATTTTATCCAGCCCTTAAGGACAGGCTGGGAGTTGGGCGTACACATAAAATAGTGTGGGGTCGCCATTAAGGGCCACTTAAAGGCTGCCTCCCACCTCCGCTGGCATTTAGCCAATGTCTGAGGGGCCCGCAGCCATGTGGAGCCACCACCAGGTGAGACCTCCTAGAAAGCTCAGGGGGGCCCTCCTCTGGGGGAAATCTATGGCCCACAGCAATCACCATCAGTGGCAAGACACAACCCCCACCCACACCAACCACCTCCTCCGCATCCCGTTGTCAGGGCCTGCCTGACTGGCCCCTGCAATCTCAAACCCACTTACCTTGGTCCTGGAGTCTCCTCCATCCTTGCTACTCAGGGCCTCTTGCACTACCTGTAGTTGCCACCGTTCCTGGTGGTGTTACTGGTACTCCTGAGCTGCCATCCCTCTGATTGGTTGGCACTTGTAGGGGTGGGGTTTTGTCCCTTAAAAGGGATTGCCCTCCATTGCCAACATAAAATTCAGCCCTATATCTCTTGGGAATAAAAAGCTAATTTTAATGGTGACCATGAAACTACCAGATTGTTATAAAAACCCAACTGGTTCACTCATGTCCTTAAGGGAAGGAAATCTGCCATATTTACTCAGTCTGGTCTACATGTGATTCCAGACCCACAGCACTATGGATGACTCTTATCTGACCTCTGAAATGGCCTAGCAAGCCATGCAGGGATTTTATTTAATTAATTGAATTTAAAGTCCCCAGCTGCTGCAGTGGGATTTAAACACATCTCCAGATTATTAGTCCAGGCTTCTGGATTACTCATCCAGTAACAGAACCACTATGTTACTGTACCCCCAGTCCATCCACTGAGATGATATCTGATTGAATCATACACTTTACACAGTCAAATAGATCATTTTCAAACATTACAAAGCAAATATATTAGTGACTAATGTGGGGAAACAGCTAAATTACCCATCCTGAATATGGGGTGCAGGAAAGAACTATATAATCATTATAACTATATAATCACTCTCCCATTTGGGGAATGGTATCATCCGTCTCCATGTAGCATGGAGGAAAAGAATTGCATCATTCAACGAATAGGAAGGAAAAATTCTCTTCATTTTCCATTGCTGAAGGAGATCAGCTCTTTTGATCTCCCTCTTCAATCTCCATCCTTCATACACTTAAATCATTCAGAACTCTGTGGCCTGTGTCCCACACAGAGTCCCAGATATCCACCACACCAAGCTCTGCTGACTCCCTATAACCTAGAAAGTTGGCATCAAGATTGTTGTTCCGTTTCAAATCCCTGTGTGGCATCACTCCATCCTACCTGAGTGAAACTAAATACCTGCGTGTACCTTTCACTCCTCTGACTGCTGCTCTTTACCTGCAATGTATTTCTCTCTGACATAATAAAAAGAGAGAAAAAAAGTGACTTTGCATTTATATAGCACCTTTCACGACCTCCGCACACCCCAAAGTGCTTAAGAGCCAATGAAATACTTTTGAAGTGTAGTAATGTAAGAAATACGGTAGCTAATTTTTGCACATCAAGCTCCCACAAACAGCAATGTGATAATGACCAGTTTGTCTTTCTTTTTCATTGATATTGATTGGGGCATAAATACTGGCTGGGGATAATTAACCTACTCTTCTTCAAAATAATGCCATGGAATATTTTACGTCCACCTGAGAGTGCCTCAGGTTAATATCTCATCTGAAAGACAGATATAATCCTTTCATTTCCATTTTTCTCCTTGCCTTAAAAAGCTTCCTCCAAAACCATTCTCTTCAACTCTGCTTTCAGCCTACCCTCTCAAATTCTTCATTTCTCTTCACCTCTTGCTCAATGTCCATCATTTTCCACACTGTCAAGTACTCAGAGATATTTTCTTTACCTGAGGAATGCTATAGAAATGTAAATTGTCACTGTTGTTGTGGTGAAGGGCGGGAAACTGAAGAAAATTTTATTAGACAGTTAGCATTACAAATTTGTCAGTTTAATGTACTATTCAGTTAGTACAATTCCCCTGTATAATACAGTTTAAACCATGCAGCCACCTGTAAAAATACATTGCTTGAACCATGCCGCTCCTCTGTGCAACATGCTTTTCAATCGATACAGCTCACTTCTTCAGCCACTATGCCCCAACCTTCTGAAACTTTCACCTCATTATTTCCACCTTCTCACCTTCCTTCCTAACTTCAAAAGCCTCCTAAAGACCCTCCTTTCCAACTTGTTCACCTTTCTCCCTCCTTCTCCGTGTCCACTACAATGTGTTACGATTCAGGTGAGGAGGGGTCAAAAGGCTCCCCCCTTGCCCCTCTCCTTGTTTGACCACAACAGGGTTTATTTCTTTTAAACAGTGGATGTGCTTACCAATTCAGTGAGTGTTTAACCCTTTATGTGCTATCATAAAAGAACCAATTGGACGGGGTTTCTTGAGTTTAACAAGAATGAGTTTAGTTTATTGTGCTGGAAATCTGAACCCGATCTAAATAAAATGATAAAACTACGCTCCAACTTTCTCTCACACACAAATTATTCACAGAATGATGAAGGATAGTTTGGGTTGGATTAGAGTCCAGAACAAGTAAAACTAACATAGAGTCAGAGAGAGGGAGAGAGTCAGAGAGAGAGAGAGTCAGAGAGAGAGACACCCACTGGCGTCTTGCACGGTTTGGCCTCAAAAGCTTGTCTGCTGTGTGTAACAAAACTCCAAGTTTTATACAGACTGGGGAGACTGTCAGATGGTTCTCTCAATACCTTTTCTTTTAAAATGAGGTCCAACATCTAAAACCCAAATCTCTCTCAGCTTGTATTGTCAGTGTTTGCCTCCTGGTGGTACATTTCCACTAGTGAATGTTCCAATATAGCTATTAATGTCCCGCTAACAAGGATGATACTGGATAATCTACTCAGCTATCCAGGCCATTGTCCTGGATGGGAGCCTTGATAGACATGTGTCTCCAATTCGATGTCCTGGAATATGAGGTATTTCAATTCAAATTGTCGTGGCCATCTTGGCCTCCAGCTTTTTAAAAGTTAAATGTAGGATCCCAGCTTTCCTTTATAAAAGTTTAATGTAGGTTTCCAACTGATGAATTAAAAAGTCCTCATTCAGCATAGCATGTTTTCATGAAAATATGAAGCATTCTGAGACTGCTCGCTGTATTTGACGACTGCTATAGAAATGTGCAATGTAGTTCCTTCCATATTCCGATCATTAATTTCCTTCAACTGTGCATCCACACCCATCTTTTCCTTCATTTATTTTTATTGGTCTGGAAGTTCCTCAATCCCATTTATGCCAAAAATTTCGCTACATCAATCTTATCAACAGGAACGACACGAAAATTTCCTGTGGAGCTCATTTGCCTATGTCGGAAGACAAGCTGGTGTGAAATAAGTGCAAATTCAGTGCCACCAAGAGGTAGTGAGTGAGCTGCTCTCTTCTGCTTTGGCAGGTCACTCAGAGCCTTTTGCCTCTGCTGCTCCTATTCTTTTTCCATTATTTTGCATTCTTGCCACTTAATCAGAAAGTTGTGGGTTCAGGACCCACTCCAGAGACTTGAGCACAAAATCTAGGCTGACACTCCCTCAGTCATATACTGTTAGAGATGCCATATTTTAGTTAAAATGTTAAACCAAGGCCCTATCTGCCCTTTCAGGTAGACGTAAAAAACCCATGGCACTATTCGAAGAATAGCAGAGGATTCTCCCCAGTGTCCTAACCAACATTTATCCTTCATCCAACACCACTAAAAAACAGATTATCTGGTTTTTATCACATTGCTGTTTGTGGTACCTTGCTGTGCACAAATTAGCTGCTGTTTCCTATATTACAACAGTGACTACACTTCAAAAGTACTTCATTGGCTGTTTTCCATTTTTTTTTAAGAACATAGTGTGTCCATTGGGAAGGTCATTCCAGTTGCTTACACCTTTCAAATATGAAGATGGGGCGAGCGTCCGAGAAATCTCAGGTGCACTGAGACTGACAGCACTTTGGTTAAGCATAATGCAGATCTCAGTAAGAAAAACAAACAGTTGCCAAACAGCTGTTTAAACTTAAGGTAAATAAGTCTCAGGGGTCAAATAAAATGGATCTAATGATCCCTAAGGAAATGAGGAAGGAAATTGCAGGAACTTTGGCACAAATCCTCTAGAAATCACTGAATACTGGCAAGGTGCCTGGGGGTGAAAGAAAGGCAGATGTTACTCCTACTTACAAAAGGAAAAGTATCAAAAAAGTGACCCAGGAAACTACAGACCAATGAATTTGACATCCCACATGAGTTCAGTTATGGAAACTCTTACTAAAGAGGAGCATCCGAATGCAAATAGAATCATTAAAAATACTCGCCAGGATGGGTTCATGAAGAGAGTTCTTTCCAATCTAACTCATTGGATTTCTTTGAGGGTCTGGTAAAGGTACCTGATGGTATAAGGCAGTGGATGTGGTGCATTTGGACTTCAATAAGGCCTTTGATACTGTCCTCTGTAAAAGCTGGCACTCAGAGTAAAGAAAGTAGAAATCAGTGGAAATATTTTATAATGGATACATAATTGGTTGACCAGTAGTGGTACAGGGATTGTCATTAGCCTCAGAGAATGTTACCAGTGGGGTCTTATAGGGATCTGTGTTGGGGCCTCTTTTACATAATCTGGAGCTTGGAATTGCAAGGATAAAGATTAAATTGGCAGATGATACAAAACTACAGAAGGGTGGTAGACTCCAAAGATGAACAGAATAAGTTACAAGAGCATTTAAATATACTTGTGAATTGGGCAGGTAGCTGACAGGTACAGAAATGAAAAATGCTTCACACTGGGACATAAAAATCCAGGAAGAGATTACCTAAATGGAAAGAAAATAATGTGCGTGGGAAATGAAAGATATCTGGGTGTCCTGATTGACAATGAAATGAAGCTATTGCAACAATGCTGGATGGGCAGTGAGGAAAGCAAATCTGGCAAAATTCAGGCATGCACTCCACATGAGTTTCTGACTATTTAAATCAATAGCATCTGATTTCCCGTGGAGCAGCACTAAGTCAGAAAATTTCCCTGATTAGGTTGAAGCAATGAAAGGAAAGCCCCAAGTTGCATCAAATTCATGCTGTACTTGACTCTGGAATTTTGAGAATGAGAGAAAATGTTCAATTCCCCAGCACTGACATTCATCAGCTTCACCATAGTATACACAACTACTTTAAAAAAGAACTAATATACACCATTCTTCATTAAAGACCAGCAACACACATTGGAATAAGTTTCATCTTCACTCTTGTGAAGTCATAAACCTAAGTATAAAGAACATTTAGGATTTCACAACAAATTGTTAACAGAGATGCTTCCCATCATAGTTTATAAATTACCACTCAACCTAGTGTGAACACATACAAGAATACTGAGATTCAGGCTACTAGGCTAGATGGGATTGAGGTTCACAAGGAGGAGATGTTATCAATTTTGGAAAGTGTGAAAATAGATAAGTCCCCTGGGCCAGATGGGATTTATCCTAGGATTCTCTGGGAAGCTAGGGAGGAGATTGCAGAGCCTTTGTCCTTGATCTTTATGTCGTCATTGTCGACAGGAATAGTGCCGGAAGACTGGAGGATAGCAAATGTTGTCCCCTTGTTCAAGAAGGGGAGTAGAGACAGCCCTGGTAATTATAGACCTGTGAGCCTTACTTCGGTTGTGGGTAAAATGTTGGAAAAGGTTATAAGAGACAGGATTTATAATCATCTTGAAAAGAATAAGTTCATTAGCGATAGTCAGCACGGTTTTGTGACGAGTAGGTTGTGCCTCACAAACCTTATTGAGTTTTTCGAGAAGGTGACCAAACAGGTGGATGAGGGTAAAGCAGTGGATGTGGTGTATATGGATTTCAGTAAGGCGTTTGATAAGGTTCCCCACGGTAGGCTATTGCAGAAAATACGGAAGTATGGGGTTGAAGGTGATTTAGAGCTTTGGATCAGAAATTGGCTAGCTGAAAGAAGACAGAGGGTGGTGGTTGATGGCAAATGTTCATCCTGGAGTTTAGTTACTAGTGGTGTACCGCAAGGATCTGTTTTGGGGCCACTGCTGTTTGTCATTTTTATAAATGACCTGGAAGAGGGTGTAGAAGGGTGGGTTAGTAAATTTGCGGATGACACTAAGGTCGGTGGAGTTGTGGATAGTGCCAAAGGATGTTGTAGGGTACAGAGGGACATAGATAGGCTGCAGAGCTGGGCTGAGAGATGGCAAATGGAGTTTAATGCGGAAAAGTGCGAGGTGATTCACTTTGGAAGGAGTAACAGGAATGCAGAATACTGGGCTCATGGGAAGATTCTTGGTAGTGTAGATGAACAGAGAGATCTTGGTGTCCGGGTGCATAAATCCCTGAAGGTCGTTACCCAGGTTAATAGGGCTGTTAAGAAGGCATATGGTGTGTTAGCTTTTATTAGTAGGGGGATCGAGTTTCGGAGCCACGAGGTCATGCTGCAGCTGTACAAAACTCTGGTGAGACCGCACCTGGAGTATTGCGTGCAGTTCTGGTCACCGCATTATAGGAAGGATGTGGAAGCTATGGAAAGGGTGCAGAGGAGATTTACTAGGATGTTGCCTGGTATGGAGGGAAGGTCTTACGAGGAAAGGCTGAGGGACTTGAGGTTGTTTTCGTTGGAGAGAAGGAGGAGGAGAGGTGACTTAATAGAGACATATAAGATAATCAGAGGGTTCGATAGGGTGGATAGTGAGAGTCTTTTTCCTCGGATGGTGATGGCAAACACGAGGGGACATAGCTTTAAGTTGAGGGGTGAGAGATATAGGACAGATGTCAGAGGTAGTTTCTTTACTCAGAGAGTAGTAGGGGCGTGGAACGCCCTGCCTGCAACAATAGTAGACTCGCCAACTTTAAGGGCATTTAAGTGGTCATTGGATAGACATATGGATGAAAATGGAATAGTGTAGGTCAGATGGTTTCACAGGTCGGCGCAACATCGAGGGCCGAAGGGCCTGTACTGCGCTGTAATGTTCTAATTCTAATAAAAAAGAGTAAAGGTAAATTAGGGAAGATTATCCAGATTCATTTTAATTCTGGAATTGGATACTCCTTCCCTCCACTTTATCTAAAATTTGAATCTGACCTGAAAAGTACATGAGTATGAGCCACAAAAGCTCAGGATGGAAAGCTTCCTGGACAACCCATGGGAAGAACTCCTCAAATGAACAGCCTCATTATATAAACACAGAGACCAACATGTACGTAGAAAGATGTCAATCCGACCACCTTTCCGAGTCAGAAGGATGAGGGTACAAGCTCCACTCTGGGACCTGAGCACTTAATCTGGACTGAAGCTCGAGTGCTGTACTGAGGGAGTGCCAGTATTTTGAATAAGATAGTAGACTGTAATGTCTTCTGCCTGCTCCAGCAGTTTCCATGGACGTTAAAGATTTAATGGTACTATTTGAAGAGCAGAAAACTCCTCAGTACCCTGGCCAACCTTAACCCATTAAGTAAAAATCACCAGAAATTGATTAAATGGTCATTCAACACATGGTGTTTGTGGAAATTTGTTGTGTGGTAAATGACTAACATGTTTACCTACATAAGAAAAGTCAGCCCACTTCAAAGTAATCCATTGTATGAGAAATGCTTCAAGATGTTGCTGAGATCTGTCATCATTTAAATGCATGCATTTCTTTCTCATCTGTGGTTAGGTATGGACTTATTTACTCTAACAATCTTGGGTTACTGTTCTTTCCGTCCCCAGGCCTGTCATAGTAACAATTTCAAGTACTGCTTTGCTCATTTCCTAGGCCCGAATTTTACAATGTGGTGATGTATCGGCTAAAAAGTCAGGGGAGAGCTCGCCTCTGCCACGCTGCAATTTTGCATGGCCCGGGCCCTCAATTGGCCTCAGTCGGGACTTCCGTCCCTCTGAGGCAAGATGTCCCGCCTCCAAGAGCTGCTGGCCAGAGAGCCAGCAGCTCCTCAGTCTCAGCAGCGCCACTGGGAGCGGTGGCCACTGCTGGACTGCACCCAACAAGAAGAGGACAATGGGCGTCGCCCTTCAGGAAGGTAAGTGGGGTTCGAGCCTTGTCAGGACAATCAGCTGGGTCCCGGAGAGGGGTTGAGAGTTGGAGAGCAGGCCACGGGGGTAGTTTTAGCAGGGCAGCCCGTGCTGCTGGGTGTCCCTCTGTGCAGCACAGGGTGCCCGATCAGGAGGCATCCCAACCTAGACTGCAAGAAGGCCACCAGATTTACTGGATGACCTCCTCAGGTGTTGAAGTGCCCATCTGCTTCTGGTAAAATAGCAGCAGCAGTAAGAGGAGGCCCTTAAGGGGCAATTAATTGGCCATTTAAGGGCCTCAATTGGCCGAGGGCAGGTGGGCTGTTTTCCACCTCCCCCACCACTGGAAAAGCAGCAGCAGGGGTGGGTAGGCGACAGGCTCAGTGCCCCCTCACCTACCACCCAGTTTATTTTACACCCTCCCCCCTCCCCAACCTCCCAGCCTGTTCCCGGGGTGGGGGGGGGGCGTAAAATTCCAGCCCTAGTCTGTTACAGTAAAAAAAATGGTTACTTGGTACACTTGGAAATAACGAGTTACAATATAAAGTGATTGCTGCTTTACAGTAATGATCTTGTATTATCATCCTATTTTTCAAAACTATCTGATCATCAAGTGCTTTTGGGTCAGATTTATCACAGGCACACATAAAGGAATGGTCCCTGAACTCTGTCCCAACAAGGTACCTTAAGCACAGAAGACTGCTTCTTCATACAGCCAGTCTGATATTCCCATTTCCCAAACAATAAATTCTGTGGCTTATCTGATGAAGACTACCAATTGCATGTCGATTGCTGCCACACTGTGAGCAGTTCTGTGCTACACATTCACGCTCACCAAAAAAAAAGGCTCTAAGTGCCCAAACCTATTCCTTTTTAGACCATTATAGTTGACATAGAGACAATGCTTGTGCGTTTTAGATGGATTCATACCCAGTGCTCTACAAATCTATCCTTTAACTGTCTGTTTCCGTATGAAGGACATTATTTTCAAAGTTTATAAGGGGAGCTTCAGGTGCTTACCTCTGCTCTGATCATGTCTTGGAAGACTTTATCCCACCACCACACTAATGAACCATGAGGCATCAGCTGGCCAATTCTATAGTGGGAGGGAGAGATGACACTATCAACGCTGGGGTAAGAACAGGGACCTACAGTAATAATATTGCAATAAAATAGAAATGTTTGAGAACTTGTTCCAGGCCTAAACATTCATCATTCGACAGAAAATCGTGGATGCCTAAGAGCGCAGCATAATCACACAAGGAGTTCAGATCACGTCATGAATGACAAAGAATCAAGAGATTTATCAATGCCATCTGAACCCAAAGAGCCCAATTTCAGGTTTGCGCTCACTCCCAGTTATTTATATTCCTTCTCATAGTGATGGTCTGCCTTTTTTAGGTTTGTGGACTTTCACTTTCAAGTTTTTCCACTGGCATGTGCATTTTATAAAGCATGTTGTGTGGAAATGATGTTAGATCAAGATTGTCATAGCATTAATGGACAAGAAGGGACTGTTTCATTGATTAACACATAGCTGGCTTTTGAAAAGTTCTCCTGGCCCAAGTGCCTTATTTAGCACAGACAAAATTACCTTCAGGTGCAAAGTGTACTCATACTGTAAACTCTTCCTTTTATAAATTGCTTTGCAATATCATGAGTATAAAGAAGATCTTCCCCAGCTGTTGCCAATAGAGAGTGCAGCCATAACTGTTTGGTTTTACAGCTATAAGCAACCAAAATTTTACCACAACTTTTATGAATATAATCATTTCTTATCGTCAGGAATTTATGAATCTAAAATCAATAAAAAAGGCATTCAACTTCAAATATATTAATCCTTTGTATGTGTACAATGTTCTTATATAACCATTGCTGCATTAGATGTGCACCTTGCCCAGATGAACTTTCAATACCGTTGATAAAAGGATTTAATTTCCCTTTTAATATTTAAAAAAAACTAAAATATTTTATTCATAGATTCCTTCCCCATTCTATTCTTAGCTGTGCTCATGAATGTATGGAAAAGTCCAGCTCAGAAGCTCATAAAATCCAAATGAAATTAATGAATAGGGAAATGTCCTGAACCAGAAAAGCAGGCCTTATAGATCAGGAGACCTTAAGATAAATGTAAAAATTAACTTATGAAATAAATTGCCACTTTGTAAAGTTCAGATACTTAACTGAAACATTCAGAAAAGAAATGAATAAATTCACAACACAAAATGGATAATGGTTTGGTATCAGTGCAAGAGACAAATGCAACTGATCTAATTCAGTCCGGTAAATGGACCTACATAAAGATAAGCTGTATGGGCTGAAAGGCCTTGTTTTTTCTTTCCTGTTATGTTGGTGTACTGATGACCCTAGATGCATTAGCCGGAGTACTGGCTACAAAACACTGTTGCAATAAAGTTCTTCAAGTATTGTGCCACACCAAGGATCTTTACTACCAGGAAGATAGGTAGAAAAAAGCAAAATGTCGCTAGCTTAATTATCATGAAAAAAAAACAATGTTTTGAGTTGGACTTTTTTACAATACAACCGGATATAGTTCAGAAAATTAAGCCGAGGACTTCCAGGAGTGAACTTAACCCCCATGATGTTGTTACGCTCTTATATGAAGACAACATCACATCATGTAATGCACATGTATTATTCTGTTGCTATGTATAACTTAGCCTGTCTCT
Organism: Heterodontus francisci; assembly: GCF_036365525.1. Classification (NCBI taxonomy): domain Eukaryota; kingdom Metazoa; phylum Chordata; class Chondrichthyes; order Heterodontiformes; family Heterodontidae; genus Heterodontus; species Heterodontus francisci. The sequence continues at coordinate 34,258,699 of NC_090378.1, read as the reverse complement.
TTAAGACCACAAGATCCTATTTGTTTAGATAGGAATATCCTGCGGTCAATTAAAGGGTATTTTATGTTGCTAGGGAAATTAATGTGTGACACAAAATTTGACAAAGTATGATGCCTGAAGCTTGATTGAATGACATATGTTTTTAATAGAGCAGGGTTTGAAGGGAATTGCTGAGCAAAGGAAAGTATTATTCGGAAAAAGTGAGAGCTGAAAAGTAAATCAGAAAACAAGTCAACTTAAAATGCTCCTGTACAATTTGTGTCTCTTAGCAATGGAACAGAAAAACCCTAGGAGCAAACTGATTGCCCACGTTCTCAATTGTGAAATCCAGCAGAGTGCTAGTATTAAGGCCAACTCCATTTTTCTAATAATCAATTGTGCAGGAAGAAGTACACTGTTTCTATTGTTAATTTATTGTATATTGCGTTGAATAAACTAGTTCCAACTTACCCTCGGAATTAAAAAGTAAATATCTCTCCAAATTTGTGCCATTCTTGCCATTCCCTGGCAGAGACTGATGTGCAGCAAAGCAATCCACTTCCAGGATCCTTCTCTTTGCTCTGTCACCAGAGGAGCTGAAAAGTGACCCAGGATGATTTGTCTATATTTCCTTATTTGGTAATCCTGAGTTCTAGTTCCCCTTTTCTTCTAGTTGTTTCAAAGGTCTGAATTGCAAACTTCTCCCAACCCTTTCCCTCTACTTTCTTGTAATGTGAAGATTCCCTTCTTAGCTCAGAAGCATAATCAAATGCAAACTCAAGGGTCTTCGTGGAGTAGTTTCATTCTTGCTTTTTATCATTTTTATGTTGTAGGTCAGAATACCAGGAGGGCAGTGGTTAAATGGGGACTCACAACTTCTTCCCAATTTTGCTGTGTGATAATAGTGCGTATTGGCTGCACTGATACGTCCAAGGTCTATAGTTTCATAAAATGTCTTCATGTTTTCATTTCCTCATACCAGGCACCGTAACAATGAATCTGTGTTGCATCTTCTGTAAATCCTCAAGATACTTCCTATAGCCTGGAGTCCAATACTGCACACAGTGCACTAACAGTATTCTTATTAAGATTTTATTTTGGATCAGCAATATCTCTTGGCTTTATATTCTATACCTCTTGACCTAAAACCTAGAATACAATCAGCTGTTTTATTTAAACAATGCTATCAATCTGCGGTGCTGCCTTAAATATTTGTGAATAGTACCCAAAATCATCTGCTCTTGCTCAGCACCGATTTTACTTCCATTTAGAGTATTATTGTTTATTTTGTGCTAAAGTGTTTCACACTTATTGACATTGAATTCCATCTGCCACTTTTTAGCCATTTTAATCAATATGTCATTGCAACTTCCCTTGATTGTCTAAAGAATAAACTATATCTCCTATTTTGATATCCTGCAAATTTCAACACACTTCTAAGCCTATTTCCAATTCAGTGATTTACACAGCAAACAGAAGTGTCCCAGAACCGAATCCTGCAGGATACCCCTACCCACATCCCACCACTCAGAAAAGCTGCCCTTAACTTCTACCCTGTTTTCTAAATCCAGTTTACTATCTTTTCCAAATTCCATAACCGGTTCTTCTCTAATAGTCTTCCATGTGCACCTTGTCAAAGGCTTTGCTGAAGTCCATGTACACGGCATTTCCCCCATCGCTGCTGCCTGTTACTTCCTCAGAGAAATCTGTGGTTTGTCACACTGGTATTTCTTTTCCTGTGCATGTAGATGGGTGTGTTTTCCCCCTCCCCATAGTTCTGTTCCATTTTAAATGCTGTTCATCTGCAATATTCAATTCTGAGGAAGCATCCGTACCCAAAATGTTTTGTCTATTCTCTCCACAGACTGCTGAATGTTTCCAGTTTTCTCTATTTTTGTTTGATTTCTAGTCTCAGCACTGTTCTATATTTTATTCATACTGCAAATACTTTATTCATCCTCACATTTCCACAAACCAACAATTAAACAAAGCTATATGTGCCCCCAGTATCACATGAACCATTGTATCCTGTAGAGTATATGATCAGCTCAGTGCATATCTATCTCTATAACTTCTTGTTACATTTCCAAATGGATTTATCTAACTCCATCTTTAACGGAGTTAATCAATATGCTTCAACTACTGCTTATTATTTACTCTAGATAGCCACAGGTTTGCGAAAAACTTTTTCTAATCCTTAGTCCCACAATTGAGGCGTATTAATTTTAAACCAGTGTCCTTTAGCTCCGGGTTTATAGTCTAAGTCATATAAGCAGCTTACATCTGCATCATCTATGCCTTTTAGTTTTTTAAGTTATGAAGCTCATACCCACAATCTTTTCTGCAATGAAATCAAAATCTGAAACTTTATCCAACCCACAAATGTGCCTTTGCAGATAAGATGTCTAAAGTTATGCACAATGGCTGCCAATTTTCTGAAAGGTTTCTAAATACCAATGACATAAAGGAATATGGGAAGTGTGGGAAAAAGGCATTGAAGTGGAGGATCAGCCATGATCATACCGAATGGCGGAGCAGGCTCAATGGGCTGAATGGCCTACGCCTGCACCTATGTTCCTACAGCATCACTGACAAAAGCAGCGAAAACCTAATTTATACACATAAACAGGGTTTCCACTGCACTTCTAGCAAAGTTATGGCGGCAGCAGAGTGGGAGCAGCTTCAAGGAAATCCCTGATCAATATTCCAAGTATAGTGTAACCGCTGTGCATAGTATTTCATAGCATTTCATTTATTGATTTTATTCTGACCGACTATTTTATCCTTTATTTGCACAACAGGACTGCCACGAGGACCACCCCAACTGAGGTCATTCTGTAATTTAGATGAGGCAGTCTGCTAGAAAGAAGAACAAATAAACTTGCATTTATATAGTACCTTTCATATCTTCACTTTGTAACCAATGAATTGCTTTTGGAATTGCAGTCACTGCTGTTATGTCAACAAACATGGCAGTCAATTTGCAAACAGCAAGGTCCCACAATTAGCAATGAAACAAATCACCAGTTAATCTGTTTTAGTGGTGTTGCTCGAAGAGTAAGTGTTGACCAGGACACGAGAAAACTCCCCTGCTCGTCTTTGAACAGTACCTTAGGATCTTTTATACCCACCTGACTAGGTGAGCAGAGCCCTGGTTTAGTGTCTCATCACGAAAGCGGCCCTTCTGACAATGCAGGATTCACTCAGTAGTGCACCAAAGTATGAGCCGAGATTATGTGTTTAAGTAGCTAGAGTGGAGCTCCAACCCACAACTTTCTGACTCAGTGAGAGTGCTACCATTGAACCAAGGTTGACACTATTGCTGATTGTAGTGCCATGTAGCACTGCCTCAAGGAGGTGTTTATCCTCTGCACCAGCAAAGGTAAAAGAATTGAGCCAGCTAGATAAATTGCTGTCACAGTCAATGTAAGCCACCATCAGCAATCAATTTTCTGGCTCAGCCAATCTGTGAAGGTCAGTTTTTTATATTGCTCGTCTAGATGGAATCCAGCTGAAAATGAAAGTCATGATCCAGACCTTTTAAACAACTGCAGGAGCACAAGATTGCATGTACAGAGTTGTTCATCTGATGCTTTACTGCGTTATAAGCACTTTATAAATACAAGTTGTTGATTGATGATGTTGCTGCACTTTGTAAATGGGGCAGATTTAAGTGTGCAAAGAGACAAGGCAGATAGAGGAATCTGTACAGCATAAAGCCTTTGGCTTACACACTGAAACACCTAATGTTTTCCTGCTCTCCTTTTTTCTCCCCCATTGTTCTTTCAGTCTCCATCTATTTACCTGCATAGATAATAAAGTTAAGCAGAATTGTTGTGAAGGCAATTGTAAAATATTGTAAGAAAAGATATTATTAGAAACTGTTATTTGGTGGGCCTTTTTTTTTCATTGAGTGCTCTCCTACTACAGGCAGAGTGGAGATTTTGTACCTAATTTGTTGATATGTTCTTTTGAATAAGACATTAAACCAAGGCCTGGCTGCTCTGTCAGCTGGACATATCAGATCCCGTGGCACTATTTCAAAGAAGAGCAGTTATCCCTAGGTGAGGTGAGAGTGACTGCCCTTGACATCAAGGCAGCATTTAACCGAGTATGGCAACAAGGAGCCATTCAATTCCCATTGGAATCGGGGGAAACTCTCCGCTGGTTGGAGTCATATGTAGCACAAAGGAAGATGGTTGTTGTTGAGGGTCAATCATCTCAGCTCCAGGTCATCACTGCAGGAGTTCCTCAGGGTAGTGTCCTAGGCCCAACCATCTTCAGCTGCTTCATCAATGACCTTTCTTCAATCATAAAGTCAGAAGGGGGGATGTTTGCTGATGATTGAAGTGTAGAAATGCTGCAAGACTTGGGCAATATCCAGGCTGGGGCCAGGCAATGACCATCTCCAACAAGAGAGAATCTAACCATCTCCCCTTGACATTCAATGGCATTACGATCACTGAATCCCCCACTATCAACATCCTGGGAGTTACCATTGACCAGAAACTGAACTGAACCAGCCATATAAATACCGTGGCTACAAGAGCAGGTCAGAGGTTAGGAATACTACGGCGAGTGACTCACCTCTTGACTCCCCAAAGCCTGCCCATCATCTACAAGGCACAAGTCAGGAGTGTGTTGGAATACTCTCCGCTTGCCTGGATGGGTGCAGCTCCAACAACACTCAAGAAGCTCAACACCGTCCAGGACAAAGCAGCCCGCTTGATTGGCACCCCATCAACAAATATTCACTCCCTCCACTAGTCGCACAGTGGCAGCAGTGTGTACCACTTACAAGATGCAGTGCAACAACACACCAAGGCTTCTTAGACAGCACCTTCCAAACCCACAACCTCTACCACCTAGAAGGACAAGGGCAGCAAATGCATGGGAACACCGCCACCTGCAAGTTCCCCTCCAAGTCACACACCATGCTGACTTGGAATATATCGCCGTTCCTTCACTGTCACTGGGTCAAAATCCTGGAACTCCCTTCCTAACAGTACTGTGGGTTCAAGAAGGCAGCTCACCACCACCTTCTCGAGGGCAATTAGGGATGGGCAATAAATGCTGGCCTAGCCAGCGACGCTCAAATCCCATGAATGAATAAAAAAAAGTAACCTGACCAATATTTATCCCTCAATCAACATCACAAAAACAGATTTCCCCGGATTTTGCAGTCAGCAGCAAAGCAACGATGCTCACGCTGACCTTGAATAAAGCTGTCTACAAATATCTAGCGATCTCTGTGGGATGGATTTCCCCTTTCCCAATATCAGTTTAAATCTGGCTCCAAGTCAAAGGAATGTTTAGGTATCTAGCAACAGTGATGTCATCCTGCAGAATAAGCAGCCAATTACATTGAAGTATTCTTACAGACAGAAAACCGGAACTAAAATGCACTGAATTTTTCACTTTTAATTAAAACTTCTTGGGTGCAAAATAAATGATTGGAACAGACAAATGGAATTAGAGTAGAAATTGAAATATCAAAATATTTTTTTAAATTTGAATTTTATAGCAGAGAAATTTGACATCCACAAGCATAAAATACATTTTTCAGGCACAGCGAGCCTGTTCAGCAGTAATTATAAAAAAAGGAGCAAGAGTAGGCCATTCGGCCCTTCGAGCCTGCTCCACCATTCAATACGATGACGGCTGGTCATCCAAACTCAGTAACCTGTTCCCGCTTTCTCCCTGTATCCCTTGATCCCATTAGCCCTAAGAACTATATCTAACTTTCTCTTGAATATATTTAATGATTTGGCCTCAACTGCTTTCCGTGGTCGAGAATTCAAAAGTTTCACCACTCTCTGGGTGAAGAAATCTCTCCTCATCTGAGTCCTACATGGCTTACCCCTTATCCTTAGACTGTGACCCCTGGTCCTGGACTCCCCTGAACTTAGTACCCTATAAAAACCCAGTTACACCTCATTCAACAAGATGTGACCTTTTTCAAGGGTTTTTGTAGCAGCACTAATAATGCAAAAAGCCAAGTTCTCATTAGTTCAGTGATTTCTAATTGATTGCAGTCTGTGGGGACTTCAACAGCGCACCCTCTGGAGAAGTGTAGAATCCCTGACAGCAACTTTTGGATTTCCATGTTTAACTTTGCATGTGCAGACTCCAGAAGTTGCTGTCAGCTTCACCATCATTATTACTATCACAAAATCTGGGCCATTAATTATCTGCCGCCATCACATTGGTGTTTGTGGGAGCTTGCTGTGTGAAAATCGTGTTGCCTACATTACAATCTTCTTCTTCTTTGGCCTCCTTGTCTCGAGAGACGATGGGTAAGTGCCTGGAGGTGGTCAGTGGTTTGTGAAGCAGCACCTGGAGTGACTATAAAGGCCAATGCTAGAGTGACAGACTCTTCCACAGGTGCTGCAGCTAAAATTGGTTGTCGGGGCTGTTACACAGTTGGCTCTCCCCTTGCGCTTCTGTCTTTTTTCCTGCCAACTGCTAAGTCTCTTTGACTCGCCACAATTTAGCCCCATCCTTTTATGACTGTCCGCCAGCTCTGGCGATCACTGGCAACTGACTCCCACGACTTGTGATCAATGCCACAGGACTTCATGTCGCATTTGCAGACATCTTTAAAGCGGAGACATGGTCTGATACCAGTGACAAGCTGACTGTACAATGTGTCCTTGGGGATCCTGCCATCTTCCATGCGGCTCACATGGCCAAGCCATCTCAAGCTCCGCTGGCTCAGTAGGGTATATATGCTGGGGATGTTGGCCACCTCGAGGACTTCTGCATTGGAGATACGGTACTGTCACCTGATGCCAAGGATTCTCTGGAGGCAGCGAAGATGGAATGAATTGAGACGTCGCTCTTGGCTGACCTACGTTGTCCGGGCCTCGCTGCCATAGAGCAAGGTACTGATAACAATAGCACTTCGAAAGTACCTCATTGACTGTAAAGCCGTGAAAGGCATAATGTGAGTTTATTTTATTGCTTTGCTCCGCTAATAAAATATATTTTCTCTCATTCCAAAACTGCAGGGCTGGGGCTTGATCACCCATAACTGAAGTGATGCTGTCAGATTGGAGAGGTACTTCTGTAAATTTCCCATTGTGAGACGGCATTCTTGCGACTGGGTGTGAACGGATTCACTTGACTGAACCGTGGAGGTGTTGATTTAACTGTTGACGCCTTGTCTCTGTTAAAACGCATGTGGCTGGCTGTGAACTTGCGAATGGTTCACATTCCTTGTAAACGCGCGCGAAAGGTCTTTTGCTGTGAAGACTTTTTATTTAATTTCGAAAAATTGTATTTTTCCCTCATCTTTTCTCCATTTTTTCCCCCTCGCTCCGGTCCCAGCCAACACCTCAATTATCTGGACATCATTCGCATTTGCGTCTTTACATCGAGCGTCAGCATGCTATTGCAACATGAAGACGGGAAATTACAGCTGAGCCTGGTCTCCACACGCGCGTTTCCAGCAAGGATGTTGGATAGTGCTCCGGAACCCTGGTCAATTTCCCCCAACATAGTCGAGGGGCACTGAGGTCAATTGTAGCACCTTTCCCGCCAGTCTGCTTGAAATTACCGAATTCAGCATAAGGCGGCGATTGAACCTGGAACCTTGCCGTTCTGTATGGTTCAACTGCTCGCTGTTAAACGTACTATCATATGGAGTGAGGAGGCAATTCAGTTTTCCTAACTGTATCTTCAACTCTAAGTGGAAATTTCTGTTTTGAAATTAATAAATCTAAGAGTTTGTTTAGGAATAGATATATTAAGATTCGTCTATTTTCACTTACTGGGTATTAAACTTTTTGGAGAGCAGCGGATTTATGTGGGAATGCTTTTGTGTAGCCTGACGTCTGCAGCATATGGCAGGACCGTATTGCATGTAATTGTGGCTACATTTAAACACCCGAGGTTAGTTGGAGGCTGTTTGTAGCTGCCTGTAAATTTCTGGCATCAGCTCAGATAAACCCAAAGTGAAATGGATGACTTTTTTATTAGCAAAGTGCATTATGATGCCTGCAGCGTGTTGGATATATGTTAGATGGAAGATATATATCTTAGCATCTCATAGCGGAAAAACAGCCATTGGGACCATCAAGTTTGCGCCAATGCTTTCACTTTAAGATAATATCACTCCGCCATTCATTTTTCATATGCTTAGATTTCATTAAGTTACTTAACTCTCTTTTAAAAGAATGTAAAAACTCTTCATAGGGAATTACACAATCTAATCACTTGTGTAAGGAATATTTTTCTAAGCTTCCCTTTAATTCCTTTTGTGATTATTTTAATTGTGCACTTTCGCTTTCTCTGACCAGTGGAAATAATAATATCACTATTTACCTTATCAGAAGACTTCATAATCTTGAAGACCTCTGTCAGGTTCTCACCACCCGCCGCCAGCCCCCCCCCCCCACCCCCCCCCCCCCCCCTCCAACAAACCTTCCCAGCTCTAGTGGAAAAGTCCTAGTTTATCGTTAGAGCTGGAGCCCCTCATCCCTGGTAACATCATTGTCAATTGACAGTGAACTAAAATATGAAAAGTATTGTGACTAGAATAGCATTTGTTCTGAATAGATGCTACCTGATTGCTGTATGAGGCACGGCTCTTGTGATTAATAGTTCGTACAGAGCAACAGAGCTGCTTCACATGCTTAATAGTCACAATACCACACAATTTAAGAATGAAGATCAGTCTTGTATCTCCAACTCCCATGTTAAGAAAACGTTTCTTAAGAGTAGACATAATAGTGTATCTCTTCCAAATGGAATATAAGTAACTATACAGCACCATTGTTGCTGCAATTAAGAACAAGGCAACGCAGCCCAGCAGAGAACAACAAAGCAGTATTATGAATCATGTTGCTCTTTACAGTGACTCAATTGTGAGGGAACAGAAAAGTTCATCCCAGCCATTTATCCCAGAATCCTGAAAAGAATAGGCCTGACTGGGATAGGATTTTCACTTATTTGATAGTTACTGGTACTGGTTAGAAGCAATAGGAATACAATTGTTGGTCTTGGCGTGACAATTTGAATTTGACTGCTCACAAGTAAATTCTCAATTCCAAAATAGAACACAGGCAATAAGCTACTTCTATTCAAACAGGAAATGGGAGGAAAAAGATAGCGTGTGCTCAGTAGGGAAGGGGGTGGTGGAGGGAAATGTATCCAAAGACTGAAGAAATTGTGAGAGAATTATAACGGCTTTTCTCACAGTTCTGAGCAATACGTTCTGAAGAAGAACATGCAGTCATACAACATGTTTAAACTCCAATGCACTGTGTTAGTAGAGTGGCAAGATGCAAGTTTTGATCCCTGAACATCTATATAGATCACAATGATCCATGATACAAGGAGACCTGATGGGGAAGGATTGAAAATAAACTTTAAAAAGTTTTGTCCTCAACAAAAAGCACCATCCCACAATTGGGTGAGTGTGGGTTAATTTTAATTCTTTAAACTTATGGAGCAGACTGACACCAAGTGTGGCACTCAGTAGTAGCCTGTCAAAAAGCAGATACATTCATGAGGAAATAAAAAAACTATGGGCTGAGCATTACATTAGAAGGAAAATGTGAAAGGTAAGTACACTCTATACATTGATTATAACAATTTTCCATGTTGCTGCCTTTGTATAATTTGATGAGCATTCATATTATACACCTATTCATGCTTCCTTTCAAATTAAATGTTTAATTCACTATTGACACAATGGAACGCGAGTTACATTTTTTTAAACCACATAATTTGTACACCCAGCACATGTTGTATAAACAATATTGCAGTCATACCTTATGATAGACTGGAAAGTGCGTAACTCATGGGACTGAATGTCTGATTAATTGTTCTACCAGAAAAGTTTATACAATGATCAAATCCACATTCAATTCATTTATTGAGCGTAATCCAATGCTTGCCAAAATACATTTGCAGCTTTATGTATTAGATTGGTCTGAGCCTTAACCACCAAGTATACTTTAAAGTTTGCCTTGTTTTAATTTCAAAAACTAGTTCATCAGTATTACAGTACACAGAACAGCCAAGAGATCATATATAGGCAAGAAACTTCTGCCTTTTCTCCAACTAGTACATTACTTTCAAAAAATTCAATTATTTCCTATAGATCTTGATGATACCTCAATTTATATAATTAATGGGTTTCATTCTAATGTTCCAACTTCCTCTGCTTGCCTAGAAATGCTTTGCCTATGTATCCACCATATACATTATTTCAGTTCTATCATCCATACATTATACTCAATTACAAAGCTCTTTACTCAACATATAATGTTGTGTATTTGTGTGCATGTATCTGATTCCACATGGGTCAGGGATTTACATTTACAGTAGTGTAAAATATATCTGTAACAATGGCATTCAGAATAAATGCAGCATCTCACCCACCAGGCAATGTGACATGCACTCTTTCACGCATGAGAACCCTTTTTCATGCACCATTCGCCCCTGCAGTATTCATGAGTTAATGACGTTTCACACTTATGAGAAAAAAAAAGCCAGCCATAGCGTACAATTAGCAGGGCAGCAGCCTCCATTCGTACCGTGGATCGAACACAAAGGTAAATGGACCCTGATAAAGGACGTACCAGAGTGAAATAATTTTATTGCTCAAGAGAACACATTCGGTGCTCAGTTTGGGTTTAGCGTTTCTGCGAAAGCGCCACCCTCTGCTCTGCAACATGCTGTAGGAGTGGGCAAATTAGCAGAATACCACGGATCAGTACTTCTTACCAACCTAGCCCTCATTGCCAGCTCACGAACCGTTCTGAGATAGCCAAAAGCATGTTAACATTTGACACAGTTGGGCACATTTCTCCCAGGCGTCTTGTTTCACTGTAGCATTGTCCCTTCAGGTGCCCGCCCTCAGTCACAAGGGGAATTTTGCATTAAAACGTCACTTACAGATGATAAAAATACATATAAAGGTATCGCGCCTTTACAAGTCTATGAGTCTATCATAAAACTAATAGCATCTGGCGAGAATTGAACGCGCGAGCTGTCACAAGAATGATGTGTCAACCAACATTACGTTGGGTTTCTGTCGGAACTACTCAGCCTTACAGACCTTAACTTGAGTGACAGTGACACTCTGTCGCCCACTACTGACCACAAAGTACCAGGAATCCCCTGATCATCCGTTAGATCCGTGGGGATATCAAAATATATTAAAGAATTAATGGTCACATTTGGAAAGAGTGAGACCTACAGTTCTGCATGTATTCGATCAACCCGGCTTTCCATTAATCAGATTTCTGCGTGTTAATACATAATTATATGGGCCACACATATATATATATTGTAACCATAATTGATAGCGGTAGGATTGTTAAACTTACCGTCCACTGTCTGCCTTCCAAACCCAGCTGCTTGGACTCTGGGCCGGCCGCAGGCGCTCCTCCTGCGCACTGGTAGAACTCGTCGCCCCTTGCAACTCATGATGCGTCTGTGTTTAAATCCCCAGCTAATTGGACATTTCCTGCCTCTGGTCGAAGCGGCGAGGGTGAGAAATCTCCTGGGCTGCTCTCAGGGTATAGATTCGATGCTCAGTTTGGGTTTAGCGTTTCTGCGAAAGCGCCACCCTCTGCTCTGCAACATGCTGTTGGACTCCTTTCCAAAAGTCTCTGCAGCCACTTCCTGGAGCTCGCCTCTCGGTCCTGTTCGAAACACGAGTGTTCTTTTTTAATGTACAAAACCAAGGAACGCAGCAGTCCCAAACCCTCGATCTCAGGAATCACACCTACCAGATCAGCGACCAAGGCACCCAAAAATATAACAGGAATTTCCCCAAAAAGGCTGCACCCTGAAAACCAAGAGACCCCCCCCCCACCCCCACACACACACACAAAACAGCACAAGGGCTGTCCGACCGCCTTGATTTACCCTTTCAAAGGTGGACAGTAAAGAGTTAGAAGTGGACACGGTGACTTTTCCTTTCTTCAGCTGCGAGCGCATACACATGATTCCCTGGAAACAAATGCACCGAATGCAGTTTCTAAATAATCCATGCAAGTGTGAGGAAGTGTTTGTGTGTGAGTTGAAAGTGTGTGCGCGCGCCTGAGAGTGAGTGAAAGATTGAGTGTTTGGATTTAGAGAAATAGTGTGCGTGTGTTCGTCCGCTGCAGCAAAACAAAACTAGTAATCAAATACCTCCAGCCACCGACAGCTTCGATATCAGCTTGAGTTTGTGATTCTTTGCTTTGGTTTAGTTGAATTTGAAGAGTAAATATGATGATATTACTTGAATACGTTTCGGGACATAATTTGTGCCAAGCTGCAAAAAAACTAATCTGGTTTGTACATCGCGAATTTGAAATACATATTTAATAATTACCGTCAGGCAAAGTGCTAGTTAGTATTTGGAGGAATAGTGAAACGATAGATGAAACAAATTGGCGCTGTTTTCTGTCATTCGTGAAACATGTAACAGTTACTCAAGAAGATATAAGCGATACAAAGATTGACGATGCGTGGCATTGGTATATTCATTTAATACTACTCGAACCAAACTCTTCTTCATTCTAATTTCGTTACTCAGATTCTTACATTCTTGTGCAAGGTACTTCCTTAGCCTGTCCAGTCATCACAAATGTTTCCCTGCATTATTATATGTTATGAAAAAAATTACAAACCAGAATAGGAGAGCGGATGATGTTTGATTCATTTACTCAAACACAGGAGAGGTTAATAGAGAGTGAGGGTAAAAAAAAAACATGGTTGAATAAGTTAAATAAGATGGTGGGATCACAGAGACTCACCGAGTTGATCTGGGACCTGAACAACAACCGTCAACCCTGAGCACTACCGAGTCAACTGTTCAGTTGCAGCGTATGCCGAGATAATCCACTGTCCGGGACATTGTGGCAAGAAATGAGAAATGGGAGTTTTGTTTAGGGGAGGGGGATATGGAGATGGTGTGTTAAACTGGGAGTTGGTGACTCTGGTTGTCTCCATCCCTGAGCTGCCGAGCCTGAACCATCTCCCTCCCGCTGCTCGGTGTCAGATTCCATTCATGGAATCACATGATGGAAGTGGGCTCTCTGCCAGTCTGTACACCTGCTCCGGAACAGCCCAGAACCCGCTCGCCCTGCCATTCAGGACCGAGTGCGCGCTCCCTCCGAAAACCGAACAAATCTTTCCCCGCAACAAAACTCTTATCTCAAGAAACCGGCCAGTATCCCATCTGGATCCGGAATTCCTTCAACCTAGAACCTTACCTGGAAATATCTTAAAGTTCCGCACCTGGAAACTCTTCAGTGTATAAACCTCCCTATACCTTCACTCGCACACAATCCAGACAGCTATCCATAAAGATGAGACACATATTTCCATTGGTCCAGAGACTGGGCAATCTTTTCATAAAGAACAATTATTCTCTCTATGCAGAACCAAAATAACCAAGTATACACATGCTCACGCTATCATCCACAACCCACAATTGCAACAGGAACTCAAAATGAGAAGGACCAATCATCTTTGTATGTTGTATCTAAACAGGCATCCATCCGTGCAATGCTCCACTCAGAAGTCTAATCATTTTGATCCAAAACTTAGACTTCCCTTTATCTAGAACCCAATCACTCCTACGGCAAGGGCAGAACTAAAAATTAAATTATTCCTCTGTCCAGAACTGGGACAATCCCTGTCCAATATCTAGAATCCAAACACCGCACTTTCAAGAGTTTCGGTCAACCCTGCACACATAACCGGATTAAGTCATCAGGAATCGGGATCATCCAGAACCCAATCTTTAACACATTTCTTGGCTGAACAGCAGTCTAATTCATCCCTTTTAAAACTCAGCTCAGAAGCCAAAGATGTTTCGATTAATAGCCCAGCGAGTCTACCATTTGACATCTGGTCTCACCTCCCTCGTCCTCCCACTGGAAATATTGGCAAATCCGGGGCAGCTTTCCATCCTGAATCCAAATAATCATCAATTCGGAAACATCCAAAACATGGTTATTAGCATTGTACACAGATCCTCAAAATCCTTCAATGCAGAATCCAGGCACCTGCCCGGTCCATCTTCAAACTGAACTAAAACGTTCAGAACCTGGTAGTCTGTCCACCAGGAATGGATAGTTCACCTGTTTAGGCCAAGGTATTCCTTTATACGGAACACAACCCATTCAGAATTGATGTCTACAATTATGATTCAGACACCGAAAGCTGTAGACTTTTGTTTTTACACAGTTGCTGAAAGAAAGACAATGTATTTATTATGCTCAAACGAATTCGTTTAAGGGTTGATTTTAATTTAGATCAGGGTAATTACCCTTATTCGATCATTGAATGAATTATGGAATGCAGACATCCTGTAATACATGACCAGAATATTCTTCCATTCTGATACCAGACATACTCCTTGCAGAACAATGTCATCCATTCATTTGGAACAGACCTATCCCTCCATCTGAAATGTGATGATTCATTCATCAAGAAGCTACTGATTTTGTTCGGTGGCTATGATCTCCGTGACTCTGTATAGATGTGGCAACACATGGAAATGGAAAACATTCTGGCCTGATTAAATAGGTTAAGGGTCCAAGCCCCGCTCTAAGAGGTGAGTATATTATCTACGCTACCGCTCAAGTATAGTTCTGGGAGTGCGTTGTTACGAGTGCGAGTCTTTGGGTTTCTAACAAAGCTTCATCCATCAAACACCAGCAAAAACAGATTAACCAAACATTAGCTCATTTGTAGGCGTGGAATCTTGCTGTGCGAAATTGAGTTGCCACGTGTGTGTACAAATCAAGAGTCACCACACTTGAAAAGCAAATTCGTTAGCTGTGAAATGCTCGATGGTGTTATCAAAATAAGTTCTTATTTCTATAAGTTCTTTAAGGGCACAAACGCCAATATATTTCAGTCCAAAATTTGTACATCTCTACATTTTGTAAAGAGACAAAAATTAATGAACAATGCCACGCACCGACTACAGGATAGACTTGTTTTCACAAACAGCTTCATTCACTTCAGGCTAACATTTCAGTTATGCGTGCAGCAGAGAAATCATTCGTTCACTTAATATCAAAATTTACCTAAAAAAAACTTTTAAGAAACTACAATAAGCGTCAAAGTAAATTTAGGAGAATAGTCGGTGTAAACTTCTTTTGAGGACGTCAGGGTTAAAGTGGATAGAGGACTCGCTAAAGTGCTGTACATTTGGACTTTCAGTAAGCTTTTGACAAACGTTTTGATTCGGGACTCCGAGTTAAAATGAAATCTAGTGAAATACTGGATAAAACTGGGCTGGGTTAATTGGTTGAAAAATAAACAAAAATATAAAAAGAGGGATAAACTTCCATGGATCCAATGGCTATTTCTGCTCCTTCACTTTTAAATCACAGTACCCGAAGGTTTGAAAATTTTATACTTCCAGTTTCAGCTGGGCAAAGTTAGAACTTTAAATCTGTGACCCTAAACCTAGTCGGACCAGATGCAAAAATGTACAGGCCTCGTTTAGTGCCATTGAATAGAACACGACTTCCGATTAATTCCACATTTTGCTAACCTTCGTCCAAAATAACAGGTCTCCCTCTAAGATTATAGAAGGATATATTTCCTCTCCCAACCTGCAGTCTGTTCCTGCTCTGGAAATGGCTGATACTGAGTTTTCAAACAAGGACCAACAGTTCTCCGGTACATCAGCGCAAATCCAACTGGACCATTCACACTGGACCCTTTCTAAATATTGCAGTACAGTGGCGGCCCGCTAACCCAAATAGTAATAAAATCATATGAGCATATCTCGTCTACACGTTAACGAGGTGACCTGTTGCGAACAGAGCATTCCCAGACATCATAATGTAAGGCGCCCCGTCAAATCTGGGGAAATAAGTGGGCATTTCAAAAACTGAACTGAAACCCAACGAAGGTGAAGAAACCTTCCTGACCCGGGAAAAAAAGTAATATTTATTAATGTGTGCCCTATCTTGGGAAGGGCAGCCCGCATGTATGACTCTATCCTGACTTGTTAAATCCAGGGAGATTGTTTAGGCACGAGGTGGAAACTAAAGGGCTTCGGCCAACTGGAGACCAGGGCACAGCGAGTGTAACCGGGACAGGTGTGGGGACTCCGTGCAGAGCTGATGGCGACCAAGTGAGAAATGGAGCACCTACCAGGAACGATCGCTGTTCATTTACTGGAATAAATGTATCCGGCCCATTTCAAGATACTTTTTGAAAACTGTAATCACGAACCAGAACGGAAGAGCTTACAAATGTGAAACAGAAAATACAATGAAAGTCGTGCTTTAATATTTTCAGAGAATTGTATTTTCTTTTGCAGCCTTTAAACCATTTCCCCGCCGCTGACCGTCGCTATGAATTTTCAAGGATTTGGCTGCGTTTTCAATTGACCGGATCGCAAACCCTCGCCCCGCTATTTCCAATCCAACCCACAAAAAAGAAAACTTTAAGAGTGTCCGAACAAGAGTCCTGGGCTTTAATAGCGTCAAGAAACCACAGGCAACTCAGTTCTACCTATATTTTGGTGGGAACAGCCAGTGTCACACACCATCATCATATTTAAGGGTACACCAGTTTAAGCAACAAGGAAATGTACACTCACCTCCAGAGATTCTGCTTATGCAAAACGGTGGTCATACACTCAACCTATAGGGAGCTTAGATGCAAGACTTTTGAATATGCCCAGGGATACAGATAGCATTTAACCAGCTAACGTCATGCAGCTTCCCAGAGTCCTATTAAATTGTCCACTGCTAGGATCACTCTTTGGCCTACAGGGCTTTCAGGAGCTAAATAGGAACAATCCCAGTTCTCGGTGAGAGGTCTACACTCTCAGTTCCATTAGTGAGTGAGTCAGACTGACTAGATGATCATCAATAAAGTTCTGGAACATTATACACCTATTTTGCTCAGATCTTGGGTTGCTAAATCTGCCAAAAAGGTCTGATTGGTTCCAAATTTCCATCACCAGGTGTGTCATCTTGTAGCCACTTTTATTGCAAAAACCCTGCCTACCTCAGCCCTGCAAAGAAGATAGTCAACTGTTGGTCATTAGGAAACTGACAGCTCTAGATTTGACTGCTAGACACACAGCAAGTAATAGGAGCTCCTCATGATCAATATGGTGAACAGCATAAGTTACTATAAAGTGCATTTCCATCATTCTTCTGAACGCAGTATGGACAAACAATACACCCTGCTCAATGGTGGTTCCAGCCATTGGAGGTACAGAGCTTTATAAGGAGTTGCTTGCTTCTCTGCAACCCAATCAATGGAGGCACCAAACTCGAGAGATCATTTCCAGCCTCCAGTAAATGCATTGTTGTGCTAAGCCTCAGAGCTTCTGCATCAGTTATCTGCTTCCATTGTCATGGAGGGGCTGAAGCAGGACTGTTTGTGTTATACTAAGCATCATGATAATCCTAGACATCCAAACTCAATGACAAATATCAGGCTTACTTATCACCAATTGCTTAATCCAGATTTTCATGTGAGGGACTTTGACAAATGTGGCATGCCTGCCACTAGACTAAGTCCTTTTCCAGGGTTCTCATTATGAGGTCAATGAGGCTGGAGTCCACCCTTCCTACAATCACATGCCTTTTTTGCCACATAGTCCTGAACTCGGGTCAAAGATAATCTTTTCATTGTATACCGAAGAGTTCTGAACTATGAAGGAAAACTATTTGGACATGTCTTTAAAATTATAGAATCATGCTGCACAGAAGGCGGCTATTCAGCCCGTTGTGCCTGTACTGACTCTTTGAAAGAGTTATTCAATTAGTCCCACGACCCTCTTCTTTCCCCTTAGCCCTGCAAGTTTTTCTTTTTATGCTACAATTCAACGCCCTTGATACTGATTCATCACCAGCTAGGGCTTGGACCCTTGCTGTTTGTAGTATACATTAATGATTTAGATGTGAATATAGGAGGTATGATCAGTAAGTTTGCAGATGACACGAAAATTGGCGGTGTTGTAATTAACGAGGAGGAAAGCCTTAGATTACAGGACAATATAGATGGGCTGGTAAAATGGGCGGAGCAGTGGCAAATCGAATTTAATCCTGAGAAGTGTGAGGTGATGCATTTTGGGAGGACTAACAAGGCAAGGGAACATACAATGGATGGTAGGACCCTAGGAAGTACAGAGGGACCTTGGTGTACTTGTCCTTGGATCACTGATGGCAGCAGCACAGGTAGATAAGGTGGTTAGGAAGGCATATGGGATACTTGCCTTTATTAGCCGAGGCATAGAATATAAGAGCAGGGAGGTTATGATGGAGCTGTATAAATTGCTAGTTAGGCCATAGCTGGGAGTACTTTGTACAGTTCTGGGCACCACACTATAGGAAGGATCTGATTGCACTGGAGAGGGTGCAGAGGAGATTCACCAGGATGTTGCCTGGGCTGGAGCATTTCAGCTATGAAGAGAGACTGGAAAGGCTAGGGTTGTTTTCCTTAGAGCAGAGAAGACTGAGGGGGGACCTGGTTGAGGTATACAAAATTATGAGGGGCTTTGATAGATTAGATAGGAAGAAACTTTTCCCTTAGTGGAGGGGTCAATAACCAGGGGGCATATATTTAAAGTAAGGGGCAGGAGGTTTAGAGGGGATTTGAGGAACATTTTTTTCACCCGGAGGGTGGTTGGATTCTGGAATGCACTGCCTGAAGGGGTGGTAGAGGCAGGACCCCTCACAACAGAGGCAGGAACCCTCACAACATTTAAGAAGTATTTAGATGAGCACTTGAAATGCCATAGCATACAAGGCTACAGGCCAAGTGCTGGAATATGGGCTTAGAATAGTTAGGTGCTTGATGGCCGGCACAGACACGATGGGCCGAAGGGCCTGTTTCTGTGATGTATAACTCTATGACTCTATGATTCTAGTTAATCCTGTTTAAACTTCATGGGCCTGGAGGTTTGGAACTGGCTGCTGTTAGCACTATTGTTATATTGGTGAGTAAGTCCTAAACCAGAATACCAAGAATTGTTAGTATAAGCAGCTTGAAACATTTACAAAATAATGGGAACATGGATGAATATACTGGGGTAGAGCTTCCACTCAGTTACACTAGTAGTATCAGCGCAAAATGGGGGGAATTGGCTGAACCAACACAAACAATAAGGTAATTTTAAATGTGAGTACACCCAAAACCACTTATGTTCTTAGCTGCACAGGTATTATTAGGCACGTTTTCAAAGTTTTTCATATCAAAAAATAGTTACTTCACTAAGGATTGACTAATGTACATCAATGAAAGTAGTAAATGGCTCAGCATACTTTAAAAATCATTTTCAGTGATTTTAAATGAAGTGGAGAACTGGACATTCTTATTAAAATGCTTATTTTTTGTGATAAATCAATTTTATGCTGTATTAATAAAACTGGACCAGGTTACCAATCTTAAATCAATCACTGAATACTTTTAATGTTTTGAAAAAAATAACACTGTGCTCGTTCATGGAAGAATTTATGTTTGTGATTATGCAAAATGATCTCTTGCATTTAAAACTTGAACTGTAACCTAATCAGTACAATCTTGGACACATTTTGAGTGCAATTTCCTGATTGCGCCCAAAGGAAAATCTCTACCCCTTAAGCTTTAGATTTGGTCAGTGAGATTTCATGGTACACACCTAAGCTGCCACAGAGACAAAGAGCTTGGACATGCCTGCAAAATCTTACTGGAAACAAAAAAACCAAAAATCATTTCGTAAGTATGCAAAACATTAAGTTCCCCTACCCTTTTTTCCCAAAGAGTTGATACAAACACTAGAAGGATAGAAAAAGACCATTTGGTCCATAAAGCCTGCCACATCCAAATCCTTCCTCCAGTCATATAATCCCCATAGATATGCAAAAAAAAGGATAACTTGAGGCCAATTTGTGAAAGACTGTGGGAAATTCTTCTCCAACCATCCAGTAAATCAAGCAAGCACCAGTGTACTACAGTAACTCATGAATCTCACTTGTCCTACCACATCCCATAACTTACCCTCTATAATTTGAAATGTCCTTTCCTCTGAGGAATTTGTCCTGCTCCCTCCTGCAGGAAAACCATACTTACCACAACATTTGGTAATTGATAGCCCATCTGTCAGACCACTAACTTCTAATCATCATATATTACCTCAATTTCCTACATATAATTGAAGGTCTAAAAATGAAACCACAGAGTATAACTTCTTCCTAATAAATGCTACCCTTTAACATTGTAATAATTCCACTACCACCTATTCATAAACATGGAAAGTCTTACATAACATAATTTGAAGATGGGCATTATAGCCCTTATTATTTCTAAGCAAACATGCAACCATCTGCTTAAACCTTATTTTAGATTAATTTTTGATACATCGCTAGAACCATGAGAAACATTATCCCTCTAAAAATCCTAAAAGTTATATTAAAATGCAAAATGGCACCCACATACAGTCAAATCCATAAAGTATGATCTTTTTCGATCTCATCAACCTAATCACCAATTCATTATATAAGAACAAATAAAATAAAAACAATTAAAGATGACATACTGCAGTAATTTTATTTTATCAGTATTTTATAATCAAATTCCACATTTTTGTCCATCACATCTTTCTCCTCTAAATCATCGCACAAACACAAATTCTCCTTTGAAATACAGATCTCTAATTTTACATATAACACAAAGGCTTACTTTCTTAAAACAGATTCACCTTCATTCTCAAAAATAGTATGGGGCTGAATTTCCACTTTGGATGCAATCGGTGATCAGGGTGCAAATTGCGTCAATTTTGGTGAGCGTTTTTTACTTAAGTTTTTGCTCAAATTTATTTGAATATCACTAAATGTAAACCTACCATGAAACAGTGCAATTGGGCAGCATTTCAGAATGTAGTTTTTTTAAATCAGAGGTTTTGCTTTCAAAAATATTCCTTGATATATTTAAGAGTGGCAACTTGGTGCAGTTTTATTAATACAGCTGAAAATGGGTTTATCATTAAAAATAAGCATTTTAATCAGAGTGTCCAGTTCACCACCTGTGAGTAACCCCATTTTAAATAACTGAAAATGCCTTTAAAAGACTATATTCAACCATTGTTAGTTATATTGGTGTATATTAGTCAGTTTCCTGGTAAACTAAAAATATATTCAAAAGCTTTTTAAAAAGTATGTATTAGTGTCCCTGCACCTAAAAATAATTAATTTTTAAAGCCTCCTCGAAGGCTCACAAATGAGCACAATTAGCAAAAACTAATCAATGGTGATTAATTTGATCGGGAGGGGCAATTTTATGGCAGGGCCATTTTCTAAAGCGATGCTTTTTAAAATAGCACTAAAGAGCACAGAAACTTGCTTTATTCTGAACAAAATTATTTTGCATTGGTTTCACTGATTTCTGGTGAATTGCACTGAACAAACAGAGTGGAGACTATTACTATTTGAGACAAGCTGGTGACACTGAGCATTGGAACATCAGTGCACAGAGAATGAATTTAGCTGTGATCTTTGCCAAGTTCAATCCCCCATCTGAACTACACTGAGTAGGGAAGATGGAGCATAAAGGCTGTGATTTATCCCTGCAGTGGTGGCAAGGAAAAGAACCATGACCAAATTGTTTCAGTGCCTGGCTATGGAGGGAACTGGCAGTTGTTTGGGAGGAAGGTACTCACCCATCCTTTCAGCAGCAGTAGACTAAGAGAGGGGATTATTCACTAGAAGAAAAATTATATAAAGAAATGTAATAATGTAGATAGATTGACAAAGCTGGGGCTGTTCTCCTTAGAGAAGAGAAGGTTGAGAGGAGATTTGATAGAAGTGTTCAAAATCATGAGGGATCTGGACAGTGTAGATAGGGAAAAACTGTTCCAATTGGTGGAAGGGTCGAGAATCGGGACACCGACTTAAGGTGATATGTCAAAAGAACTAGAGACGACATGAGGAAAAACTTTTTTACGCAGTGAGTGACTAGGATCTGGGATGCACTGCCTGAGAGTGTGGTGATGACAGATTCAAACACGGCTCTCAAAAGGGAATTGGATAATTATCTAAAGAGAAAAAATATACAGCGCTACAGGAAAAGGTGGGGTGTGGGACTAGCTGAGTTGCTCTCGCAGACAGCCAGCATGGGCATGATGGACCAACTGGCCTCCTTCTGTGCTGTAACCATTCTTTACTATTCTAGAAACATAACATTGGGCTGTGGTATTGGGCATCCCTTTAAGATTTTGTGCTGTATCCAACAGGTGGCAAATACTAATGCAAGAGCAAAATACTGTGAATGATGGAAATTGGAAATAAAAATAGAAAATGCTGGAAATGCTCAGCAGGTCAGGCAGCATTTGTGGAGAGAGAAGCAGAGTTAATGTTTCAGGTCAATAATCTTCCATCAGAACAGGAAAAAATAGAGATGTAATAGGACTTAAGCAAGTACAGAGGCAGGGAAAGGTGGGAAAGATGGAAAGGTGAAAAGTAAGGTCTGTGATAGTGTGGAAGACAGGAGAGATTAAATGAAAAAAGGGATGATAATGCAAGGCAAAAGGGGATGGAAATGGGATAAATAAAGAAACAAAGGATGGTTCCAAAGAGGTGTAAATGGCAACAGCAGAATCGTTACCAACAGCTATTGTCCAAAAAAGTGGGAGCTATGGTAATGATCTGAAATTGTTGAACTTAATGTTGATTATGGAAGGCTATAAAATGCCTAATTGAAAGATGTGGTGCTGTTCATCAAGCTTCTGTTGAGCTTCATTAGAACATTAGGAGGCCAATGTCAGAGATGTCAGAGTAGAAGTGGGGCAGAGAATTAAAATGACAGGCAGCCAGGTCAGGTTCATCCTTGTGGCCTGAATGAAGGTGTTCTGCAAGGTGATCACACAATCCGCATTTCATAATGCAGAGGCAACTGCAAAGGGAGCAGCGATTATAGTAAACTAAATTGAAAGTATAAGTAAATCACTTTTATCTGGAAGGATTGTTTGGGGCCCTGGATGGTGGGATGGAATGAGGTAAAAAGGCAGGTGTTGCATCACCTGTGCTTGCAAGTGAAGGTGAGGGGGTGATTGAAGAGTAGATCAGGGTGTCACAGAGGGAATTATCCCTTTGAAATGCTGAAAGAGACGGAGAGGGGGAAGATGGGTTTGGTGATTTTATCATGGTGGAAGTGGCGGAAATGGTGAAGGATGATACATTGATTGTGGAGGCTGTGGGCTGGAAGACGATGGCAAACGGAATCCTTTTGTGGTTCTGGAAGGGAGGGGAAAGGGTGAGAGTAGAAATGTGGGAAACAAGACGGACACAAGGGCCCCGTCAACCATGGTGGTGGGGGTGGATTCTTCGGGTTAAGGAAAAAGGAAGCGGAGGTGCCTCAGACATAAAAAATCAAAACATGGCCCCCACTAATCTAGGTAAGGTTTCAAAAAATAACTAAACTACTGCCTTGTATCGAATATTTCAGGTAAATTGCAACAGTGAATAAAGAACTGACTGCACTGCCGTAAGCAAAAAGTGATTATTAATGATTATGCGCCTGCTTGCACAAGAATCGGTTTCAAAGCTATTGTTGTTTACTGTCTTGGACCTGGATGTAGGTGCTTCCATGTGTATCTGAATGGTGAGGTAGAACTCCATGTTTACATCTTAATTATTTTGGCATCATTACTACTTCCATCTTTCTGATTATTTAAAAATGTATTTGTTTAAATTGTGCTTGAACTTTTCTTCTTCTCTGTTTGCTTCTGTTAGGAGATTGCATGGCTGCTGGTGGGTAGGAGGTTGTTATAAATCATGATTCTTTAAGCATCACAACTATGTGGGGTAGGCTCATGGACCAGCTGGTCTTTTCCTGCTCATTGTTTCGGATATTCATATGTAGAAAATGTATTATTCCTCCAATTGAGAGCCATCATTTTCAGTCTCCAAACTCAGCAGGGATCAACTTAGTAATATCAGTTTACAAGATCTATTGACAAGTTGCCCTATAGGAAGTAATCTACATCAATATCTATTCCTGGAGAGTTTTCTGTGCTCGGAATCTACAAATATCTGCAAAGTATTATTAAGGCAGGATACATCAGGAAGACATTTTAATATCTTTTATAAGCAGGAGATTTTCAAAACTTTTTTTAAACCTAACATGGACAGGAGGAAGCACTTTTCATTGAAAGTAGTTACCAAACCCCTACAAACTTGTACTGTTTTTTCTACACAGATTTGATCTTAATGTTTTTAGCCCATTTTGTTCTGTGATAATAATTAGCATTTGTTCTAGAATCCAGAGCCAGAAGTGTGACATCAGTTAAACCTCAAATACTTTTGCGCGAGGCTAAAGGTTCCTTAACTCGACATAAGATGTGCTCGTGACATCTATTGATAGTTAATTGACAATGCACAATATAATTTAAAAAGATATCGTGAATAGGGTGTGAAGATTAGATAGCTAGAGAGTTTAATTGCAGGGCATTGAATCCAAAGCTAATTGCTTTCAATTGAAATCAGCATTGAAACTGATCCACTTTGAACTAATTTTATGCAATTTAGATGATCTGTCCCGTTTCTTTTTTTGAAGAGAGAACAATACATGGACACAGAAAGACAAAAGGCTCAAAATTCTGTGATTCTGGCAAAAGTAGTGGCTGAAATATGGGTCGCAATTCAGGTAAGTCAAGAATACTTTTCTTCTTAGGCAGTTCCTTGCGAATGAGGATGACTTTCTTCCATTCCAGGGTTGTGGGTCCCTTAGGTGACTGAATAATCCAATTCTGGATAGAGTCATAGAGTTATCCAACACAGAAACAGGCCCTTCAGCCCATCGTGTCCATGCCAACCATCAAGCACCTAACTATTCTAATCCCATTTTCCAGCACTTGGCCCGTAGCCTTGTATGCTATGGCGTTTCAAGTGCTCATGTAAATACTTCTTAAATGTTGTGAGGGTTCCTGCCCGTTCAGGCAGTGCGTTCCAGATTCCAACCACCCTCTGGGTGAAAATTTTTTTCCTCAAATCTCCTCTAAATCATCTGCCGCTTACCTTAAATCTATGCCCCCTGGTTATTGACCCGTCTGCTAAGGGATAAAGTTTCCTCCTATCTAACCTATCAATGCCCCTCATAATTTTGTATACTTCAATCAAGGGCGGCACAGTGGCGCAGTGGTTAGCACTGCAGCCTTAAAGCTCCAGCAACCCGGGTTCAATTCTGGGTACTGCCTGTGCGGAGATTGCAAGTTCTCCCTGTGATCGCGTGGGTTTCCGCCGGGTGCTCCGATTTCCTCCCACAGCCAAAGATTGCAGGTTGATCGGTAAATTGGCCATTGTAAATTGCCCCTAGTGTAGGTAGGTGGTAGGAGAATGGTGGGGATGTGGTAGGTAATATGGGATTAATGTAGGATTAGCATAAATGGGTGGTTGTTGGTTGGCACAGACTCGGTGGGCTGAAGGGCCTGCTTCAGTGCTGTATCTCTCTATGACTCTATGGCCCCCCTCAGTCTTCTCTGCTCTAAGGAAAACCCTTGCATTTTCAGTCTCTCTTCATAGCTGAAATGCTCCAGCCCAGGCAACATCCTGGTGAATCTCCTCTGCACCCTCTCCAGTGCAATCACATCCTTCCTACAGTACAATAAAAGCAAAATACTGCAGATGCTGGAAATCTGAAATAAATACAAGAAATGCTGGAACCACTCAGCAGGTCTGGCAGCATCTGTGGAAAGAGAAGCAGAGTTAACGTTTCGGGTCAGTTCCGAAGAAGGGTCACTGACCCGAAATGTTAACTCTGCTTCTCTTTCCACAGATGCTGCCAGACTTCCTATAGTACACTCTGCCACAGGTGGAGTAGGTGGTGTTTGGTGAGGCAAGTGGATGGGATGCTCAATTTTCTGAACGCTCCTTCCGCTGTTTGCACTTGGTTGCTGTCTGGGATGTCGGTGCTGTTTGAACTGGTTTGAACTTCGCGGATGCTTCTTCTCCATTTTGGGCAGTCTCGGGCAAGAGATCCCCATGAATCAGTGGAGGTGTCACATTTTTTCAGGGAGGCTTTAAGGACATCCTTGTAGCGTTTCCTCTGCCCTCCTGGTAGCCTCTTGCCGTGATGCAGCTTGCAGTAGAAAGCTTGTTTTGGGAGTCTTGCGTCAGGCGGGCAGACGCTGCGGCCTACCCAATGTAACTGACTAGCCATGACCAATGTCTCGATACTGGGGATGTTGGCTTGAGAGAGGACACTGATACTAGAGCGCCTGTCCTGCCACTGCATTTGCAGGATCTTGCGGAGGCACCGCTGGTGGTATCTCTCCAGGGCTTTGAGATGTCTGCTGTACAGTGTCCAAGTTTCCAATGCATACAGGAGGGCAGGGAACACTGCGGCCTGTAGCTTGGTGCCAGGTTTGAGGGCTTTGTCGTCAAACACTCTTTTCCTCAGACAACTGAAAGCTGAGCTGGCACACTGGAGGCGATGCTGAGTTTCATCGTCGATGTCTCCCGTTGTTCAGAGAAGGCTCCCAAGGTATGAGAAGTGATCAACATTGTCCAGTGGTTCGCTGTGGATCTTGATAGTCAGGGGGCAGTGTTGCCCTGCGGGAGCTGGCTGGTAGAGGACCTTTGTCTTCCAGATGTTTAGCTTAAGGCCCATTCTTTCATAAGCCTTTATGAATGCATCGATGAGGGTTTGAAGCTTGGCCTCGAGTGTGCACATAAGCACGCGTCGTCAGTGTAATGCAGTTCGTTGACAGAGGTTGAAGTGGCCCAGTCAAGAATAACACCCTCTCTAAAATATATGCTAACATTTGGAGGAAGAGTGCTGGCAGAAGATGCAACCATCCCCAAAGTGGTGAATATATGCAAATGATAGGATAAATGAGGGCAAGGCTTGGTGTTCCAGAAATTATGCTGTTTACACCAGAATTGCACATGCCTTCACTTCAGTCAAGGAAAGATAGATAGGTTATCTGCTGGAGTGCCAAACCAGCAATGAGTTGAGTTTGTAAGCTTTGCCTGGCCACAATATTTGTCTGAAACATTAGTTTTGATGGAGTAATTAGAAAAATGTTTTCATAGTTGTGCCACTAAGAAAGAATTTTGCAAGCTGCCTTTCAGCAGTTTCAGAAAGGGGCATATTTTACTTCTCAATGTCCTGTCATGGAGCCCTTTTCATATGGTCCACTATGGTTTTCCCATATATATCCTTGGGATGGAGGCAGAACAGGAATAGGAGTAGGATATAAGACAGGCTTGTAAGCCAAATGAGATGACCAACCAGGAGTTACCCTTTCATGAGACTCTACAGAACATGCTCTAGACGCTGCTCCCTCAGGAATATATCAGAAGAGATCATTGGAATGGTACTGGTATGCCTGCTCTAACTCTGGAGGATCTTCCAGGTCAGGGTAATTTGGTATTAGTTGTGGGGTCCTGGTAGCATTTCTGGGCCACCAGTTCACTTACTTTGAATATACAGTGCTAGCTGAAGATGAAAAAAACAATTTTAAAGAAATACATTGCCGAGTGCAATCGTATTGGAACTCCACCTCCTTAACAACGCTGGACACCAAAAATAAATGGAATTCTAGAACTGCCAAGGCAATAAGAGGAAATATAATCAGATGACATTTTCCCATCACTCACATATAATTTGCATATGACCGCTCAGATAGGGCTGAGTGTACTCAATACCAAATCTCACTTTCAGTGGAAAACCCAGGAAATATTGACAGACCTCAGGGATATGGTGGCATGGCTCCCCAACCTAATTTATGCTCCCATAAGCCCTGAAACCACCCCAAAATGGGTGACAAAATAAATCTGAGCCTGCATGTAAGAGTTCTTGCTGGTTTGCTGGAAATTGGGTATGTCTTGAAATCTTGACACTTCATTTGAGATGATATAAATCTTGTAACCCATCTTTTCTTGAATGATCAAGAACAAAATGATAGTCTAAATATTTTCAGCTTAACCCAGACTTAAGTTAATGGAAATGCTGTATTTAATTTTATAGTGAATAGATGGCATTCCATTCAAAATATATTTACATTTTCATAGGAGTTAACCTGTCTGAAGTCATATCCAGCAAAGACAACATGGTACATTCACATAACAGCAACTGGAGCAAACAACTCCCAGGTTTGCTTTTGGTTTGGAGAACCGATTGATACTGGAATCTTCAAAACCTGAGATGAATTCACTGTGATGAATTGTATGGTTATGTCCTAATATATGAAGATGACAAACAGGAAAAGACCAACTGGTCCATCTAACTTGTCTCATATTAGCTGTTATGCCATAAGCATCAAATTACAATACTCTCTACTCCAAGCAGAACTTGGATACAATTCTCCACCTCAAGTTGATATTACTAACAGTTTTGGTGTTCTGGTTTAGGATTAATCCAGCAATAAGACATAAAAAAGCAACCTCTTTCAGATCTCTAATCCACAAAACTCCAACAGAATAAACCAGGAAACAAGAACATTTAGGCTTGACTAGGACTTGTCTAGGCTTGGTTGGCCTGATCGCCAAGGGCACAGATTGGATACACCTGTGATAAGGCAAATATATCTTTTCCAGATACATTTTTATTGAATTGTGCAAATTCTATTCAGGTTCATTACAGATTTATATAGTGCTTTCAGGTGCCATTATTGAGAATCTTACACAGTCCTGCATAATAGGGTAGCACTATGCATCAAAAGAGTCAAGGTTATTGAATGCTATTATTAATAAAGATGCAGTTTATATGCTAAACTTGTAACTCTAAAATGGAAAACCTCAAATTCGCACAGTACATTCATACAAAATATCCCACACAGCAGCTTAGACAAGTTATTTCATTATTACAGTTAATACTGCTTTATCACCAGCTAGGGAGCCATGAAATATATGTAAATAAAAACTCACGGAAGAACAAAAAAAGGCTAGGAGTGAATATAATTAGAACTATCGAATCTCTATACTCAGATGATAATCAACTGCTTGAAGTTTACGCTGGGGTGTAGTTCTACTATCTTTTTTTATATTATTGCAAATGATCTTGGATGCAAATTAACACAAAAGTGGCAGTATAACTCTGGAGGCTGCTGGCTGCACAAAATTTCAAAACTCCCATATGTATCAGAATGGTACCATGCTTTGAGTTTCCCTATAGGAGGATTTCTTATTGGATTAAATTTGCACTGAGTGTCGTATATCTCTAATCTATGACATTTTAAAAATTTGTTTCATGGGATGCAGGTGTCGCTGGCAAAGCCAGCATTTGTTGTCCATCCCTAATTGCCTTGAGAAGATGGTGGTGAGCCGCTGCCTTGAACTGCTGCAGTCCATCTGGTGTAGATACACCACCTGTTAGATAAGGAGTTTCAGATTTATGACCTAGTGACGGTGAAGGAATGGCAATATAGTTCCAAGTCAGGATGGCGTGTAGCTTGGAGGGGAACTTGCAGGTAGTGGTTTTCTCATGCTTCTGCTGCTCTTGTTCTTCTAGGTGGTGGAGGTCGCGGGTTTGGAAGGTGCCGTCGAAGGAGGCTTGACAAGTTGCTGCAGTGCATCTTGCATATGGTACACACTGCTGCCACTGTGCATCGGTGGTGGAGGGAGTGAATGTTGAAGGTGGTGGATGGGGTGCCGATCATTGTCCTGGATGGTGTCGAGCTTCCTAAGTGTTGTTGGAGCTACACTCATCCAGACATGTGGAGAGTATTCCATCAAACTGCTGACTTGTGCCTTGTAGATGGTAGACAGGCTTTGGGGACTCAGGAGGTGGGATACTCGTCGCAGAATTCCCAGTCTCTGACCTGCTCTTATAGCCACAGTATTTATATGGCTGGTCCAGTTCATTTTCTGGTCAATGCTGACCCCCAGGATGTTATAGTGGAGGATTCAGCAATGGTAATGCCATTGAATGTCAAGGGAAGATGGTTAGGTTCTCACTTGTTGGAGATCGTCATTGCCTGGCACTTGTGTGGTTCGAATGTTACTTGCCACTTGTCAGCCCAAGCCTGAATGTTGGCCAGAGCTTGCTGCAAAGAGAAATGGACTGCTTCAGTTTCCGATGAGTTGCAAATGGTACTGAACATCGTACAATCACCAGCGAACATACCCAATTCTGCCCTTATGGAGGGAAGGTCATTGATGAAGCAGCTGAAAATGGTTGGGCCTAGGACACTACCCTGAGGAACTCCTGTAGTGATGTCCTGTTCCCTTCAGTGAGGGTGTTTCTTAATACAATAACTGCCACTCATCCAATATCCTCTAATTCACTGAAAAAAAAACACTGAAGCTTCAACCTGCGGGGCAGTCCAGAACTAAGGGTCACAGTCAATAATAAATCCAATAAAGAATTCAGGAGAAAGCTCTCTACCCAGAGGGCGGCAAGAATGTGGAACTCGCTACCACATGAAGTAATTAAGGCGAATTTCTTTTCTTTTCTTTTGGGCCTCCTGATCTCGAGAGACAATGGATACGCGCCTGGAGGTGGTCAGTGGTTTGTGAAGCAGCGCCTGGAGTGGCTATAAAGGCCAATTCTGGAGTGACAGGCTCTTCCACAGGTGCTGCAGAGAAATTTGTTTGTCGGGGCTGTTGCACAGTTGGCTCTCCCCTTGCGCCTCTGTCTTTTTTCCTGCCAACTACTAAGTCTCTTCGACTCGCCACAATTTAGCCCTGTCTTTATGGCTGCCCGCCAGCTCTGGCGAATGCTGGCAACTGACTCCCACGACTTGTGATCAATGTCACACGATTTCATGTCGCGTTTGCAGACGTCTTTATAGCGGAGACATGGACGGCCGGTGGGTCTGATACCAGTGGCGAGCTCGCTGTACAATGTGTCTTTGGGGATCCTGCCATCTTCCATGCGGCTCACATGGCCAAGCCATCTCAAGCGCCGCTGACTCAGTAGTGTGTATAAGCTGGGGGTGTTGGCCGCTTCAAGGACTTCTGTGTTGGAGATATAGTCCTGCCACCTGATGCCAAGTATTCTCCGAAGGCAGCGAAGATGGAATGAATTGAGACATCGCTCTTGGCTGGCATACGTTGCCCAGGCCTCGCTGCCGTAGAGCAAGGTACTGAGGACACAGGCCTGATACACTCGGACTTTTGTGTTCCGTGTCTGTGCGCCATTTTCCCACACTCTCTTGGCCAGTCTGGACATAGCAGTGGAAGCCTTACCCATGCGCTTGTTGATTTCTGCATCAAGAGACAGGTTACTGGTGATAGTTGAGCCTAGGTAGGTGAACCCTTGAACCACTTCCAGAGCGTGGTCGCCAATATTGATGGACGGAGCATTTCTGACGTCCTGCCCCATGATGTTCGTTTTCTTGAGGCTGATGGTTAGGCCAAATTCATTGCAGGCAGACGCAAACCTGTCGATGAGACTCTGCAGGCACTCTTCAGTTTGAGATGTTAAAGCAGCATCGTCAGCAAAGAGGAGTTCTCTGATGAGGACTTTCCGTACTTTGGACTTCGCTCTTAGACGGGCAAGGTTGAACAACCTGCCCCCTGATCTTGTGTGGAGGAAAATTCCTTCTTCAGAGGATTTGAACGCATGTGAAAGCAGCAGGGAGAAGAAAATCCCAAAAAGTGTGGGTGCGAGAACACAGCCCTGTTTCACATCACTCAGGATAGGAAAGGGCTCTGGTAGCATAGGTACATTTAAGAAAAAACTAGCTAAGTACATGAAGGAGAATGAAATAGAAGCTTATGATGAATGGGTTAAGAACATAAGAAATAGGAGCAAGTGTCGACCATATGGCCCCTCGAGCCTGCTCCGCTATTCAATACGATCATGGTTGATCTTCCATCTCAATTCCACTTTCCCACCCACTCCCTATATCCCTTGATTCCCTGAGAAACAAAAAATCTATCTAGCCCAGTCTTGAATATATGCAACAATGGAGCAGCCACAATCCTCTGGGATAGACAATTCAAAGGATTTACAACCCTCTGAGTGAAGAAATATCTCCTCATCTCAGTTCGAAATGATTGACTCCTTATCCCGAGACTGTGCCCCCATGTTCTAGATTCTCCAGCCAGGGGAAACAACCTCTCAGCGTCTACCCTGTTAAGCCCTTTCACAATCTTGTATGATTCAATGAGATCACCTCTCATTCTTCTAAACTCCATAGAGTATAGACCTAATTTACTCAGCCTCTCATCATACTCTCACACCAGGAACCAATCTAGTGAACCTCTGCTGTATCACCTCCAAGGCAAGTATTTCCTTCCTTAGATATGGAGACCAAAACTATGCACAACACTCCAGGTGTGGTCACACCAAACCCTATACAATTGCAGCAAGACTTCCTTGTTCTTGTACTCCAGTCCCTTTGAAATATAAGTCAACATGCCATTTGCCTTCCTAAATGCTTGTTGTACCTGCATGTTAACTTTGTGCTCCTTGTCTGCACCCAAGTCTCTTTGAATATCAACACTTAAAAGTTACACACCTTTTCTATTCTTATTACCAAAGTGAACAAGCTCACACTTTGCCACATTGTACTCCACCTGCCACCTTGTTGCCCCCTCACTTAACCTGTTCATATCCATAGGGAGGCAGTGGTTTAGTGGTAGTGTCATGGAACTAGTTATCCAGATTGCAAATGGTGAAATTTGAATTCAGTTAATAAATCTGGAATTAAAAGCTAGTCTTAATGGTGATCATGAAAGCATTGTTGTGAAAAACTCATCTGGTTCACTCATGTCCTTTAGGGAAGGAAATCTGCTGTCCTTACCTGGTCTACCTACATGTGACTCCAGACCCACAGCAATGTGGTTGACTCAGAAATGGCCTAGCAAGCCACCCAATGCAAGGGCAATTAGCCAAAAGCGAATGGAAAAAAAAACTTTGCAGCCTCTGTTTGCTTCTCACAGCTTACGTTCCCACCTAGCTTTGTATCGTTAGCAAACTTTAATACATTATTTTCACTCTCTTTATCTAAGATATTAATATAGATTGTAAAGCCGAGACCCGAGCACTGATCCTTGCGGCACTCTACTAGCTAGAGCCTGCCAACTTGAAAATGCCCCGTTAACCATTCCTCTATCCATGCTAATATATTACCCCCAACATGAGCCCTTATCTTGAGTATTAACCTGTGTAGCACCTCATCAAATGCCTATTGGAAATCCAAGTTAACTGCATCTACTGGCTCCCCTTGATCTACCCTACTAATTACATCCTCAAAAAACTGCAATAACTTGTCAAACATGATTTCTCTTTTGTAAAACCATGTTGAGTCTGTCTGATCATTTTCTAAGTGCATTTTTAAGGCTTCCGTAATAATCAATTCCAGCATTTTCCTGACGATTGATGTCAGGCTAACTGGCCTGTAGTTCCCGGTTTCCTCTCTCTCTCCTTTCCTGAATAGATGAAGTAGGGTGGGAGGAGACTCACATGCACATTAACACTGACATAGACCAGTTGGGCCAAATGGTCTGTTTCTGTGCTGCAAATTCCATGTAAGAGTGAATTTTTATTACAATCTTATTATAGTGCTATATTTCTGTAAACAAATGTCAGATCATGGAGCTGAATGTGGAATTTGCAATACAGTTAAATCATTACTCTTGTTGTACAGTAGCTAGAAAGTTCACTATATTGCACATAATATGACATTACATCTGAGACTTAAACGGTTTCACAATAGGCTCCAAATTCAGCTAAAGAACATTTGACCACAATTCAAATGTCTGCAGTGCTGTTAACATGTGAACAGTAGAGGGCAAGAACATTGCATTTTCAGATATTAATCACTGTATTCATAAAAAGAATCACCTACTTTTCAAGAGTTGTTGATAAATTTACAAAATAAATCAAAGCTGGACTCTGACAATCCCTCCCCATTGATCCATCTTTATCAAATGCAATTGGTGCAGCAAAATCAATTTATTCATCTTTAAGCTCAAACTGCCCTCATGTATCGGAGTGGTACTGCACTGTTCACTGGAGGGAAATTCACAATGAACTAACCCAGAAGTGAGACTGGGTACCAGGGTCAGGGGTGAGATATGCTGCAAAAGCAGCCTATTTCTCATGAGCATATGGTGAAATTACCACAGGCAATTATACATTTCTTCTAAAGGACATGAAGGATAATTATGTCCTACTTAGTACTGTGGAGAAGCTGAAAGGTCAGTTCCCCATCACAGTGAGGGTCTGTTTATCTGTTCTAGTCGGTCAATTTTCAGGGCAAAATCCCTCAAGTACAATTGGTAAGAATGTATTGCCAGAATCCTTGACAAGCACAATCTCTGTGTTCCAGTCATCATATATAAACTCCTGATTCAAAACAACCCCAAAAAAACTGTAATTACCCTGTAATGTAATGAATTCAATCATAGAAATAGTCGACTTCAACACCAGTTACGGTAATGTGGAACAGTGCTATACAGCTGCAGTGAAAGAACAGGGGAATCAACAAATTTAATGCACTTGAGAAGCAATGAAAGTTTACCCCAATTTGAAAAATATTAATCACAGCCAGGAGAGAAGCAGAATTCTTGGGAAGAAATGCTCAATTCTCAGCATCAAACACTGAAATCAGGGTTTATTTGCTGCAGGTGGGTCACCTCTTACTGCAACCAAAGGCAGGATTTTGGGTGGGGACCCTGACGTTAGGGCCAAATGAGGGCCCTCCAGCTCAGTAGGAGCTGCAGTCTGCCGTTTCAGGTGAGAAACAAAGAGAGAATGGGCACTTCCAACTTGAGGCGCCCTCTCAGCTGCTTTTAAAACTTTTAAATTTAAAAATGACCACAGCTGCCGGGCCATCGAGGAGGGGAAATCCCTCCACAGGATGGCCTGTGACCACAGCTGTGGCCAGGCAGTGGGGGGGGGGGGGGGGGGGGGAGGGGAGGGCCTCGAAGCCTGCCTGAAGAGCTGGCCTCCCGGTCTACCACCTCTAGGTAGCTGGCCTCTTCCTGATGCTGCAGGGGGCTCACAAGGCGACTGGAAAATTGGTCTGATAATTGGCTTTAATCTTACCTGAAATGGATCCCACAGCTTGTGGGCAAGTAGGCCTTCTGCCCCCAATCCTGCCTCTGGGAAAATGGCCTGGGAGCAGGTTAACGCCAGAAAACCAGCACACTGGCAGGCGGCGTGAATTTACGTGCCCACCCACCTCCATTCTTGCCCCATATGGGGGTGAAAATTCTGCCCAAATCTTAATCATATAGCCTCATGTTGCAACTAAGGTCTGAATTTTGTTGAGATGGCAGAAGTCCCACCACTGGGGCCGAAAGTGGAAGGCGACCCCGCTTTGGTCGGCAGCGGGACCTGGGGCAGATTATTGCCAGTGGTGGCCACTTAAGAGGCTGTCCCCCAGTTAAGGAGCTGCTGGCCTAATCAGGGAGCCAGCAGCTCAGCAGCGCCACCACTAGCAGTGCTGAGGCTGCAACACCAGGGAGAGGACTCATCAATGGTTGGGCACCCTTGAAGAAAGGTAAGTGGGGTTGGGGGACGCCCGAGACAGGCAGGTAGGCCCCAGCGATCGGCGGTAAGGGTGGGGGTGGTTGCTCAGCGTGGTGGTGTCGTTGCCACGAGTGTAGCCACTGCCGCCGGGGGCCCCTCCATGGGCCATGGAGTGCCCATAAAGGAGGGCCCTCCCCCGGAACCCAGTGGAAAGCCACCAGATTTCACCCAGTGGCAGGACCTCCCGACCCAGACAAAATGCCCACAAAGGTGGGAAGTGGCCCTTAAGTGCCAAAATGGCATGGAGATGTGAAAACATGGGCACCCTTCCCTATGCCTTCCCCAGCCATTTTACAAGCCTTCCCACCTCCCAGAATCCCAAAGGGCCTGGAAAATTCTGGACTAAATCTTACCTGCTAGCCTCATACAAACATCAAGTCATACTCACTAGTCTTATACTACAATTATATCTTACTCAGCATCTTCAAACTGCAACTGAATCCTACTCAACAGTTTCATGCGGAGTGGGAAATTATTTTTGTTTTTACCAGAAATATGTTTCTTGGGTTTACTGTCATTGACTACTCTCATACGCAGATCTCATATTCCTAATGAACAGAGTATCCCTTTATTTGCCCTATAAATATAGAGTCCCATGGGTCATTCGGCCCAACGGGTCCACGCTGGTGTTTCAACTCCACATGAGCTTTCTCCCACCTTATTTCATCTAACCTCATCAACATATTCTCTATTCCTTTCTCCCTCACGTATATATCTACTTTCCCCTTAATGCATCAATGCTAACCGCCTCAACCATTCCATGTGGCATCGAGTTCCACATTCTCACTGCACTCTGGCTTACAGATAGATCATTTGCCACCACGTGACCTCTTTTTCTTCGGTAGACAGAGGCATATACAGTCCATCAGGCTCAAGCTATAAGCTACTAGACAAATTTATAAAATTAAACAGGCAAATGAACAGTACTCAGTGTGAGCAGTAAGTATAACAACATTCTCCTTGAAATGTCAAAACAATGAAAAATTGTTTCCTTTATTGGACTTCAAAATTAAACTAATTCTTAAAATGTAGTACATGGCTATCCATTATCACAGAGTCCTCTCGCTTCATACTCCTGATAGCGACTAAATGACTGCTGCCTTTCTGCAAACAACCAAGATGTAGCTCAAAATTGCTTTGAAGATATGCCAGAACAAAGGAACATTAAAAATTATATCTCTCATAACTAGATTAGGTGGTCAGCCATTTGCAAGATTCAAAACGGCATTATCCCACTTAAAAATTGCTGTCAACCAGGTCCTGTAAACTGCCCTGCAGGTTGCTTGAATTTGAATTGAATACCCTGACCCCATAGTGCACATAATGTGGGGCTGAATCTAGTGAGCCCGCCACGGTTCAGGGCGGCAGACCCGGAAGTGTGTACCGTTCCTGCTAGTTACATGGGAGGCCGACCCACCGCGATCACATGGCAGAGGCAGGATGTGAGACGCTGAATACAGCGTCAGATGACTCCATATTTAAAGGCCTGCCAGCCCTGCTTGCATTGCTTCCTTGCATTTATTTGCTGCTACCTCTTCACAAGGGATACACGTGTTGCAGTGACTCTGGATACCCAAAGCCGTCACCCACACCACAGCCCGGCCCCCCCCAGAGGCAGACTCCACAGGATGGCAGAGGCAAGTCACAGGGTGGCCCCACGGTTTAGTGATGCCTCCCTCTAGATACTCCTCCAGGCTGCAAGGGAAAGGCATAAGGTCCTCTTCCCCAGTGATGGCAAGAAGAGATTCTCCCGCCTGACCATGCAAGCCTGGATGGAGATCGCTGAGGAGGTCAGCAGCTGTGTGGTAACCCCCACCCTGGACATGGGTACAGTGCTGCAAGAGGGTCAATGACCTCCTTCGTTCTGCCAAGGTGAGTGCTCCACACCTCTCATTTAGTGACTGCAAGTGGCTATGCAGGAGGAAGTGGGACATTGGGAGGGAGGCACTACAACAGTGACAGCAGAGGAGGTTTAGCATCATCTCACCTTGACTGACGCAAGGTTACATCTCAGCCACAGGCCATCTTCTTTTACAACTCACCCCCATTAACTCCCTTGAGAGTGGATGGGAGCATGTGGTATATAGGAAACCCCAGTAGGGGACAAGGGGCTGTCACTAGAAGAACTGTCATGATGATCTCTCTGCAAAGTATGACTATCTCCCTGTTTCCACTTGAGGGACAAGAGGGCCCATAACAAGAGGGAGACAGCCTAGACAGGCGGAGGCATCCCAGATCTCCACAGCAGAGGAGGAGGTATTAGAATTGGCAAGGACCCAGGGCAACCGCTCCTTATCTGATGGAGAAACTGGTATCTCCACACAAGAGAGTAAGGATTGACTTCCACTGAGATACAGTTCACTTCTGGAGACCTACATCACATATGGTTGGCATGACGAGATCTACACAGTCTACCCCACACATGTTTGTGTTCACTCACGCAGGTTGGCATCCGCAGGAGACTCAGTTAGAAGGGGGATGTTGTGATAGTACATTGGTTGGTGTGTTGAGATTATATGTTTGGTAGGATGTGTAATCCTTTGAATACATGGTTATGCAAATATAGACATCACAGGAAGTGATGTAATATCATGTGTTGCAGCCATATTGCTGTCAGTAGCACATGTAAGCCGAAGCAAGAAGCTGCCTCCCAATAAATCCGTGTTCAGCCTCTCGACTGTGTTCCTATCAGTTCAAAGCGCCAGACAATATCATTTGGTGGTGAATTGGCAGCATTAATCAGCAGCTGAATTGATAGTGGAATCGGAAGCCTTGCCAGAAGCAGCACGACCGCACCATAGCTCTCATATCAGGACAGCAATGTGTGAGTAGTGAGATTCAGAGTGGCCTGAGCACATATTGGGTGTGCCCCGCCCCGGCAAAGCAAAATTAGCCACAGTTTTAGCCGGAGAGACCAGGGCAGCATTGTGTATGGGTGCAGATTTCTTCCTGCCGTTGTCATACTTTCACATCACTATCTGACTCCGTTGGCAGAGCCCCTCCTGCCTGCAAGTTTGAAGCTCGCACTGCAGCAACACAGCTGGCATAGCACCACAGACATCGTGGTTAGCTACAGCTCCAATATTGAGACTTGCTGCTTACAGGGTAAGTGAAAGGCGGCTGAGGTCATGGCAGCCAGATTCCCCGAGATGAACTGGAAAGTGTCCGATGTCCTGGGTGACATTATTTAAACAGAGGATGGAGTTATGTTTTCTGGGGACTTGAGGTTGTGGATGCTAAAATGTAAGCCATAAAAATCAGAATTGTGGTATGAAATGAAGGGCTATGCAAAATAAATAACTCTGGTTTCTCGGATTCTGACCAGAAGGATCCCACAAAGTTATGGTCAACATTAGAAGCCCAGCTCAAAGTGAAAGTAAATTTTAGAAAATACTGGTTGGAGCTCATGTGATATAGGCAGAAAACCAACAGGCGTATGGATGATTTTGTCAGCAGATGTAGGGATAAAGCAAGAGAATGTGACTTAACGGATGCAGAACTCTCGGAATGCATTATGGAGTTGGTCTTGTCTCCACTCCCATAGAGATGTTCCAGAATGAGCTACTGGAAAAGTCAGCATAGAGAGTGTGTTACAGAAAGGATGCAGATACGAAGCCAATGTGCCTGGAAGACAGTGTTTGCAAGCTTTAGGGTCTGGAACGTCTGTCAGTGCAATATACAGGGCACCCAAGCAAAACGAGGTGTGCAGTAACTGCGAGCTCTCCCACAAACCACATAGATGCTCAGCATACACAGACAAGTACGAGTCCTGTGGGCTTAGAGGACACTGGGCCAAGCTGTGCATAAGGCCCAGCAGCAGAAACATAGAGAGAAGCCAGAGCGGGTAGCGATCCAACCACAGAAGCACACCACCCAGAGGTGAAGGTAGGTGAGATAGTTCTAGGCATTGCCACAAGCACCAACCCATCCATGAAATGGGGAGACACCCGGCCCAACTAGATGAGGTGGATCAAGGTGGCGATATTACTGATGAGCAGCTGTTTCACATGATTACCCTAGCAGAACAGGTTAATTCCGTAATTAAAATGAAAGCTTTCACAACACTGCAGATCATTTGCCAAATAAAGCTGGGAGACATCAACTGCGGGTGAAGGTTGACAGAGGTGCAAGTGCCAACACTCTATCTTTCCGCACTCTTAAGGATATGAATCACAAGGCATGAATATTGGTGGTTAGACTCACTAGCATAAAGCTCACAGCTTACAATGGATCGCCAATAAGGTTCCCAGGTTCCCTAAACCTGGAATGCAGGTACAAAGATTCAACTTGGTCTGGGCAGACATTTTATGTAGTGGATTTGTCAGGACCTGCAGTAGCAGGATTGCCGGCGTGCAACGAGCTCAACATGGTCACCATCCATGAGCTGACCCAGTCAAAATACCGCAGC
Organism: Heterodontus francisci; assembly: GCF_036365525.1. Taxonomy (NCBI): domain Eukaryota; kingdom Metazoa; phylum Chordata; class Chondrichthyes; order Heterodontiformes; family Heterodontidae; genus Heterodontus; species Heterodontus francisci. Next base: position 34,218,918 of record NC_090378.1, on the reverse strand, counting down.
AGTCAAAGTGTGTACACACCTATAGAATCAATTCAAGACCTCCAGAAGTTGTACACAGACCGTTTTGACATGGTTGGTAACTTCCACAGTGACGCAATCCTTCACCTCAGAGAAGACGCAATGCTATAGAACATATAGAACATAGAACAGTACAGCTGAGGATCGAACTGGATGGCGTGGAGAGACAAGGCATCATCTGCCGAGTGCAGCACCACACAGACTGGTGCAGATCCATGATCACCACTGAATAAATCCGGAACTGATGTCACGGCGCCGGATTTCTGGGCAGGCGCTCTGACGCGATTCTCTGCACCAACATCCCCCCCCCACTACTATTCCTGCTCCAAACAGCTGCACTTAATTCCGCCCGTGACGTATAATGCATCAGATGCACCATATGAATTTGTGCACCTTTGCCAATTTTGGGACTTTTATATTAATCAATAAAAAAAACACAAACTTATGCAAAGATGAACATTAAATGGAAAACTGAACAAATTAAAATAAATTCTGGGCAAATTTGGTTTGTTTCCAAAACTGAGAATGATAACAAAAAAAACTTCGAACAATGTAAAAAATGAGAAATAGAGCCGAATTGCAGAAATTCCACTATTCAATCCATTGGCTTTTTGTAATATCACCCTGCCTTAGACTACCAGCTACTGAATCCTTCATCCATGCTCATTACCTCCAAACTTGACTATTCTGATGCTCTCCTGGCAGCTTTCTCACCCTCCAAAATCTTGAGCTCATCCAAAACGCTACTGCCTGTATCCCGACTCACACTAAGTCCCATTCACCCATTAGCTTACCTACCTTAGCTCCTGGTCTGGCAATGCCTCAATTTTAAAATTCTCATTCTAGTGTTCAATGGTCTCCATGGCCTCACCCTTCCCAATCTCTGTAACAATCTCTAATTCTACAATCCTCGAGAATTCTGCATTCTTTCAATTCTGGCCTCATGCATCCCTAACTCCCTTCATCACAACATTGGCAGACATGCTTTCAGCTGTCTATGCCATAATCTTGGAAATCCCCTCCCTAAACCTCTCCACCTCTTTCTCTTCCTTTAAGACACTCCTTAAAATTTACCTCTTTGACCAAGCATTTGCCTCTTTTGTCTGATTACTCTCCTGGGATGTTTTACTAAATTAATGTTGCTATATAAGTGGAAGCAGTTGTTATTGTTGTTTCATGCAAGAGGATCTTGGAAACCTGCATAAGTCAGGAGGAAATTGCATTACCAACTGCAATAAAATAAAGAAATAGAGCAGTTCAAAAAGACACTCAACAGATGATTCAATAATTTTATTGCTTCAGTGACATCTTGTACATTATCAGTTACATTTAATCTGGTCTGATCGGCCAGTATAATACTGTTTGTAAAGAAAACATAGTATATTATGTACCAGGACCCATAATTTGGTTTAACTTTAAAATAAAATTGGACAAATGAAGAAATCTTAAAACCTATACCACTGAAATGCAAAATTTTACTTATTTGTGACTAAGTTCAAGATCAGTAAATCTGAGATGAATGAAATGCTGTATTTTCATTGTATGACATAAAATATCTTGGATAGTTTTCACTCAGATCCACAGCAACAGTGCCAACCTCAGGGCATTATTATAGTGTCATGCTGAGATCCTGGGAAAAGTGAGCCTCCAGTTACCCAAACCCACTTTCTTATTATTGCCATGTCGTAGAGATAAGCATTTGAAAATCTGTCTCTGGAGAAACTCAGAGCAGGGGATCAGCTAAAACTGAATCTGAAGTATGAGGTTACTGATTTGTTTGTGTTTCAAGTTGCGATTGCCAGGAATGTCAGCTTTGGAAAATCCAAAATCTAAAAGCATTGTACACTAATCCCAGGCACCTTGCAACATCAGGCAAGCAACCTCTCAAATAGTTCAAGAAATTTAGGCCCTCTCACAACTCTCAAATTGTTTTGATAAGTGGGGCATCCTACTGTAGTTACGGATCCTTAATATTCAACCATGTCAGAGTGTGATTTGGTTTACATTGCATTGTAGCATACCCTATTTCATGTTGCAAATACCCATTTTAAAAAAAACCTGTCAGTTTCATTGAGTAAAAATAACGAACCAAACATCATTGCTATGCATTTTAAAAAAAAACAAAACATGTGTATGTTTTAAGCAAAAAGTTCTAGTTGTTTCCATATACTTAATTTTTAAAAATTTGTTCATTGGATGTGAGCGTCACTGCCAAGGCCAGAATTTGTTGCCCATCTCTTATTGCCCGTAAGAAGGTGGTAATAAGACACCTTTTTGAACTGCTGTAGCCATGTTTTGAAGGGACACCCATGGTGTTTTTAGGGAGGGAGTTCCAGGATTTTGATCCACGACATTGAAGGAGTGGTGATATAGTTCCAAGTTAGGATGGTGTGTGACTTAGAGCAGAACTTAGAGGTGGTAGTGTTCTCACGTAGCATAGCCAGCAGATAGCTTCTACTTGGTTGCTTAAAAAATACAATCTTAATTTTAGCAGCATTATTACAGTACGATTAATATGTTTTCCAATTTTAAAGCTCTGATATTAGATTGGTTCTGACTCTTTTGAAAATTAGTATGAATTTCACTTGGAACAATTAAAATTTTAAAATTATAATTATTATTCCTCGCTCGTTTTTTTCTCCTCACTAAGGCCCTTGTGACAGTCTTCCAATGAAAGGATAGCTGAGTACATTGGCAGTTCCTGGTCACCATTTATAATGCTTCAAATTATTCAGTATGTTAATCAACAAGAACCTACTTGGACTTTATCTCTAACTATCCCTCTCTCCATTAGTCTTTCAGTCACTTATTGACTTCTTATCTGAGATTGGTTTGCGGCTGCCTGCAATGAATTTGGCCTAACCATCAGCCTCAAGAAAACGAACATCATGGGGCAGGATGTCAGAAATGCTCCATCCATCAATATTGGCGACCACGCTCTGGAAGTGGTTCAAGAGTTCACCTACCTAGGCTCAACTATCACCAGTAACCTGTCTCTAGATACAGAAATCAACAAGCATATGGGAAAGGCTTCCACTGCTATGTCCAGACTGGCCAAGAGAGTGTGGGAAAATGGCGCACTGACACGGAACACAAAGGTCCGAGTGTATCAAGCCTGTGTCCTCAGTACCTTGCTCTATGGCAGTGAGGCCTGGACAACGTATGTCAGCCAAGAGCGACGTCTCAATTCATTCCATCTTCGCTGCCTCCGGAGAATACTTGGCATCAGGTGGCAGGACCGTATCTCCAACACAGAAGTCCTCGAGGCGGCCAACATCCCCAGCTTATACACGCTACTGAGTCAGCGGCACTTGAGATGGCTTAACCATGTGAGCCGCATGGAAGATGGCAGGATCCCCAAAGATACATTGTACAGCGAGCTCGCCACTGGTATCAGACCCACCGGCCGTCCATGTCTCCGCTGCAAAGACGTCTGCAAACGCGACATGAAGTCCTGTGACACTGATCACAAGTCGTGGGAGTCAGTTGCCAGCATTCGCCAGAGCTGGCGGGCAGCCATAAAGGCGGGGCGAAAGTGTGGCGAGTCGAAGAGACTTAGCAGTTGGCAGGAAAAAAGACAGAAGCGCAAGGGGAGAGCCAACTGTGTAACAGCCCTGGCAATCAAATTTTTCTGCAGCACCTGTGGAAGAGTCTGTCACTCTAATATTGGCCTTTATAGCCACTCCAAGCGCTGCTCCACAAACCACTAACCACCTCCAGGCGCTTACCCATTGTCTCCCGAGACAAGGAGGCCAAAGATAGAAGACGAAGAATATCTGAGATTGGTAACTCAGACAACTTTGTGGGATGAAGAGAGAATGAAAGAGTATGAATAACAGAAGATCTACAATTCACTTTTCGATATGTTATCATTACTTGAACACTATTATTTTTAAAGCTGTTGCCAAGCATCACAGAAACCCGTATTTGTGTTACAATCGACTGACTATACAAAGGTAGGATAAAACGGGAGAGTTAATCTGGGTTAATATTGTCCAAAAGAGATTTGCACAAACCTGCCTCTCGGTTAACTCTGGCCTTTAAATGTCAGTATCTATTTCTGAGAAATAGAGAAATTAATGTTGATCCCCACAACAACTCCATTCGCTAGTCACTTTTAAAATATTTTTTTCATGGGATGTGGGCATCGCTGGCAAGGCCAGCATTTGATGCCCATCCCTAATTGCCCTCAACAACTGAGTGGCTTGCTAGGCCATTTCAGAGGGCAGTTAAGAGTCAACCACATTTCTGTAGGTCTGGAGTAACAAACAGGTCAGACTAGGTAAGGACCGCAGATTTCATTCCTTAAAGGACATTAGTGAAACAAATAGATTTTTACGACAATCATTGATAGTTTCATGGCACCATTACTGAGACTAACTTTCAATTCCAGATTTTTTAATTAATTAATTGAATTTATTATTACATTTAAATTCCACCAGCTGGCATGGTGGGATTTGAACCAATATTCTTAGGGCATTTGCCTGGGCCTCTAGATTACTAATCAAGTGACGTTACCCCTAATTCACTATCTCTCCATTACTCTCCACAGTCGCTGTCTTGAGGCTGAACCAGATGGTCTACAATGTTGGTGACCAATTTGATTCGGAGATAATTTTATGAACATATATTTGCTCCATTACCAAGCCTGCCTACTTCCATTTTTGTAGCATCATCCATCTCTGCCTCTGCTTATCTGTTGAAATTTTCATCTATGCCTTTGTTACCTCTAGACTTGACTATTCTAATGCCCTCTTGGCTGGTCTCCCATCTTCCATAAACTTGAACTCATTCAAAACTCTGCTGCCCTTACTTTAACTCGCACCAAGTTCCATTCATCCATCACCCTTGTGCTTGCTGACCTACATCGGCTCCAAGTCCGGAAAGACCCTCAATTTTAAAATTCTCATCCCTTTCTTCAAATCCCTCCAGGACCTTGCCGAACCCTCTCTGTAACTTCCTCTAGACCTACAACCCTTTGAGATATCTAAGCTCCTCCAATTTTGGCCTCTTGCTTATCACCAATTTTAGTCACACAAACATGCCTTCAGCTGCCTTGGCCCTAAATTCAGTAATTCCCTCCCCAAGTCTCTGCCTCTCTTTCCTCCTTTAAGACCTACCTTTTTGATCAAGTTTTTGGTCACCTGTCCTAATATTTCCTTAAGTGCTTCAGTGTCAAAAGTTGTTTGGCAACCCTGAAGCACCTTGTAATGTTAAAGGTGGTAAATAAATGCAAGTTTTTGTTTAAACATTTATTTACTCAAATCTTTGTAACGGAACTCCAAGCTGGGTGTAGAAATCTCAATGATGTTTAAACATTATTTTTTCTTTCAATAATTAATGTGGAAAAAAAAGCACAAAAGCAAATACAGGGTAGACACTTAAAAAATCACAATGAACTTCAGAGTTCTCACTGTGTGTCAATGCAATAACAAAGGCAATTTGATCAGAAAAAATGAACATATTAAACTTATGCATTTTTTTGTTTCATGATGCTGTATTTTGTTGTAGATACACATGGCTGATCTGTAGATTATCAAGTGATGTTTGTCCTGAAACCCAATTTTTCTTTCCATTAAAAGCTTAAAAACATGGCCTCTGTCGTATTGCACTTAAGCTCATAAACAATAGATATTAATTCACAGCTTTCCTGTAACCATTTCATTTTTAAATGTGGTTTTGTTTCTGTACCCATTAAACCTACTTCAGGTTAATCTAATTGACTCAAGAAGCTCAACACCATCCAGGACAAAGCAGCCTGCTTGATTGGCACCCCATCCACTACCTTCAACATTCACTCCCTCCACCAATGCACAGTGGCAGCAATGTGTACCATCTACAAGATGTACTGCAGCAACTCACCAAGGCTCTTTCGACAGTACCTTCCAAACCCACGACCTCTACCACCTAGAAGGCAAGGGCAGCAGATGTATGGGAACACCATCACCTGCAAGTTCCCCTCCAAGTCACACACCATCCTGAATTGGAACTATATCACTGTTCCTTCACTGTCGCTGGGTCAAAATCCTGGAACACCCTTCCTAACAGCACTGTTAGTGTACCTACACCCTAAGGACTGCGGCAGTTCAAGAAGGCAGCTCACTACCACCTTCTCAAGGGCAATTAGGGATGGGCAATAAATGCTGGCCGAGCCAGCGATGCCCATATCATATGATCGCATAAAAAAATCTAATGTTGACCATTTTACAACAAGATTACTGTAGCTCATTATTCTTCTGTTCCTTTACCAGGGACCACTGACCCTTTACTCTCCCTTCAGCACTGGAGGCCACGAGCTGAATCCAGAGAAGGCAGTGAAGATAGAGGGCTTTGATTACAAACAACTCTTACAAGGACACAACGTTCTTTAGTTTATTCTGAAATGAAGTTCACAGAGCAAAAGCGTTATGGGCCTCCTGGAGACGGATTCAGAGGTGGGGGGAGGGCCCATAGAATTGCGATGGGAGGTGGTGGGGTGGAGGACCCGTCACCTTCCTGTTGTATCGAGATGTAGTCGGGGGTGGGATAGACCAACAACAGCCTTCCCGCCAAGTGGTCAGTTGAGGCCCTTAAGTGCCTATAAGTGGCCACTTATGGGCGTCTTCCTCCTGCCACTGGGATTTAACCAGGGGTGGGGGTCCTCCGTCATGTGGGGAGGTTGCCCAGTAAAACAAAATGGCCTCCTGTGGGCTGGTGGGGGGAGGGGGCAGTGCCCTCCTCCATGGACAATCAGTGGCTCATGGAGGGCCCGTCGGGAAAAATTCCACCTGCGTTACCCCCGTCCCCCTGCACTGAATGCCCAACTTGCCAGGGTTTGCTGGTCTGGCCCCCCCCCACTTCACTCATCTTGTGTCCGGGACCCAGCGCTGGGCCTGGGTCCAAGGCCTCTTGTAGTACCAGCAGTGGCCAAAGCTCCCAGTGGCACTGCCCATACTAGTGAGCTGCCAGCCCTGCAATTGGCCAGCAGCTCGGAGGCGGGATCCCTGTCTTTAAAGGGACGGGGATCCTGACGCTGGGCTGTTAATTGCCTGTTCACCATACAATCGCGCTGGGGTGGGGCGGGGGGGGGGGGGTTGCTACAAATGCCAAAGTGGGGTGCCCATACTGTGCATCAAGCATCAAACTGTTCCTCAGCTTGGAAAGCTCCAAGCTGACAGTGGGGTAATATTATACTGGTGCAGAGTAGGAAGGGTAAGAAATGACACTGCCTGATACTCATGTTCAAAGGAAATTTAAATCTGGTGTCAAGAGAACCTGCTGGTAATTAGCCAACTTGAGATCAGCAGAGCAAAGCTTCTTGTCACCATGATCATAATCCAGCTTTAGTTTATATTTCAGACTAGCTTTGGTTGGATTAATTCTTGGAGGTTTCATCAAAAGACCTCTCACCTGTAGCCGCCCCACCCACCTATACAATCTTTTCCCGCCATCTCCAATATTTTTTGTAACTAACAAACTGTAGTGTTTAAAGAAAATGAATAAAAAACACACAATGTTTTTTAATGCCCTATGATATTTCTCCTGGGTTGCTTGAAGCAGTGTCCAGGAGATTAATCTTTAATTCCTGAAGACGCTCAGATAATCCTGGAAGGCTGGCAACCTTACTTCAGAGTCATTCACTGTTGTCTTCTCCCAGTTCACTACCATACAGCAGACCATCATATGTCTAAGTCAAGAACTTGCAAAAACTAGTCTGATGAGTGTAGGTACGTTTGAATATCACTGAGGGCTGGGATTTGAACTTGTGACACTCTGCTTGTGCTGGGCAAGGCATTTACTATTCAGCACTGCTGAGATACTGGTGGATACAGACTTGAAAGATTTTCAATCCTTGAAAGGACTGTTATTCTTCAGTATAATCAGAAGTACATACTTGTTCGCAATACTTGGGCCACTGGATAAATTGAAACCTTGTTATTTGGATTGTCCTGCTTGAAGTCAAATCATCACCGTATCATATTATCCCTAATAATCAAATTCCCCACTATGATGTAATTACACTGGGAATTGATTGATGCCAGTAACAATATTCCTTAATAATGAATGCCTTCTATCGAGGACTATTATATTTACTGTGGTGATGCCTCTTAATGAAAACTGACCCGGCTATTGATGAAGACTTTGAGCATTGTCTTATATTGCTACATCCACATAAAATCCGTCACTGTAACATACCAACAATGATAGAAATATGCAGTAAGAAGTATCTGTTATCTTCAATATAGATCTGTTTACACTGGAACTGGGTACAGCTAAACCAATCGGCACAGTGGCACAGTGGTTAGCACCGCAGCCTCACAGCTCCAGCGACCCGGGTTCAATTCTGGGTTCTCCCTGTGTCTGCGTGGGTTTCCTCCGGGTGCTCCGGTTTCCTCCCACATGCCAAAGACTTGCAGCTTGATAGGTTAATTGGCCATTATAAATTGCCCCTAGTATAGATTGGTGGTAGGGAAATATAGGGACAGGTGGGGATGTGGTAAGGATATGGGATTAGTGTAGGGTTAGTATAAATGGGTGGTTGATGGTCGGCACAGACTCGGTGGGCCGAAGGGCCTGTTTCAGTGCTGTATGTCTAAACTAAACTAATCTCTCCAAGTCCAGAGAGAAAGCAGGTTTTAAACAAGCCATTACTTTCAACCCCTCCCCAAAAAATGCAACAAAAGTTTCAACGTGTCGGATCAGCAGGTTTTCTGATGCCTTGGTGAAAAGGCCCTTTTGTCATATGTTGCCACCTTGGCACATGAGATCATAGATGCTAACACGAGTTGGAATCTTACCAACTTAGTTTTTGATGGAGTGTTGGAACCATATCCTGTTCAGCAACTTGAGCCTGCTAGTAGTGGGCCATCCAGCTGAATTTCGCAGGGCGGTGGGGGGCAGCCAATTAAGTAGGCACCTCCAGGATTGGCTTCCAATTAGGTGCAGAAGCGGTCAGAAGCCCGAATGAGGGCTGATTATTTAAAGGAACACAGGCAGCATTGTAGACAGCAAATCTGCAGAAACAAAAGTAGGAGGAAGATGGATGCCAGAAGCTGAAGAGCGATGCCATGATTCACAGATGTGTCACTTGAGGTTATGGTAGAAGCTGTGAGGGCACAGAGATAGGTACTCTTTCCAAAGGAAAGTTCTGTGTACTGCTGGGACAGAGCCATTGCACGTGTAAAATGGTCTTTATTGGATCCTTAATTGCCCTAATTGGTTGCGCATTTCACCCACTGGGGGTTCCTGACCTCACGGGCAACCCACTCCTGGGAAACCTGTATAACCAGCCTGACATCTTTTTTCCCCATTTTGCCAGCCCCCCACCTCCAAACCAGCTTCCATGGGCCTGGGAATATTTCCCCATGGAGTCTCCAGTAAACATAGGCTTTACTTTTTAAACTCAAGTTTTCACTTTTTTTTGAGAAGTAGTATATTGAAGAAACAAGAATATTGTTCCCCAATTCTGGATTGGCTGCTGAATTTTTCAATGTATTTCATTCACACTGAAATATGCAAATCATACAACTTCCTGTTTGGTGCCAGAATTAAAGAGATCTGCAATTTTTAATGTCCTCGGTTTCTAGCCCTGAATCCCCAACGAACAGTCTGAATTTGAACAAGACATACTATTAGGACTTCACTTACATGGTTTAGGGTACACTTATGTGACGAGGATTGGAAAAATCTGAACAATCCACTATGAAACAGCTACTAAGTTAACATATTCAAATTTGCTTTGTTGGTTTTACTGTAATGTATAAAACAGTATAAGTTATGCATAACCATAAAGCATATTAATTAAGCTTTTGTAAATAGTCCTGAGAAAGCTCCAGATTACTCTCAATAAAAAGCATTCATTTATATTGCGTCAGGCACAATTCAACATGGTGGCTCCTCATCAGAGCCCTTTCCTATCCTGAGTGGTGTGAAACAGGGCTGTGTTCTCGCACCCACACTTTTTGGGATTTTCTTCTCCCTGCTGCTTTCACATGCGTTCAAATCCTCTGAAGAAGGAATTTTCCTCCACACAAGATCAGGGGGCAGGTTGTTCAACCTTGCCCGTCTAAGAGCGAAGTCCAAAGTACGGAAAGTCCTCATCAGAGAACTCCTCTTTGCTGACGATGCTGCTTTAACATCTCACACTGAAGAATGCCTGCAGAGTCTCATCGACAGGTTTGCGTCTGCCTGAAATGAATTTGGCCTAACCATCAGCCTCAAGAAAACGAACATCATGGGGCAGGATGTCAGAAATGCTCAATCCATCAATATTGGCGACCACGCTCTGGAAGTGGTTCAAGAGTTCACCTACCTAGGCTCAACTATCACCAGTAACCTGTCTCTAGATGCAGAAATCAACAAGCGCATGGGTAAGGCTTCCACTGCTATGTCCAGACTGGCCAAGAGAGTGTGGGAAAATGGCGCACTGACACGGAACACAAAAGTCCGAGTGTATCAGGCCTGTGTCCTCAGTACCTTGCTCTACGGCAGCGAGGCCTGGACAACGTATGCCAGCCAAGAGCGACGTCTCAATTCATTCCATCTTCACTGCCTTCGGAGAATACTTGGCATCAGGTGGCAGGACTATATCTCCAACACAGAAGTCCTTGAAGCGGCCAACACCCCCAGCTTATACACACTACTGAGTCAGCGGCGCTTGAGATGGCTTGGCCATGTGAGCCGCATGGAAGATGGCAGGATCCCCAAAGACACATTGTACAGCGAGCTCGCCACTGGTATCAGACCCACCGGCCGTCCATGTCTCCGTTATAAAGACGTCTGCAAACGCGACATGAAATCGTGTGACATTGATCACAAGTCGTGGGAGTCAGTTGCCAGCATTCGCCAGAGCTGGCGGGCAGCCATAAAGACAGGGCTAAATTGTGGCGAGTCGAAGAGACTTAGTAGTTGGCAGGAAAAAAGACAGAGGCGCAAGGGGAGAGCCAACTGTGCAACAGCCCCAACAAACAAATTTCTCTGCAGCACCTGTGGAAGAGCCTGTCACTCCAGAATTGGCCTTTATAGCCACTCCAGGCGCTGCATCACAAACCACTGACCACCTCCAGGCGCGTATCCATTGTCTCTCGAGATAAGGAGGCCCAAAAGAAAAAAGAAAGAAAGAAAGTAACTGTTACTTACCAAACGCATATGCTTTTGTTGGGAAAACATCGCCAGTTCAAAACCACAATGAGTAATTAATGCACAAGTGGAGAGGGAGAAAAATTGGCAAGGTTGACCACGTCTCAAAGAAGTTCAACTCTTGGTTAATAATATAGCAAGGAAACTGGAACTAATGATGCCATGTCATCAGAGGTGAAGCCAGGAACTAGGTAACAGGGAAAGGAACATTAAAACAATAACTGGGGTTATTTGTGTGGCAGTCCACTGTAACATCATGGCCAACAGTGGCTCAGATCCCCACTCCACTAGGTTCTGATGTCAGTCACATCGCTAAATAAACCAGGTACTTCCCCATGGTGGGTCGGGGGATTAATCTGTCAGTCCTGGGCTACTCAGTCACATCTCCTGATAACTGGATCAAAGTAAAATTGGCAGAGACCCAGAAGAAAGTTGACTGCAGCCAATAAAAAGCCTGGGGAGACCAAGATTTAGACCATCAAAATTATCTGGGTCTCATTTGTGTAGGAATAGTTTAAGTGTTGTAGGGCTCCCCTTCCCATTTGTAACCTTGGAATTAAAACAGCAATTTTAAAACTTGTAAGATGAATGAATGTTAAATTGCAATCTTCTCAGTAATTTCAGTACTTAAATAAAATTGGTACACAGATTGAATATTTCCTTATTTGAACTGCAGCCTGGACGGGCAGGAACCCATATCTTACTGACAAAACAAACTATTTTAAGTTTTGCCAACATGGAGAAGTTCAACCCAAAGCAGCGTAAATCACCAATGCCACATAACCTGCAAGGTTGATGTCATCAATAGGTAAAGTCTTCTTGTCCTGGTTAAAAAGCCATATTGTAATTTTGCACATTAGCAAGGAGGCTAGGGAATTATCAGCTTTCCGCCAGATGTTTTCCAGTTATAAATTCTTATTCAATACGGTTTATTTTCACTTTCTGACATCTTCCTGTAGAACTCCAATGGATGGAGACAGTAAGACAATTTACTGTCAAGATAGAAGTGCAATAATGTTGCGAGTCCCAATGCCAGTTGTTGGGCAAAGTAATTTATGATGAGAGATTCCTTCCTTAAAGACTAGTGTCATGATTATTGCAGAGTATGTGGGAGTTAACAACTTTGGAAGTGTGAAGTTCCTATGTGGCCAGGTACATAGGATTTATCAGCACGAGAACAAATATGCTAATTGTAATATTTTTCTGTAAGATATGCTTGCAACAGATCATTGGTTAAAAAGAGGGTGCCTTGGAAGCAGTGACAGACTGATGCATTCCTTACCTCATGGATCATTGATTTCTTAATTTGAAGCTCATTGGCTGGTTTAGTGATAACTTTAAAATATGTCAACAGTTACAAGCATTTATGCAGCAACTGTGAAAACTACTTCCATCTCTATTGAAAAAAAGAAAGTTGTGACTAGGAAAGTGAAATTGCAGTGTGTGATAGCACTCCCTTGCACATGACCACAGTAGTCAAAAATAACTTCCATTCACTGTGGCACCATGTGAGATCACAGCAGGCACATGGGCAACAGAAACAATGAATTTTGTTTTGAAGGATGGGGGAGGGCAATAGCTACAAAAAAATCAGTATTATCTACTGTATTTAACCCTTTCACTAGCATAGCACATTTATCAAATTCTGTCAGCCACAGAATTCTGCCCCAGCTTTCTTGTGTTTACTGTTCAACTGAAGTTTTAAACTAATCATGCTGTAGCCTTTATTAATCATCATGTTTGTGTGTACAGTTCTTGTCCCATCTTTCACCCCCCCCGCCCCCATTTCTCAAGTTTATTTTAATTTCTTCTCAAGTCCTTTTCCTTATGCCGCAAAACATTCCTTGATCAAGAAGGCAAGCAGAGGCATTAGAACAGGAATGCTTTGACAGTCATACGCACTGCGGCTTGAGGAATACAGCAATAGCCCAATTCAGCATGAGACGAGAGGAACAGCATGGTCCAGCATGAGCTGACAAGGTGAAAAAAAATTCCACAAATTGGGCCACTGTGTAAAATGGAGCACATTTAGCAGGATTTGGGAGTGTCAGAGAGCACTGCTGTCTGAAATGACAAGTATCAGTGAGAGATATATAGTGTATGGCAATATTCCGTGAAGCTGGGACGGTCAGAGGATCAGTGTGACATGGAGTGTGAAGCAGAATTCAGCATAAGTTTGGGCAGGTTGGATGAAAGTTCGGTTTGAGCTAACTAGAATAATCTGTTTTTTCCTAATTTAAAGAATGTCATGGTGATCTGGCATATTAACTGACACCAGTACAAAGAGAATTTGGAATCATAAAGCTGAAGAGGCTCGGTCTCACACTTAGGCTAGTTTAATGAATAATGAGCCACGTTTCTGAGGCACACTGTATGTTGGTTGAGCAAAGCTATTGGAATAGTGTGGGGCATTTCCTCCAGGAACGTCTGAGATATCACAGATTACCTGTAGCCTGGCACCAGTAAAATCACATTCATATAGAGTCATAGAGTTATACAGCACAGAAACAGGCCCTTTGGCCCATCGTGTCTGTGCCAGCCATCAAGCACCTAACTATTCTAATCCCATTTTCCAGGACTTGGCCCGTAGCCTTGTATGCTATGGCGTTGTACCTGAAAACAATGATGGAACTGAAGCCAAATTTCGAGGACCACATTTTATGAACCGTGTTTAAGCAAATCGTTTTTAACAAATCACCTCACTTCCCCCCTGCCGCCCCCAACATCGAATATTGTCAGAAGTAGTGCTCAAACCTTAAAAATTTGAGTTCTCTTTTACAAATAATTTTGTAGTGGCTACAAAGTGTAGTGACAAGGTTTTACTGTAAGTAGGAGACTTTGAAAGGCATATGAAATAAGTATTAAAATTATTTCAATGCTAGATCAGTCTCAAAATCCAGGAAACAAAGTCATGACAGTTTTAAAACAGAAAAATCATATAAACACAGGATTATCATTTTCAGCTGATCCTGCTCTTTTCAGATTTAGTCCTGTTAACATTTTGAGCATGTATTCAACAACATGTCGCCAGACTCTATCCCCATCTCCATTCAAGGTTTACATCTACATTTGGACTCTCGACAGGTTATATTCTGAAACTGAGGCAAAAACTGGTCACATAAACAGAAAGCTCCCATTTGGAAACAAACGAACTTATTAACGAGAGACAGCATGGTTTTGTGAAGGGGAGGTCGTGTCTTACTAATTTGATTGAGTTTTTTGAGGAAGTGACGAAGATGATTGATGAAGGAAGGGCAGTGGATGTTATCTATATGGACTTCAGTAAAGCCTTTGACAAGGTCCCTCTTGGCAGACTGGTACAAAAGGTGAAGTCACACGGGATCAGAGGTGAGCTGGCAAGATGGATACAGAACTGGCTCGGTCATAGAAGACAGAGGGTATCAGTGGAAGGGTGCTTTTCTGAATGGAGGGATGTGACTAGTGGTGTTCCGCAGGGATCAGTGCTGGGACCTTTGCTGTTTGTAGTATATATAAATGTAGCTGGTCTGATTAGTAAGTTTGCGGACGACACAAAGGTTGGTGGAGTTGCGGATAATGATGAGGATTGTCAGAGGATACAGTAGGATATAAAAACAAGAAATTCTGGAATCACTCAGCAGGTCTGGCAGCATCTGTGGAAAGAGAAGCAGAGTTAACGTTTCGGGTCAGCGACCCTTCTTCGTTCCGAAGAAGGGTCGCTGACCCGAAACGTTAACTCTGCTTCTCTTTCCACAGATGCTGCCAGACCTGCTGAGTGATTCCAGCATTTCTTGTTTTTGTTTCAGATTTCCAGCATCCGCAGTATTTTGCTTTTATTACAGTAGGATATAGATCGGTTGGAGACTTGGGCGGAGAAATGGCAGATGGAGTTTAATCCGGACAAATGTGAGGTAATGCATTTTGGAAGGTCTAATGCAGGTGGGAAGTATACAGTAAATGGCAGAATCCTTAGGAGTATTGACAGGCAGAGAGATCTGGGCATACAGGTCCACAGGTCACTGAAAGTGGCAACGCAGGTGGATAAGGTAGTCAAGAAGGCATTTGGCATGCTTGCCTTTATCGGTCGGGGCACAGAGTATAAAAATTGGCAAGTCACGTTGCAGCTGTACAGAACCTTAGTTAGGCCACACTTAGAATATTGCGTGCAATTCTGGTCGCCACACTACCAGAAGGACGTGGAGGCTTTGGAGAGGGTACAGAGGAGGTTTACCAGGATGTTGCCTGGTCTGGAGGGCATTAGCTATAAGGAGAGGTTGGAAAAACTCGGATTGTTTTCACTAGAACGACAGAGGTGGAGGGGCGACATGATAGAGGTTTACAAAGTTATGAGCGGCATGGACAGAGTGGATAGTCAGAAGCTTTTTCCCAGGGTGGAAGAGTCAGTTACTAGGGGACATAGGTTTAAGGTGCGAGGGGCAAAGTTTAGAGGGGATGTGCGAGGCAAGTTTTTTTACACAGAGGGTGGTGAGTGCCTGGAACTTGCTGCCAGGGGAGGTGGTGGAAGCAGATCCGATAGCGATGTTTAAGAGACATCTTGACAAATACATGAATAGGAAGGGAATATAGGCCCCAGAAGTGCAGGAGATGTTAGTTTAGGCAGGCATCAAGATCGGCGCAGGCTTGGAGGGCCGATTGGCCTGTTCCTGTGCTGTACTGTTCTTTGCTCTTTGCTCTTTGTTCAGACCTTGCATTATTCACTAGAGCAGAGGGCGAGGTTACTCTTTCTATAATGCTTACCTGAAGTAAGTTCATATTTTCCAGGGTTGCTCCAGTTAGCAATTAAACCATCTTAAAGTTGCCATCCTGAATGCTATAAATGGATCAATTGACAATCATTAACAATGCCATAATGAATTCAACAGCCATGTATGTATGTATTGGTGGGAGGTTTAGGGGTTGAGGAAATACAATAAAGACCAAGGTTGGTTGAGCAACTCCCAAATCTCCTGAAAAAAAAAAGCTCTTGTTGCAATGAAAGATACGACAGATACCATTTGGAGTTATTGAGCTCAGAGTAACACCAATGAATTCAGCCTTCTTTTCAATAGTTATTTTACTTTCAGTTTGATCAAATAGGAAACATTTGTATTATCTATTTAATGTAATTTTGTAGTGGTGAAATCTGGAAATATTTTACTACAAAATAGTTAAGAGTGAGATCTAATAAAATGGTGATTTAACCGCTTGATTTGTTTTCCTGAATGAGAATTTCAGGGCTGTTCAACTTCAAAGTCTAACTGGTACACACAACGAGCTTTGCAACTTAATATTTATGTCATTAATAGCATCCTACGCTATGTTTTGTCTCATTATTTCTACACCGCCTATCTGCTCAATATAGAAGGGTGAGGACAGGAGCAAGTTTGAGACTTGTCCATTTCAGAGATGATGCATCTGTATGCAAGATAGGGGGAATGGAGCAAAGGAGAGGAAAGAGTTTAAACCATGTTTCAAGTGGTTGGAGGGAGAGTGCTTTTCCAAAGAAGTGATTGCTATCCAAGTTACTTTCCACTTGAATTCCCGGTGAGGGAGTATCAATTATCAAACCTGGCAAGGCAAATAGATAAGCTGGCAACATGAACCCCGAATGTGTATAACAGGATATTTCTAAAACATATCTTGTTAGTACCAGAACATACAGTTATTGCTCTTCTGCATTTGCTCAGAGCCATCTACTCCATACCAATGATATTCACTCAATGAACAAGAAGAAAAATAAACAGTTACTAAGTCCTTCAGGAGGATTAAAAACCCATCATATTCTGGCCCCCAAAAAAGAGCGCTGAAGGTGACACCTGGTCAAAGTTTGTTGAATGGTGGTGAGACAACGCCACCTCATGTAGTTTACTTGCCAGTCCTGCAAGTAATGTGGATTCAGCTACGTGAGAAATGTTCTTCCAAACTCCTGAAAGGTGGGTTTGTACCATGGCATGACATAAGCCAGCAACACTGCAATTCAAATCAATAATACTGTGGCACTATACAAGCACGTGGAACAGTTGTCTGTATGACTTGTCCTTTGTTCTGACATGATCTACTTGTAACAGTAAAAAATGCTTTACAAGCAGATATCCAAACTAGGAAGTGTGTACACTTGCTGAACGTTTAATTACATTTCTGGTTTAAGAGTTCCAGTTACTAAAGCCATTCGAAGGAGTACTTTCTTCTGATCATTGCATGCACTAGTGATAGCAGCACTTGCCAGCACTGACGCAGCAAAATATTACCAGTAATACATGATTTTCTGATCTCAAAACCAAAAGAGGTTGACCATATTTAACCTCTTTCACAGCTTCCGTTCCTCACGGACAAATTTTTCTTCAAGATAAAGTACTAAAAAAAAATCCTCTACCCCAAAAAGGAATAGCAGCAATAATAGACAAGTCTGGGACGGAACAGCCAGTCTCATGGATTTTGGGGTAGGGAGAGGAAATATTAAACTAAAATAAAACACAACGTAAAAGTGTTTGTTCACACAGCTTAAGAAAGTCTTTACATTCAAGCTATAAAAGAGAAATACCTCAACAATCCTGTTGCACTTCTTTCTCCAGAGGTAATTATGGCACGTCTATCAGTGTCTTTTTCTCATTGCACACTAAAATGAAGCAGTGAATTGTAACTGCACAGAAATTCCATCCCCCCCCCCAATATACTGTTGATGCGAGATGACAGGTGAGTGTTTTATTCAGAGATGTGCAGACTCTCCTGTAGTTTGGTACAGCTGTATCCTCGTCCTCAGTTAAGGTTTTCAGAGTCCACAGGCTGCTCTTTTTGTTTGCTTTTGTGTTTTGCTTCTTTTCCGCAATTTTATTTTGGGATTGGAATAAAGCTGCCTCAAATCCCAGCTGTCAAATCTGTAATCACTTGCCCTTTTACCAATTTCCTAAGGAACTCTTTCTCCTTTCCAATATTATGAGTCCAAGACTGAAAAGAAATTAAAAGAAATCAACAGTTTAATACTTCAGGTGAACTAACAAGTTATTTCTGACATGTTTCTTATAGCATAGAGTCAAATTCTGATAAATATATACATAAACAACTTTCCAGTAAATGTTATTTCAACTGAATTACATTAGGATCTAAGGATTGCTTTAAACTCCAGATATATTAAAATAAGAAACAAATCTTTGCCCTGAAGCCCAATTCATCCTTTACTGAATGATTTAATGAAAATAAAATAAAGTAAACTGTTTTTTAAACTGGAGATGAATAGACTTCTAAAATGGGCTGCTTCCAGATACATTTAGCAGTGACTTTACTATCTTTAAGTAAAAAAGCATAAAAAAGTGAAGAATTGTGGCACATCATATGCAAAGATTTGGTCTTTGTAATATTCCTGGTATTTCTAAATACCTTTAGATTACCTACCTTTGGTGTATTCTTCCTTATTCTTTGAATGTCATTCAATTTCTAGATACAAGCTTTTTAAGTCCTCCAGTTGTTTGACTTGTATGAAAACCTATGTCAACAATAACTTGCATTTACAGGAACATAGCAGCAGGAGGAGGTCATTCAACTGCCCTGCCATTCAATATGATCATGGCTGATCATCCACTTCAATAACTTTTTCCCACACTATCCTCATATCATTTATATTTAGAAATCTGTCCATCTCTGCTTTAAGCATACTCAATGACTGAGCTTCCACAGCCTTCTGGGGTAGAGAATTCCGAAGATTCACAACCCTCTGAGTAAAGAAATTTCCCCTCATCTCTGTCCTAAGTGGCTTCCCCCTTATTTTGAAATTGCGTCCCCTGGTTCTAGACTCCCCAACCAGGGGAAACATCTTAGCTGCATCTATCCTGTCTATCCCTTTAAGTATTTTGTAGGTTTCAATGAGATCACCTCATTTTTCGAAACTCGACAGAATACAGGCCCAGTTTCCCCAATGTCTCTTTATAGGACAGTCCCGCCATCTTGGGAACAAGGCTGGTAAACCTTCGTTGCACTCCCTCTATGGCAATAATATCCTTCCTAAGGAAAGGGGACCAAAACTGCACACAGTACTTCAAGTGCGGTTGAACCACAGTTCTAAACAATTGAAGCAAGGCTTCACTACTCCTGCACTCAAATCCTCTTGTGATAAAGGCTGACATACCATTAGCTTTCCTAATTGCTTGCTGCACCTGCATGTTAGCTTTCAGTGACTTATTGACAAGGAAACCCAGCTCCCTTTGTACATCTACACTTTTTAATCTCATACCATTTAAGAAATACTCTGCACATTTATTCCTCTTACCAATGTGGATAACCTCACATTCTTCCACATTATAGTCCATCTGCCACATTCTTGCCCACTCAGTAGGTCTGTCCAAATACCCTCAAAGCCGCTTTGCATCTTCCTCACAACACACTTTCCCACCTAGTTTTGAGATCCGCGAACTTGGAAACACTACATTTGGTCCCCACATCCAAATCATTGATATATATTGTGAACAGCTGGGGCCCAAGCACTGATCCCTGTGGTACCCCACTAGTCACAGCCTGCCAACGTGAGAATGACCCATTTATTCCTACTGTCTGCTTTCTGCCTGATAACCAATCCTTAATCCAGGCCAGTATATTACCTCCTATCCCATGTGCTTTAATTTTGCTAACCAACCTCTTGTGGGGGACTTTATCAAAAGCCTTCTGAAAATCCAGGTGTTCCACATCCACTGACATCCCTTTATCAATTCTGTTAGTAACATCCTCAAAAAACTCCAACAGCTTCATCAAACATGATTTCCCATTCATAAATCCATGTTGGCTATGCCCAACCAGATCATTATTATCCAAGTGTCCGTTTATCACATCCTTTGGAATAGACTTTAGCATTTTCCCAACAACTAATGTGAGGCTAACAGGTCTATAATTCCCTGTTTTCTCTCTCCCTCCCTTCTTAAATAGTGGGGTGACATTTGCGACCTTCCAATCTGCAGGAACCGCTCCAGAGTCTATAGAATTTTGGAAGATGATCACCAATGCATCCACTATCTCTACAGCTACCTCTTTCAACTCTCTGGGATGTAGAATATCAGGTACTGGGGATTTATCAACCTTCAGCCCCATTAATTTCTCCAAATCAACCTTCTTACTAATACTAATTTCCTTCAATTCCTCATTCGCCCTAATCCCTTGGATTTGTAATTCTGGGAGATTTCTTGTATCTTCCTCAGTGAAGACAGGCCCAAAGTAATCATTTAGCTTCTCTGCCATTTCTCTATTCCCTATTATAAATTCTCCTGACTGTGCCTGTAATAGACCCACATTTGTCTTAGCCAAACTTTTCCTTTTTATATACCTATAGAGGCCTTTTACAACCTGTTTTTACATTTGTTGCTCGCTTACATTCATATTCTCCCTTTTGTCGTGTCGGCCCCCACTTGCCAAGACTGAGGCATATTAATTTCGCCACATGGACATTAAATTTCAAATTGTGGCTGGGAAGAAGAGAAGGCCTGTTACAAGGACTGCCAGTCCTTGTCTGGAAAAAACACATTTACATGTTAACAGACATTGAAGGCAGGGAAGCAAATTCCATTCCCTGCAAAGATAATACAATACACAGAGCCAAGACATGGTCAGACCAGTTAGTCACATCACTAACCTACTTGGCAATCTGGGGGTTTCTGAATTGTATAGTTTGAACTGACAGCTTGCAGAAAGCAGAATGCTCCTGGACTAAAAAGACCTCCATTGGCTGGATCGCCACAGCCTCTCCTGTCTGCTCCCATCTCTTTCTCACGGAACTCCAAAACCCACTGAAGACACATGAACCCCAAGAGAGAAAAGGCTCCTACAGTGGACAAGAATACTGGGCCCCAACGAAAAGCAAGATCCACTTACAGTCAAGGACTCCACAGCGAGCTCAAAGCACAGTAACAAAAAACCCTCTTCAGAGATTGCCTCAAACTTTTCCACTGTATTTCTTCTGCTCTTTTCTGTCTCTATTTGCATGTGTGTATCGCGTATGCATGTTAGCGTGGGCGCGTTGTCTATCCATAGGCATCAACTGAGTTTAAGTTTAATAAAATTTCACCTTTCTTCTTTAAACCTAAAAAAGCCAGTTGTGCTGGTTTCTTTGCTTTATAATTGGAAAGCAGTGATCAAGAATTCACCAAGGGGGAGCTAAAAACACGGTGAGTTTAAAATTTAAATCATGTTACAGTAAGACCAGGTGAAGGCTGAAAGGGAACCCTAGACCTCTTTCTCACCTGGTCATAACACTTTCTTTATCAGTTTCTTAATCCTCCCAATCCTCAGGTTTACTACTACTTCTGGCAACTTTATAGGCTTTTTCTTTTCATCTTATAAAATACTTAACTTCCTTTGTTATCCACAGTTTTTACTTTCAGGGTTTTTGTGCCTTGAAGGAATGTATAGTTGCTGTAAACTATGTAATAATTCTTTAAAGACTATCCATTGCCTATGTACGGTCATAGCTTTTAATGTATTTTCCTAATCCACCTCAGCCAATTTGCCCCTCAAAGAACAATACAGCACAGGAACAGGCCATTCGGCCCTCCAAGCCTGCGCCGATCTTGATGCCTGCCGAAACTAACACCTTCTGCACTTCCGGGGCCCATATCCCTCTCTTCCCTTCCTATTCATATATTTGTCAAGATGTCTCTTAAACGTCGCTATCGTATCTGCTTCCACCACCTCCCCTGGCAGCAAGTTCCAGGCACTCACCACCCTCTGTGTAAAAAAAACTTGCCTCGCACATCCCCTCTAAACTTTGCCCCTCGCACCTTAAACCTATGTCCCCTAGTAACTGACTCTTCCACCCTGGGAAAAAGCTTCTGACTATCCACTCTGTCCATGCCGCTCATAACTTTGTAAACCTCTATCATGTCGCCCCTCCACCTCCGTCGTTCCAGTGAAAGCAATCCGAGTTTTTCCAACCTTTCCTCATAGCTAATGCCCTCCAGACCAGGCAACATCCTGGTAATCCTCCTCTGTACCCTCTCCAAAGCCTCCACGTCCTTCTGGTAGTGTGGCGACCAGAATTGCACGCAATATTCTAAGTGTGGCCTAACTAAGGTTCTGTACAGCTGCAACATGACTTGCCAATTTTTATACTCTATGCCCCGACCGATGAAGGCAAGTTGCCAAATGCCTTCTTGACTACCTTATCCCCCTGCGTTGCCACTTTCAGTGATACCCTCATACTGTCATAATTTCCTTTGTTAAAACTTAACACTCTGGCTTCAGATTGAACTACCTCACTTTCAAACATAATGTAAATTTCTATCATATTATGGTCACTCATCCCTAAAGATTCTTTTACAACAAGATTATTAATTAGCCCTTTCTCATTACATAATACTAAATCTAAAATAGCCTGTTCTCTAGTCGGTTCCTCAACATACTGCTCTAGAAACTCATCCCTAACACACTCTAGAAACTTATCCTCCACAGCCTTAGTGCTCATTAGGTTTACCAGTCTATATGCAGATTGAAGTCACCCATGATTATTGTACTACCCATGCCACATGCTTCTCTAATCTCCTGATTAATACCATGCCCCACACTAACTTTACTGTTTGGTGGCCAATAAACAACTCCTACCAATGTTTTCTGCCCCTTGCTGTTTCTTAGCTCCACCCAAACAGATTCCATATTTTGTTCGTCCGATCTGAGATCCTCCCTTACTAATGTACTGATCCCATCCCTTATCATCAGCGCAACACCACCTCCTTTTCCTTTTTGCCTGTCCTTCCTAAATGTCGAATATCTTTGAATATTCAGTTCCCAGTCTCGGTCACCCTGCAGCCACGTTTCCGTTAGGTAATTAGATCATATCCATTTACCTCTATTTGGGTCTTTAAATCATCTACCTTGTTATACAGCCTCTTTAATGTAGTAAATTGTCACATGACGCTTCATAGGAGCGATTATAAAACAAAATTTGACACCGAGCCACGTAGGCAATATTATGCCAGATGGCCTAATGTTTGGTCAAAGAGGTTTTAAGCAGCATCTTAAAAGGAGCAGAGAGAAAGGTAAAGAGGTGGAGGGGTTTAGGGAAGGAATTCCTGAGCTTAGGGCCTAGGCAGCTGAAGGCACAGCTGCCAGTGGCAGAGCAATTAAAATCAGGGTTGCACAAAAAGTTAGAATTGGAGGAGCACAGAGATCGAAGGGTTGTAGGGCTGGAGGAAGTTAAAGATATAGGAAGGTGAGGCTGTGGAGGGATCTGAAAACAAGGATGAGAATTTTAAAATTGTGGCGTTGTTGGACCAGGAGCCAGTGTCGGTCAGTGAGCACAGGGGTGATGGATGAATAGGACTTGGTGTGAGTTAGGGTATGGGCAGTAGAGTTTTGGATGAGCTCAAGTTTATGGGAGATGAAACTCCAGCCTGGAGTGCTTTGGAATAGAGGTCAAGTCTAGAGGCAACAAAAGCACAGTGAAGGTTTCATCACAGTTGATCTAAAGCAGGGGTGATGTTACGGAGGTGGAAGTTGGTGTTGTGTTTTCAGATGATGTCGCTTGAGCTACCAAACCAAGATACTGAGAAACCCATAAAGCCGAGTTTCTGTTTGCCTGATATAGAATACAGATTGGCAATAACCAAAGTGTAGTGACCTCTCTGTGTGGGAGGGGTACACTGCTGGAGCTTAATGTTAAAACGGGCAGTTTATCATCGCAGGGCATTGTGAAGCATCCCAGTGCCAGCCAAGCTATGATCACTGTGTTCATCAGGACACTAATTTGCAGGGTTCTGAGGATCCAAATGGGAAGAATCTGAGAGGAACATCTACTCCTTAACTCCAGCTATCACTGAGCCAAACTGGTTATAAAATTAACAAGAGTATCCTAGAATACTGTGTGCATGCAAGGCTCAGGAGGTAGATTCTTGATTCTGAAATAGATAGTTGGCTTGGTTCCAATCTTTCATCACAAGGCATACCAACTAAACCTAAGGGAATCCAACTTTTCTCCCAAGCTCCACCGACAGGAAGATACAATTATCACTCAAATTGTTGGAAGGGGCAGAAACAAAGTTGGAAGCAAGAGAATAAAAATATTAGTACAGCACTTTGGAATTACAGGTACTTGTAATCTTGCTCTTGCCTCCTCTGCAGAAAAGACCTAATTCTGTTGATACCTCAGTTCCTTTGAAGGATGCACTATCAAAGAGACTGATGTGATGCAGAAAAGACCCACATACAAAAGAAAAATGCGTTCTCCAAGTCAATGAGAGAAAATAAAAGGAGAAATGTAATTTCCAAAAACAGGTGGGTGGGGACCGGTTGAGATGTAAACATTATTAAAATCTCAAACCTGATCCCAACCTGTCCACTTCCAGGTTTAACAGGGAAGGGACAGGAACTGGGGACCCAATTAGCTCCCAGAAGGTGGGTTGGCAATTTAAATATTATCAGGTGGCCAGGAGTTCCTTTCCAAGCCACACACCATCCTGACTTGGAACTATATTGCTGTTCCTTCACTGTCACTGAATCAAATTCCTGGATCTCCCTTCCTAACAGCACTGTTGGTGTAACTACACCCCAAGGACTGCAGAGATTCAAGAAGGCAGCTCACCACCACCTTCTCAAGGGCAATTAGGGATGGGCAATAAATGCTGGCCGAGCCAGCGATCCCCATTATCTCACAAACGAATAAAAAGAGTCTTACATTTCACTTCCTTTACAGGTTTAGCCCTTGTGGCAGTATTTCCTGGGCCTTGGGAAACCCAGTAAATCAAGGGAGGTGAGGACAACTTTAGGGTATAGTAAAGTGCCCTTCCAGCACGGCTTGTGTGCCAAGAAGAGCAGGAGTGCTGGAAGGGCATCTCAAGCTTACTTGCATCCCTGGGATCATACTCCCTCACCCCCCATTAGACCATACCCCCTACCATTCCCCAATCGGGCATCAAAACCACCCCCCCCCCCCCACCTTACCCCTCAGGATCAGACCCCCACGCACCCACTCGCAACTGCAGGCTGCTTACCTGTGGCTGTAGCCTGTTCCATAGTGCTCCCCACCCAACTGGAAGTCAAACCTGTCAATCATACTGACTTCCGGGTGGGGATACTGTCAAAAGAAAAACGCATGCTGTGGAGTTCAAACTGCACAGTATGCAGCGTCCTGTCAGAAACTCTGCCCCCATGCTTAGAAAAGTCGCCCCTGTCAATATTGGGGACGAAGTGAACAAGTGAGAGTGAGGAGAACCCTTTGCATATAATATAAAAACAGCAAATGCTGAAATACTCAGCAAGTCAGGCAGCATCTGTGGCAAGAGAGAAAGAGAGGAAACGCTTCAGGGCAATGACCTATCATCAGAACAGATGAAAGGTCATCCACCTGCAATGTTAACTCTATTTCTGATTGTCTGATCATTCTCAACCAGTTAATGAGTAGCCCATGAAAATATATCACATGAGATTGTTCTATCCTATCAATGCAAAAACATACAAGGTGCATTTAGTAGGCTTATATAAGGAACACCATAATGTAGTAAAAAATCTGGATACAGTGTAGGTATAGAGAGGAATTTAATGCAAAACTACAAAAGGAAATCTTCAATATATAATTAGAAGCTGAAGACCCATAAAATGCTCTTAATTTAAATTAAGAAATATCGTCTTCATGCCTAGTGTGACTGACTTACAAAGTAGTCTCCCATTTAGTGCTGCTGGATGCTTTGAAACATTCAAAGAAAGTTGCATAAATTACTGAGCCAGGAAAGATTAGGAGTATGGACTGGGGTTGTCATGGAGTCAAACAGATCAGTGATTGATTTAAGAAGATTAAGTACAATTGAGATCTTGTGCATCCCCGATTTTAATTGCTCCACCATTGGCAGCAGTGCCCTCACCTCCTCAGCCCTAATCTCAGGAATTCCCTCCCAAAACCTCTTTCCCTCTTTTCCTATCTTTAGGAGGGATGTCAAGGCCCTGGAGAGGGCATAGGAGAGGTTTACCAGGATGATACCAGGGATGAAGCAGTTCAGAGAGAATGGAGAAGCTGGGATTATTCAGCTAACAGTAGAGAAGCTTAAGGGAAGTGGTATTCAAAATGATGAAGGGTTTTGATAGAACAAGGAGGAAAAAACTATTTACTCTAGCAAGTTGGTCGGTAACCAGAGGTCATGGGCTGAATTTTACTGTGGGCTTTGGGACCCTGGCGTTGGGCCGAAAAGCAGGTTCTGAGCACACACTTGCCAGCAACGGGACTGGCTCAGCGATTTTACAGCAGGCAGCCTCCTAACTGGTTGGCTGTGGGCGCGCCGTCCAATTAAGGACAGTGGGTGGGCTTCTGATGCTGCCAGCCCAATCAGAGAGCTGTCACCTGGGAAACGTGGAGGTAGGAGACCTCAGGAACACCTCAAAATGGAGGCGCCCTTGGTCAGGTATGTAAAAATTTAAATTTAGGGGGACCATGGTGGTAGGCCCTGCAGGATGGAGGGGAAACCCTTCCAGATGGCCCATTGATGCCTTGGACGTGGCCTTCCCTGCCCATGGCCTCCCTTTCAGCCATGGAGCCTCTGGGCTGTCAGAGGGAGGCCACCTCCATGAAGCTGACGGCCGCTCACTAAATTGGTCCCTGGGATGAGGGGGTTGTCCTATAGTGAGAAACTGAGTAAACTGGGCCTATATTCTCTGGAGTTTAGAAGAATGAGAGACAATCTCATTGAAACATACAAGATTCTGAAGGAGCTGGATAGGGTAGATGCTGAGATTAAAGTATGCAAATTGGCAGCCCACCTCCATGGAGCGAGCAGGTGATCTACCTCGCAGCCTACCACCGGAAAACATCCCCAGCGGCAGGAGAGCAATGGGGAGCCGTCTAGATGCAGTTCCCCACTATTTTACCGGCCCCCAAGTCTCCGTTCCCACCACCTGGGGGTTGGTAAAATTCAGCTCCATGTATTTAAAATAACTGGCAAAAGAACTACAGGAGAAACAAGGAGACGTTTCTTCACACAGAGTGTTATTAAGATTTGGAATGCACTACCTGAAAGTGTGGTGTAATCAGATTCCACAGTAACTTTCAAAGGGCAATTGGACTTGTAATTTGTAGGGTTATAGGGAAAAAGCTAGTGAGTGGGACGAATAGGATCGCTCTTTCAAAGAGCCAACATGGGCCAACATGGGCACGATGGGCCAAATGATTTCTTTCTTTCTGTAGGATTTTAAGATTCTATACTTCTTGCCTTTTTTATAATGCTCCTTAAAACCTACCTGTTTCACCAAGCTTTTGCTGATCTATCTTAATATTTACTTGAGGTTTGGTGTCAAATATTGTTTGACAATTGCTCCTCTGAAGCGCTTTGAGATGTTTTACGATATTAAAGGCCTATGTAAATGCAAGTTTTATGACTTTTTATATGACCAAGTGGGACGCCACCAAACAGCTGCATACTTTCTAAAAGAGGCTATGATAATTTTTCATTCTGTTGCTTGAGTGCAATGATGCTAATCATAGGGTCTCAACACTATCCCAGTTAAGATCAGCAAACTCCAGGTAAACGTGACCCATGAGGCACTTTTCTACTCAGGCATTGGGGAGCCCACAAAGCTCTATGCAGGGGAGGAGCATTTTTTTTTTTTTATATTCATTCATGGGATGTGGGCGTCACTGGCAAGGCCAGCATTTATTGTCCATCCCTAATTGCCCTTGAGCTAGGCCATTTCAGAGGGCATGTAAGAGTCAACCACATTGCTGTGGGTCTGGAGTCACATGTAGGCCGGACCAGGTAAGGACAGCAGATTTCCTTCCCTAAAGGACATTAGTGAACCAGATGGGTTTTTACAGCAATTGACAATGGTTTCATGGCCATCATTAGACTAGCGTTTTAATTCCAGATTTATTAATTGAATTCAAATTCCAGCTTCTGCTGTGGTGGGATTTGAACCCATGTCCCCAGAGCAATACCCTGGGTCTCTGGGTTACTAGTCCAGTGACAATACCACTACGCCACCGCCTACCCATATTAAGAAGCCTGCTGATCCGGTACCCTAAATGCCCCTTGGTGATACCCTCAGATAGCTGAACTAAGATCAGAAATTTGTATGGACTGAAATCATTGCTCTATAAATCCATATCTGACCTCACTATATTACAGAAAGCTAGTATGAATAGCCTAAAGCCTGACACCTCTCTTAATTATGTTTCCTCTAACAATAAAGGTTACTGACTGTAGGTGAAAACTAATCAATAGGAATCTTCCAGAATTAAAAACTCCCCTGATAATCACCATAAAACCCACCTGATAGGTTGTCAGCATCTCAACTTTGAATCAGAGCTGCACAATTCAGTCCAAAACCTCTGATCTATACTTCAACTAAATCTTGGCTTCCTGAAACACTGACTTCACAAATTCAGTTGGATTTGCTCTGAGGCCCTGCTACCATATTCTCCATAACACTATCCATTTAACTTTCAAGATTTTGTCACAGTTGTTTTTATTGTATGTCTACTGCTAAGTGCGTTTATTCTTGAGTTTGGAAGGGGCAAGTAAATCTTCCCAAACACTACTACTGGGCTTTTCAATTGAAGCACCATTTTCCTGAATCGCACCCTCCCAAACAAGGATTAGATTCAGAAACCTGCATCAACTTGTTCTTTTGGTCATCTGTAGTAATATCTCCTTAAGTGGTCCAGTGTAAAATTTTGTTTGGTAACACTGCTGTGAAGTGCCTTGGGATGTTTTATAACGTTAAGGTAATAAATAAATGCAAGTAATTGTTAAAGGTCAAATAAACTAAGTCATGTGATTCTCTTCAGTGAGAAAGGAAATCTCCAGGCTACTCTAATGGGCCCTGGGACAGACTTCTGCTTGGTATTAGGCTAATTCCTCCTCTAATGTAAAGCTGACACATAGACCATAAAAATCATAGGACAGATAATTGCGATACTAGTGCAGTGACAGGAGTTAGCAAAGCTACAACCCTTGACTTCTTATGAGAAGGTTATAAAGATTCTGGATGTGGAAACAACTGAGGAAGATGAACAGGGTGAGGTTGGAGGCCTCCCCGAAGCTCATTGCTGATATCTTTTGTTTTTGCATTCCTTATCTCTTCTTAAATATCCTCATGCACATTGATGCATATTCTCTCCATCACAAAGAATGCCTACTACATCGACCTGTGTGACATTGCCCATCTGCCTTCATTATAGAGGATACAAGTAACATCCTAAAAATAGCTGTAAATCAGGAAGTGGAAGGGAGAGAGGAACAAGAAAATTACTATCACCAGGGAAGTGGTACCGAGCAAATTGTTGGAGCTGCAGGCTGACAAGTGCCCAGGTCCCGATGGACTTCATCCTAGGGTCCTAAAGAAGTGGTTAGTGAGATAGTTGATGCGTTAGTTTTAATTTTCCAAAATTCCCTAGATTCAGGGAAGGTTCCATTAGATTGGAAAATAGCGAATGTAACTTCTTTATTCAAAAAGGGAGACAGAAAGCAGGAAACTACAAGCCAGTTAGCTTAACATCTGTTTTAGGGAAAATGTTAGAAGCTATTATTAAAGATGTTATAGCAGGGCACTTAGAAAAATTCAAGCTAATCAGGCAGAGTCAACATGCTTTTGTGAAAGGGAAATCATTAACCATTTATTGGAGTTCTTTGAGGGAGTAACATGTGCTGTGGATAAAGGGGAACCAGTGGCTACACTGTACTTAGATTTTCAGAAGGCATTTGATAAGGTGCCACATCAAAGGATATTGCGGAAAATAAAAGCTCATGGTGTAGGGGGTAACATATTGGCATGGATAGAAGATTGGCTAGCTAACAGGAAACATTTTCTGTTTGGCAAGAGGCAACGAGTGGTATGCCACAGGGATCAGTGCTGGGGCCTCAGCTTTTTACAATTTATATAAATGACTAGGATAAAGGGACTAAAGGTATGGTTCTTAAATTTGCTGATGACACTTTAATGGTCCTGTAGTTTTTTTTTCCAGGAATATGCGATTTGTCTTTAAGGTATGCAGAGGATCAGTATTGCTTTAAGAACCGGAAAGCCTCAGGAGTTAAAGAATGGTGCATTTTCGGTTGCCATTAGAAACAGCCATTTGGAGACTGCGATTCAAAGGGTGCATTCTCATTACCATAGATACAGCCAATGGGAGTGAATAGCAAGCGATACATTTGTTACAACTCAATTTTGAACTGGCTTTTAGTTGAAGACAGTTTGTTCTAACAGTTCACAGACACAGAGGAAACAGCTGTGATGACAGCACCTGACAAAAGAGCTCTCAACCATCTAAACTGAAGGAATAAGAATTTAGTCTGTTTAATTATTATCTCTCAAAATTCTAAAACATCAACCCAAAACAGAGATCCCTGGTAATTCAAACTGAAGGAAGGGAAGTTAGACTGTGAATCTTTTATCCCTCAGAAACTCTAAAGTCAGATTGATTCTGTTGAAAGTGTTTGCAAATCGTTAATTATTGAAATTCGCTAGAGAAGGAAAGCAACCTTCTGTGAGGACTTCAAGCAACCTTCTGTGAGGACTTCAAGCAACACTGGACTATAAATTTGCAAGGACTCTATTTTTTTCTATTTTAAATGTTGTTTATATCTTCATAGTGTTTCAGAATTTAGTTCTTCTAATTAAAGAGTTAATTTGTTGGTTTAAAGACAACTGGTTTGGTTAGCCTCATTTGGGGGGGTTAACAGATGGTACAATTTGGCTGGGTCTTTCTTTAATTTGGAAAGTTTTTAAATGTTATGTTAGGTAATCAGTGGAGCAATGGAATTGAATTATCAATGCGTTTCTCCCACCACAATCAGAATCGTATATTTTGATTGGGGGCTTTGACTGGAGCGGTCGGTCGTAACAACATAAAGATAGGTAGGATAGGACATAAGGGGGCTACAAAGGGATATAGATAGGTTAAGCAAGTGGGCAAAGATCTGGCAAATGGAGTATAATATGGGAAAGTGTGTAATTGTTCATTTTGGCAGGAAGAATAAAAAAGCATATTATCTAAATTGTGGGAGATTGCAAAGCTCTGAGATGCAGAAGGATCTGGGTGTCCTAGTGCATGAATCGCAAAAGGTTAGTATGTAGATTCAGCAAGTAATTAGGAAAGCTAATAGAAAGTTATCGTTTACTGCGAGGGGAATTGAATACAAAAGAAGGGAGGTTATGCTTCAGTTATACAGGGCATTGGTGAGACCACATCTGGAGTACTGGCATGCAGTATGGGTCTCCTTATTTAAGGAAGGATGTAAATGCATTGGAAGCAGTTCAGAGAAGGTTTACTAGACTAATACCTGGAATAGGTGGGTTGTCTTAAGAGGAAAGACTGGACAGGCTAGGCTTGTAACTGCTAGAGTATAGGAGAGTAAGAGGGGCTCGACAGAAACATATAAGATCCTGAGGAGTCTTGACAGCGTGGATGTGGAAAGGACGTTTCCCCTTGTGGGAGCATCTAGAACTAAGGGTGACTATTTAAAGATAAGGGGCCGCCCAATTAAGACAGAGATAAGGAGAATTTTTTTCTCTCAGAGGGTCGTTTGTCTTTGGAACCCTCTTCCTCAAAAGGCAGACTTTAAATATTTTTAAGGCAGAGGTAGCTAGATTCTTGATAAGCAAGGGGGTGAAAGGTTTTTATAGGTAGGCGGGAATATGGAGTTGAGGTTACAATCAGATCAGCCATGATCTTTTTGAATGGTGGAGCAGGCTTGATGGGCACATGTGGCCTACTCCTGCTCCTAATTCATATGTGCAAATCTCTGCACCTGCATCAGCTCATCTGCTGCTGAAACACTCATTCATGTTGTTTCCACTCCCAAACTCGATTATTCAACACCCTTCTGGCTGACTCCCATTTGCCACCCTCCATAAACTTGAGCTCATCCAAGAAACTCTGCTGCCCACACGAAATTCTACTCATGCAGCATCCCTGTCCTCACTGACCTACAGTGGTTCCCGGTCAACCAAGCACTCCCTGTAGCTTCCTTCAGTCCTAACAACACTTTAAGAACTCTGCATTCCTCCAACTCTGAACTTCTACAGAACTCCCACTCCAACTGTCTTACCATTGGTGGCCCTGTCTTCAGTAGCCTGGAACCTATGGCTGGATTTTATTTCAGCAACGGGGTCCTGGTGACGGGCTGGGGGGGGGGGGGGGGGGGCAATTCCAGTCTTGCTCATTCGTCGGACACCCGACTGAAATCAATGGTGACCAGGCAATTAACTGCCCACCATCGAAATGCTGTCCCATTTAAGCGACAAGATCCCACCTCAAGAGCTGGCACCCAATCAGAGGACCAGCAGTTCAGCAATCCCAGCAGCGCCCCGAGGAGCAGTGGCCACTGCTGGTACTGCTGGAGAGCCAGAGCAGGAACAATGGATGAGGCCCCAGAAGACAGGTGAGTAGGATTGGGCTCATTAGGACCACTCAGGAAGGCCCCAGTGAAAGGATGGGTTGTTACTGAGTCTGGGGGTGGGGATGGGGGTGGGGGGGGGTCTTTCAGCATGGGCGACTCTCTGTGGACTACATGGTGCCTGATCAGGAGGGCAACCCACCAAGCCTGCAGGGAGGCTGCCAGCTTTTACTCGCAGCCTCCCTATGTGGTGGAGGACCTCCCTGCTGCTGGTAAAATGCCAGCAGCAGTGGGAAGCGGTACTTAAGTGGCCCGTAGTTGGCCACTTAAGGGCCTCAATTGGCCTCAGGGCGGGAAGGCTGTTCTCGATCTTCCCCGATCTTGGTAAAACTCCATGGTGTCGGGAAGGCGATGGGCACTCCATCCTGGCTTTCCCTCATCATTTTATGCAGACCCTGCCTATCCCTAGAGGACTGACAAAATCCAGCCCCTAGTCTCTAGAATTCCCTCCTTAAAGCTCTCTCCTTCTCCACTACTCTCTCTTGGTTTAAGACCCTCCTTAAAACACACCACTTTGACCAAGCTTTTAGTCCCATCTCCTAATATCTCCTTCTTTGGCTTGGTGTCAATTTCTATCTGGTTGTGCTTCTGTAAAACGCCTTGAGATATTTTCCTATGTTAAAGATGCTATATGAATGCAAGTTGTTGTAAAGTATACTTTGTCAACTGAATATCAGTGCCTAACATTGTTGAATCAGAGCAGTAAGGTGGTGCAATGTGATGGGAGTTCCAACATATTACACCATAGGTCAAAAAGATTTGTGCCTCATAGTCTTAATTACCTATGCAATGAGGTCCCAATCTCAAATGTGCTGTTGGTAAGTGTTGTAGTAATGGAAGAAGGAGGAAGCACTGAGCAAATGTCAAGCACTACTTGACTCAATGTGGAGAGAAAATTCAAGGACAAATTATTTATTTCCATTCTATAATTTTAATATAATTATATAATAATTTTATAACCTGAATGAACACCCTGCTCCTGAACCAACTACATTCAGCACATCCTGTTGCTCTGTCAATACTGATGCCATCATCAACTGGAATTATTGTAAAATAGAACTTATGACTTGCAGGCCGGAAATTCCTGCTAACAACATATAACTTTTTATTTGTACAACATGTTGACATCTATGGAATAATTTACAGTGCAATTGTGCTGTTCATTCTGTTTCTGCAACGCCTTCCTATCATCCCCTTGATGTCAGAACTTGAACTGGGGGGGGTACTTAAATAATAGAAAACTAATCTGCCGGATTTAATCAGTGGAATGCAGAAATACCACTGTTGACTCAGCGACTCACTTGACACAGTAATTACATGGTAACACAGGTCACTAATCTATGCCCTGTGCCTGGGCCAATGTTGGAACACGATAGGTGGCTGCAGATGCGATATGAAACATCTGAACAGGTGGAATTTGTGCCTTGAATGGGAGAGTATACACTTAAATCACTCATTAGTCTTGACCTTGAACACAGATTTTTTTCAAAGTCCTTTTGACTTTATTCTGGGTAAATTGGCTTTTAGCAGATTGTAAGTAACTTATAAAGGAACTTGTCATTCACATTAGAATACTGTCCTTTCAGTCTCTAGGATCTGAATTCAAACCCAGCTCAGAGTAAGGGGAAGGTTTCCTATCCCTGATATATTAAAGCACTGTCCCATCACCTAGGTCTCAATCTTCAATTACTGACCCTGCTTGTTCCAATGGGATCAGCAACAGATCTATCTACGGGCACACTCCCAGAATAATTGCTGGAGCATGGATTTTCAGAATCATACTTCTGGGTGACCATGTTCTGTGGTCAAATATTCAGTGAAACATAATAGTTCCTGTGCTACTGGGAGGAGTTGGACTGAAAGGTGTTGTTATTCAGCAGCTAATTAGGATTACATAGTGGAAATCCGCAGATTGATAAATATTGTGAGATCTACTTGATTACCTTTGGGGATCAGACACCATTTGCACAGAATGCTTCAGTTTCCCTAGGTGTAGATTAGAAATGTTCAGTGGAAAAAGCAGGCTTGATAGCCTTTTCTCCATTCACACCATTTTTAGGTTTTATGATAGGTAATTTGATTTGATACAGTTGAAGATATTAAAGTTGTTCTGTAGTTATATTCAATTTGCCTTGGCTTTAAGTGGTTCTGAACTGATCTAAACCTGATCCTTACGAATACACCTAGCCTGATCTTTTACAAAAATTGATAGTCACAAAATAAAATGCAACTTTTCTTCTCCTTTGTCGCACTAATAAGAAAGCAGTTAAAGTATAGACTCTCTGCATCTGTCACCTGTAGTAAGCACCTCCTCAGTTGAACTGAGAAATCTATTGCACAAGCAGAATTTAATGAATTCTTGGCACCAACAGGGGCTCCATTTTACACTGTATTGTTAACCAGGTAGATGGTACTTATAATTCTCAGCCAGCCAAGCAACACCTCTCTTTAAGAAGCAGTTTTAGAGCAGATGAGTTACACTGGCTTATTGCTTTAGATGAGTTCTAATATTCCTGATGTATTTCCAGAACTTTTCCCTAATAATTCAAGGGGTTCATATATTGTGTCACTTACTATTATCTGGTACTTGTACTTTTTTTCAAAATAAAAAAGCACTGATTCTGTCCTAGAAGTTTCCTTATTTCCTGCTGATCCCAAACTGTTTTTTCTCTGGTATGATACATAATTTTCTTTGTTACACTGATACTTAGTTCACATTTGCACAGTCATTGTCGCCTTTCCTACCTGTCAAGAGTCTTGCAGCTATACCTGAATGGACAAAGCAATACCTCTTTCTAATTGATGCAGTAGTGATGGATTCATTTAAAGGGAATGTAATGTGAACCCGCACAAACATTTCACAGAGGAACAAAGTACTGTTCATTGATGAACATTGATGAAGACCAAAATGTTGCAATTTTCAGTCAGCATGTTGAATGTGGTATTAATGGGATTACTTTTCATTCTATTACTTTGCATTCTCCAGATCTATCTTAAAATGATACAACAGCTACAGTGATATTACACAGTGAAAATTAAAAAATAATCTTTTACTGGTATCAAGCACTGTTCAGAGATCATTTAGAAATGAGCTTAAGAATCTGCTAGGAGGCATTTGCCCAGTAATTAATCAGAACTTCTGCCAAAAGATAGTGAATTCTAAACATAATTTTAGGTGAGGGGAGAGTGATTGCCCTTGATATCAAGGCAGAATTTGACTGAGTGTAGCATCAAAGAGACCCAGAAAAATCGAAGTCAACGGGAAATGGGGGAAAACTCTCCACTGGGTGGAGTCAGACCTAGCACAAAGGAAGATGGTTGTGCTTGTTGGAAGCCAATCATCTCAGCCCCAGGGACATCGCTGCAGGAGTTCCTCAGGGTAGTGTCCTAGGCCCAACCATCTTCAGCTGCTTCATCACTGATCTTCCCTCCAACATAAGGTCAGAAGTGGGGATGTTTGCTGATGACTGCACAGTATCAGTACCATTTGTGATTCCTCAGATGCTGAAGCAATCCATGCCCATATGCAGCCAGACCGGGACAACATAAGGCTTGGGCTGATAAGTGGCAAGTGACATGCGTGCCACACAAGTGCCAGGCACTGACCATCTTCAACAAGAGAGAATCTAACCATCTCCTCTTGATATTCAACAGCATTACCATCACTGAATCCCCCACTATTAACATCCTGGGGGTTACCATTGACCAGAATCTTAACTGGACCAGTCATACAAATACTGTGACAGCAACAGAAGGTCATAAGCTGGGTACTCTGCGGCGAGTAACTCACCTCCTGACTCCCTAAAGCCTGTCCACCATCTACAAGGTACAAGTCGGGAGTGTGATGGAGTACTCTCCACTTGCCTGGATGAGTGCAGCTCCAACACTCACGAAGCTAGACACCATCCAAGACAAAACAGCCCGCATGTTTGGAACCCATCCACTGCCTTAAACAGTCACTCCCTCCACCACGGGCGCACAGTGTGTACCATATACAAGATACACTGCAACAACTCACCAAAGCTCCTTTGAAAGCACCTTCCAAACTGATGACTTCTACTGTATAGAAGGACAAAGACAGAAGACACATGGAAACACCACCACCTGCACTTTCTCCTCCAAGTTACTCACCATTCTGAATTAGAACTATACACCGTTCCTCCATCGTCGCTGGGTCAAAATCCTGGAACTCACTCCTTAAACAGCACTACAGGTATACCTAAACTACACGGACTGCAGCGGTTCAAGAAGGCGTCTCACCATAACCTTTGAGAACCATCAAGAATGGGCAATAAATGCTGGCCTTGCTAGCACTGCTCACATCCCAAGAACAAATGAAAAAAAGTATCAAACACCAATGCAACTCTCAGGTGTTGAGCAAATGATCTTGAAGCAGCTGAACTCACTGCTGATACACCATCCATATATACATGGTGTACCCAAAGTAAAGGATCCTCTAGGCAAGAGTGCTCATAACATGATAAACTTCACATTCAGTTTGAGGGTGAGAAGTATGGGGCTGAAACTGGTGTCTTCAACTTAAATAAAGGCAATTACAAGGGTATGAAGACAGAGTTGGCTAAAGTGGACTGGGAAAATAAGTTAAAAGGTAAGCCAGTAGAGAAGCAGTGGCAAACATTTAAGGAGATACTTCATAACTCAACAATGATCTATTCCATTGAGAAAGAAAGATTCTGCGAGAAGGATGCACCATCCGTAGTGAATTAAGGAAGTTAAGGATGGTATCAAAATGAAAGAAAAGGTGCACAATGCTGCAAAGATTAGTGGTAGGCCAGAAAATTAGGAACATTTTAGAAACCAGCAGAGGATGACAAAAAAAGGAGGGAGAAATTAGAGTATGACAAGTAAAAGCTTCTACAAATATATAAAAAGGAAGAGAGTAGAGTGTTGGTCCCTTCGAGGATGAGACTGGGGAATTAATAGTGGAAACAAGAAAATGGAAGAGACTTGGAACAAGTATTTTGTATCTGCCTTCACTGTAGAAGGCACAAAAAGCACCCTAAGAGGGGTAGAAAATCAAGAAACAAAAGGGAGGGAGGAACTTAAAACAATCACTGTCACTAGAGAAAAAGTACTAGGAAAGCTAATGGGACTAAAGGCTGACAAGTCCCCTGGATCTGATGGCCTGCATCCTAGGGTCTTAAAATAAGTGGCTGCAGAGATCGTGGATGCATTGGTTGTAATCTTCCAAAATTCCCTAGATTCTGGCAAGGTCCCAGCAGATTGGAAAACCACAAATTTAACACCTCTATTCAAGAAACAGGGGTGACAGAAAGAGGGAAACTATAGGCTAGATGGCCTAACATCTGTCATTGGGAAAATGCTAGAATCCATTATTAAGGAGGTAGTAGCAGGACATCTAGAAAACCATAACATCTAGAAAACCATAATGCAATATGGCAGAGTCAACATGGTTTTATGAAAGGGAAACTGTGTTTGACAAATTTTTTAGAGTTCTTTGAGGATGTAACAAGCAGGGTGGATAAAGGAGAACCAGCTGATGTGATGCATTTGGATTTCCAAAAGACATGCAATAAGATGCCACATAAAAGGTTACTACATAAGATAAGAGCTCATGGTGTTGGGGGTAATATATTGGCATGGTCAGAGGATTGGCTAACAGGAAAAGTTGGGATAAATGAACCATTTTCAAGTTGACGAACTGTAACTAGCGGAGTGCCACAGGGATCGATGCTGGAGCCTCAACTATTTATGATCTATATTAATGGCTTGGATGAAGAGACCAAGTGTATTGTAGCCAAATTTGCAGACGATACAAAGGTAGGAAAGCAAGTTGTGAGGAGCACAAACAGTGTCTGCAAAGGGATATAGATAACGAGTGGGCAAAAAATTAGTAAATGGAGTATAACGTGATAAAATGTGAGATGTCCACTTTGGCAGGAAGAATAAAAAAACAAAATATTTACATGTAATGCTGCGATACAGAGGGATCTGGGTGTCCATGTACATGAATCACAAAAAGTTAGCAGGTACAGCAAGCAATTAGGAAGGCAAATGGAATGTTGGCCTACATTGCAAGGGAGGTGGAGTATAAAAGTAGGGAAATCTTGTCACAACTGTACAGGGTGTTGGT
Source organism: Heterodontus francisci (assembly GCF_036365525.1). Classification (NCBI taxonomy): domain Eukaryota; kingdom Metazoa; phylum Chordata; class Chondrichthyes; order Heterodontiformes; family Heterodontidae; genus Heterodontus; species Heterodontus francisci. The sequence continues at coordinate 34,180,341 of NC_090378.1, read as the reverse complement.
GAAACTGCACCTCGAATATTACATACAGTTTCGGTTTCCTTACTTAAGGAGGGATATACTTGCATTGGAAGCAGTTCAGAGAAGGTTCACTAGGCTGATTCCTGGGCTGAAGAGATTGTCTTATGAGGGAAGGTTAAGCAAATTGGGCCAATACTCACTGGAGTTTAGAAAATTGAGAGGTGATCTTATTGAAACATAAGATTCGGAGGGAGCTTGACTGGGTAGATGCTGAGAGGATGTTTCCCCTCGTGGGGGAATCCAGAACTAGGCCCACAGTTTCAAAATAAGGGGTCTCCCTTTTAAGACAGAAATGAGGAGGAATTTCTTCTCTCAGCGGGTCGTCAATCTTTGGAATTCTCTTCCCTGGACAGCAGTGGAGACTGAATCATTGAACATATTCAAGGCTGAGTTAGACAGATTTTTGATCTACAAGGGAGTCAAAGGTTATGGGGGGGCAGGCAGGAAAGTGGAGTTAAGGCCACAATGAGAACAACCATGAAGTTAGTGAATTGCGGAACAGGCTCAAGATGCCAAATGGCATAACTCTGCTCCTATTTCTTATGTTCTTAAATACCTAAACCTGCAGTAAGGATGTCTTGTGCCTGCATCACAACTAAATGCAAACAGGAGAACAGCTGCAATTTTCAGAAGTGAAACTTTAATGGATTTTTTTTAAACTAATGCTTATGTTGCTAGGCACTGTGCAATGAAGGAGCAACAATGGAGAAGTGTGAACTTTTCTATAAGCATGCCGAACAAAAAAGATTCAGTATGTCAGCTCACCCAGTATACTTAACAACTTTCAAAGAGTTTTATAATTTTTCAGAATTATGACACTAAGATCTGAAAAGAAAACCATCTTGCCCTCTGCTAATCTAATCAGTTCTACATATGTCAATAGATCCTACAGCCTGGTTTGACGGCGATGAACTGTTCTGGATATTTGCAGCTGTTTGTAATAATAGAGTTTGAAGTTACATTGGGGTCACATTGGTTTCATAAAATTTTCATCTAATCATGTGTAAGCTTCCCAAGAAAGGGCTACAGATTGTATTCTTTTAAAGTGCAACCACATTAAATTTCAATATATTTGGCAGGCTAAGAGTTGCTATGTATGTGACTGTATGGAGTTACTGTTTATTCAGCATGCAAAGTTTTTTTGTCTAATTATGCAGTTGTTTGTACAGTGGGGTAAAGTTCTTCACTGTGCAATGGTGTAGAGTTCAATTTTTATTCTGCAAAGCAAGGGGCGAAGTGCACATCAAGCAAAATGTAAAAAGTCTACTGCCATCTGGTATATTGTATGATGCAAATCTGTCCCAGTGTGAGGTTATGGTTTTATGTATGAACACAGATGAATGAGAATAGTTCATTCACATCCTTGTATTAAGTAAACTGATAAAGACCATAAAAAACCCAGAAAAATGTAGTGGGTGGGTTATTGTTTCAAGTATTAGGTGCTAAAATCACTCAAGTGCTACATGGCACCTGTATCAAAAACTTCAGTTCTTTAAATACATTTTACTTCAGCAAATCCCCTTAAAACTTTTCAATGCTAAAATGACTTTTTCCTATTCCTACTTCTTAGACCTAATTTGGCTTAGTTTATGCCTGCCATCTGTACCTCATCATTCAGTTACAACACTGAAACAATAAATTTTAGCTTTAACTGTGCATACGTATTTTGGGTTTTGAATTTTAAAAAATGTCATCAATACAGTCCACGACGATGCTCACTGTTGATCATAAGAGAGAATTAACAATTGTGACAATGTTACTCCAAGTTTGAGAAATAATTTGTTGAGGATTCGACACTCCAAACATATTATTACAGGTTAATTACTGTTTGGGAAGGAATGTCACTCAAGCTTGTAAACAAGCTTATTCACTGGCGACATGTACATATGTAGGGTCTTTGCTGAAGACAGAGATACAGATGAGGGAAAGGCTAAGAGTCCCGAAATGCAGTCAGTGGTTCCTTGAAAGTAGGCATGTTTATCTGTTCTTATGGAAATAAACACACCGAATCAAACATTTTATACTGCAGTCTTAGTATCAGTCGCTGTTTTAGCTATAAGAGCTGCCAGTCATCCACTGGCTACAAAGTACATCAGTTTTCATCTTTGGACTGTGTCTACCGGGAGAAATTTTTGCCCTTAACTCTGTTTCACGAAGAACTTTGTTGGCCTGAATAAAGACTGTTACAACCTTAAGCTAAACCTTTCAGGATTCCAAACCAATTCGCGCAGCTAAATTAACAAAAGCATTATCTCTAATTGCTCAGTTAATAAGTGCATTGCTCAGTGCGGAAGTGAGTCACATAGGCTGGAAAGGTCCTGGCAGGTGTTGAATTAGTTGCTCTTAGCCAGGATGGTTGTAGATGACATATAATTAGCCTTCCTGTGCTACAATTGGGAAAAAAAAACTGTTTCACCTCATCCCTCCTATAGCAATCGGAGGAGGACAGGACAAGACTCTGCTGTGACTTAGTTTTTTAGTTTTAGTGATACAGCACTGAAACAGGCCCTTCGGCCCACCGAGTCTGTGCCGACCATCAACCACCCATCTATACTAATTCCACACTAATTCCATATTCCTATCACATATCCCCACCTGTCCCTATATTTCCCTACCACCTACCTATACTAGGGGCAATTGCTAATGGCCAATTTACCTATCAACCTGCAAGTCTTTGGCTTGTGGGAGGAAACCGGAGCACCCGGAGGAAACCCACGCAGACACAGCGAGAACTTGCAAACTCCACACAGGCAGTACCCGGAATTGAACCTGGGTCGCTGGAGCTGTGAGGCTGCGGTGCTAACCACTGCGCCACTGTTCCCCCCCATGTCCTGATATTGTTTAATTCATACATGACAAGTGTTGACTTGCGCTAGGTACTGGACGTTGACAACATATACAGAAGTACCCTCAAGAGAGGAGGGGAGAAAACTGAACAAAATCTTTTTTAAACAACAAAAGAGAAGTAGCCACAAACAAATCGATACGATAATAAGTGGCACCATAAATGAATTTGAAGGGGTAATTTACAAATAACATTTATCACACCTTACTGCTGACCACAACATATTCTACTTGCAGTAATTGTAATAGGTTTCCAACTGGATCATCAGAAAATATTTGAGCATTTGTGTAAGTTTGTTGCCCAAAGAAAGGAAGAACTTGTGCCAAGACATCATTTTTCCAATGTTAATAACAAAAAAGGGAGAAATATGTTTTTTATTTGTGCAAGTGTTATAACTTACAAGAAGCAGAAATGGCACTTGGCACAAAGCATTAGGCAGGCATTAATTCTGTGATTCAGAGCAGTAATTTCAGGGGTCTGTGAGTTTGCGTAATTCCACTTGATGAAAAGGTCACGAAACCGCTGTAGGGGTACTATCGCATGTAGACTCGTGGCACTGTTGTTCTGCAAGTACTTTAGGCTTTATTGCTTGTTGAGGGGTGGGGCAGGGGGAACTTGTGATTTATTAACCTTGGCCATATGAAATAGGCATTAGATTCAAACAATTTCTTATGTGCCAGGAATAAGAAAGCAACTGCAGCAATGTTAATCAGCGTGTGCAGTCAAAACATTCTCATTAATAGGGATTGGTTTCAATGTTCCCTTGTCACTTGATATAGCGGAAGAGGTTGAACAGGAGCAGAAAAGAACTTTCTACATTTGCTCAACTTTTTATTTGTGTGGGCCTCTTTACCATTGTAAGGAAGAGAAGCCCTTATTGACACGATTTTAAAGCTGGACTTTCAACCAGACCAGTGCTGATGGCGCAAAAGCTCATTTTAACATCAAAACCTGCTAGGCTGTTGCAAAACAGCAAAAACCAGACGGTGCTATCAAGAAGTAACACAAAAAAAGGCATTGCGTAGTTAAAAGAACACATCTGTGTAAGCGAGGCCTTGTCAAGGTTACCCAGAAATACAATAGGCCTTGTCAATAAACAATCCTTATCAGGAAATTTACCAGCTAGACAGTGGAGATTTGATCAGTCCAGTCAATCAACTGTTAACGTGGTCTGCCTTTCAGTGAGTTCCATCATCTGAAGTATAAGTAAAGATGGACAGTGTCATGTGGCTTTAAGTTTGAAACAAAATGCGATCTTTCATTGGTTATCATGCTTAAAGACCGTCATCGATAGGCCAGTGAGGCCTTGGCTACGTAACAACCTGTCCACCATTGAAAGGAACAGTATATAAAAGAAGCAGTTAAGCTAACCTTGTGGTTGCAGACAAGGAGTCAAAAGAAGGGCTGCAGACAAGGACGGAACCTGATCGATCATGGAAGGAGTGCGACAGCCACCCAAGGGAACCGATCGCTGGAAGGAGAATGGCAATCAAAGAGGGAACGCGACTCATCTACAGAAGAATCTCTGTTCTGCGCTCAGAAATAGATATTTAAAGGGAAGCCGACGCATCGTCTGAAGAATGTGTAAAGGGAGCCCGAAGGAAGCCTGACTCATCATTGAAAGAATATTTAAGAGAGCCTGACACATTGTGGGAAGATTACTGAGGGGAGCCTGACCCATTGTCAGAAGAATATTTAAGGGAGCTGGACCTATCATCAGAAGGACATCTACAATCAAAAGGGGTTCACCACTCCGGGGTGATGGTATGACTATTTACTTAGAATATATTTGGGAATTGTATTGCTAAAGCATCTTTATTGCTAAGGGTATACTAAGAAGGGCATTGTATTTCAGATTTCCAGTTTAAAAAAAAAATCTTTTTCCAGAGTAATTGATTGCTGCATGCTTCAGAACTTTACCCTAAGGCAGCTCAACAACGTTGATGGCAAATCCATGGAAAAGGAAGAGTGAAAATGCCAGTGATGAATTAGCAAGGCAGGCTAGACTATATCAGAGGTGTTTTGCGCCCAGCCACTGTGCCCTCCACATTTTACTTCTTCAAAGGCTACTAACAAGTTGAAAAAGCCTTTTGAACTTTTCCAAAGGCTCCAAGAATTTTTGGCCCTGTATTATCCACTTATCTTTAAATTGCCAAATTCATTTAAATATCACCTGCATAGAAATTTTCTGATACCATCAGCTACCTCCCACCATATAATAAAACCTGCACTGCAACTATGAATAATTATGATATTGACAGTAGAAACTGTACACAATATGGCTTTCACTTATCTCCAGCCATTAGGAACTAAACTGGAAAATCAAGGCTCTCACTTTTTAAAGGCCAAACTACATGTTAAGTCATAGGTCCCCAACCTCTTTCGCCTTTAATTTCATACTCAGATATTCAACTTCCATCTATTGCCACCTTACACTGCACTCCTCCAGCACTGCAATTAATGTCAGATATGCATTACAACAACAAGTTGTATTTATATCGTGCCTTTGACGTAATAAAACATCCCAAGGCACTTTGCAGGAAGTATGACACCAGGTCACAAAAGGAGATACAAGGTCAGATGTCCAAAAGTTTGGTCAGAGAGGTAGGTTTTAAGGAGTGTCTTAAAGGAAAAAAGCGAGGTGAAGAGGCGGAGAGGTGTAGATTAGATTAGATTAGAGATACAGCACTGAAACAGGCCCTTCGGCCCACCGAGTCTGTGCCGAACATCAACCACCCATTTATACTAATCCTACACTAATCCCATATTCCTACCAAACATCCCCACCTGTCCCTATATTTCCCTACCACCTACCTACACTAGTGACAATTTATAATGGCCAATTTACCTATCAACCTGCAAGTCTTTTGGCTTGTGGGAGGAAACCGGAGCACCCGGAGAAAACCCACGCAGACACAGGGAGAACTTGCAAACTCCACACAGGCAGTACCCGGAATCGAACCCGGGTCCCTGGAGCTGTGAGGCTGCGGTGCTAACCACTGCGCCACTGTAGGGAGGGTATTCCAAAGCTTGGGCCCGAGACAACTGAAGACGTGGTCACCAATGGTGGAGTGATTAAAATCAGGGATGCACAAGAGGCCAGAATTAGAGCAGCGCAGATATCTTGGAGCGTTGTGGGGCTGGAGGAGGTTACAGGGGTAGGGAGGAGCAAGGTCATGGAGGGATTTGTAAACAAGGATGAGAATTTTAAATTCAAAATGTTGCTTGACCAGGAGCCAATGTAGGTCAGCGAGCACAGTGGTGAAGGGAAACAGGACATTTTTCCTGCAAGTTAAGACATGGGCAGATGAATTTTGGATAACCTCAATTTTATGGAGAGTAGAATGTGGGAGACCAGCAACAGTGTTTTGGAATAATCAAGTCTAGAGGTAATGAAGGCATGAATGAGGGTTTCAACAGCAGATGAGCTGAGACAGGGGCGAAGGTGGAAACAGTCTTTGTGATGGCACAAATATGAGGTTGGAAGCTCATTTTGGGGTGAACTGTGATGCCAAGGTTGTGAACAGACTGACTTAATCTCAGACTGTTGCCGGGGAGAGGAAGGGAGTTGGTAGCTAGGGAACACATTTTGGAGCGGGGACCAAAATCAATAGCTTCAGTCGTCCCAAAATCGAGTGCAATATTCAAGTACATGGCATTTATTTCTTCTACTGCCTAGTATGTGAATGTTGGTTACTTGAACTGGCACATTTCTGTCTTGGTGTTTGCATTTTGTTGCAAGTATGTAACCCTGGGGAAGGTATAGATGTCCTGATTTTCTATAGGGTTTCATCAATGGCCTGCAAGCTCTAGATCAAGGGCGTCCAACCTTTTCACGTGAGCGGACACATTACAAATTTTGTTCTACATGGGGAGCCAGTGAGTACATTTTGGAAGAATAAAGGCATTAGAAATTTATTTTACTGTTAATCCAAAAACAAAAGATGTGCATTTTTGTGAAGAAGCTTTAAATTAAAAGACTAATTTATTAATTTACTATGTTGAACACTGATTAACCTCTGGGGGTAAGCCACCGGGCAGCAGCCAATCGCCGCTTGGGTGAGTGGTGCTCTCTGGGAATTGTCGTCCCGGATTATGGTTCCATCCACAGGGGCTAGGGAGCAGGGGGACTACGTTTTCCAGCAGGCACTCACTCACCGAAAACTGCAGGGGCGGCTGATAGTAACAGAAATCTTTGGTGGGCTGGAAGAAATTTCACATCCCTGAAGCTCAAAGCAAATGGCCTAGGGCAAAAACTGCACAGCAAGTAGGAGGAATGGCCGAGTACAGCTTTCATCGGCAGGATGGATGGAAAACTTTGGTGGGCCAGACTCTGGGCCATATGTTAGACAATCCTGGTCTAGATCTTCCTAGGCTTTTCACTGGGAATGTGAATCTCTGCATGGCTGACTGGTATTGACTGCTTTAAGCTATATCCAACCATGCTTTGTCCTCCAGATGTTTCTGGGAAACAGGGTAGGGGTAGGGGGAGTGGCGATCGATCTTTGAAACTGTTTGCATTCTCTTGCTGAATCTTTACACAAGATTTGTAGGAACTGGCCTGTCGAGCTGGCTTTTTTCCCTACTCAGTAACACCCAAATCTACAGCAATTTGGTGAATAATCAGCTACCTTTACACTCCCAATACTATTTCAGGTGGTAAACTGATTGCTAGTTCACAGAAGATTTATATGATTTAGTGTTTCTCCTTTAGTAGCTGTGGCAGAGGGTGAGGTGGAGGCAGCCTGCTTCCTACTCTCTGCCATCAGCTGAGATGCACGTGGCTTCCATCCTCGTCTTGGAGGTGCCCGTGGGAGCTCTGCCACAGGCTGCCTCACCTGTGTCATGGCAGGGGCGGCCTCTGTCACAGGGCCCTAGCACACAGATGGCTCCTGCATCGGAGGGGACGAGGGACCAAAGTGCGACGTCGGTGTCCCCTGACGGGTGACCCTTTTGTCTGCTGCTGAAACCGTCTCAGCCCTTTCCTGGCACCTGTGGATGCTGGAAGCGGCCACCGTCTGGGATGCAGCTGGCATTCACTCAGGGCACCTTTGCAACAGAGCGGTCAATGCTACAGAAAGTTTCACTCAGACGGATGCTGCATTTGGCTCTCCAAGAGGTTGACCAATCTGTCAATGGAGGAGTTTATGCGATTGAACATATGTGCTGCATGGACTCCTCCATTGCCTGTCCATGGCTCCTCAAGGACTCAGGGAACTCTGCAATACAGGGGTTTATCTGCCTCTGGCTCCCAAGGAAAGCACTCCTTGTCTGTGACACTCAAGGCCCACCATCTTCGCCCAGTGAAGCATTGTTGTGTCTATCCTCTGTCCTCCAAGGGGGACTGTCCACAGGTAACTCTGCCTCATCCTCCTCCTGCTGTATGGTTCACCCAGTGCTCCCCTTTATATGCTAATTTGTGGCCCAACCGAGGTGAGTGTTTCTGTGCTGGTGGAAGGTGCTGAGGTATCATGTGATGGTGCAGGTTTCATGGACTCCACACCCCTCCACCACCCCCCCCACCATATGCCGAGGATGTCGGCACCAATACGGCTGGTAAACTTTGGCGCCGCTCTGCAACTGGCCCTGTGGGATGAAAATGGTGACGGGCACTGGTCCTACTCAACAGGTGCCTCAACACAGGGGTCTAAGATTCATAGCTTGCATTGGGTAGGAGTCTACTCCATGCCCTTCACCTTAAGAAAGAGATATCCACTGATCCTGTTGTTCATGGTCTCCCATCTCGCCATCCCCCATCGAATGCCTCAATGGCACCCTTGCGATCTCTAGCACCACCTCCCGTTCTGGTCATTTCCCACTTATTATGGGCTCCCTTCTGCAGGATGAGAAGAGAAATAATCTTGAGTAGGCTGCCCTTCCCCATCTAGCATGACATATGCATGGGCTTATGTTCCCCTCAGTGATGCCCCCATCTGAATGTCGTCCCATATGTGCAGGGTGGCTTCGCCTCAGTGTGGCAACCATTGACTTACTCTGACAACGAGAGAGAGAACTTTGGACATTGTGAGGTCAGCTCGTGTGCTTTCTGGTGCTTAGAGAGCTGGTGCCCAATGAACAGGGTGCTGCTGCTGATGATAGGACTTGCTGGTGGTGTAGTGGTAATGTCACTGGACCAAAAATCTACCGGCCCAGGCGCTAATGTCCTGGGACATGGGTTCAAGTCCCACCACGGCAGCGGGTGGAATTTAAGTTCAATTAGTAAAAAATATGGAATTCAAAGTTAATCTCAGTATTGGTGCCATGAAACTATCATTGATTGTCATAAAAGCTCATCTGGTTCGCTAATGTCCTTCAGGGGACGAAATCTGTCGTCCTTACTTGGTCAGGCCTACATGTGACTCCTGATCCACAGCAATGTGGTTGACTCTTAACTGCCTTCTGAAATGGCCTAGCAAGCCGTTCAGTTGTCAAGGACAATTAGGGATGGGCAACAAATGCTAGCCTTGCTAGCGATGCCCACATCCAATGAAAGAATTTAAAAAACTCACCTTACCAGATTGTGGGAGGTCATTGAGTCTTTTTCTGCACTTCCTTCGTGAGAGTTCTCAGCTGCCTACCTCTGTGGCCACCTCCATCCACATCCTCTTGGTCTCGCTAGGCGGATTTCTCCTTCCTGAGGCCGAGAAGAAAAACTCTTTCCTCTCTGTTACTGCATCAATTAGTACATCCAGGGGGGTGTCACAGAAACAGGGTGCCGCACTGGAATGCATGCCCATGCCCACACCCAGAGGCCCTCCGATCTCCCCTGGTGCTGCATCACTGAAGGCAATGGCAAGCTCAGTCATGGCTGCCGGTCACCTTTTAAGATTGCCCTCAACGATCCATTTCTGCCCCCAGGTCGCTTCTGGCACCTCCAACTGGGTGACGGACTCGCAATCAGGCCAATTAAATGATTTCCATTTAAAAATAGCGGCACAGGTCGGGACCCAGAAATGATCCGGGCATTGGATTCCCAATCCCGTAACGAAAATCTAGCCCTGCCTGTTCAACGAAAATGTAGGAAGGAGAATCCCAGGAGGGCAAGGCAAACACACCAATTGAGATAAAGATCTATATAATATGATTTAAAAGTTAAAAATTATCCATTTGCTACTGACTAAAGTTTTAGAATGACAAAATTAGGAAAACGAATCATTTAGGAGCTGCAACTTCTTTGGCAATACAATAGGACTTCCAGAAAACAAAGTACATACAGACATTTAAACTGACAGAAACATAGACATGCCTTGAAAAGCATCAATGATTTGCACTCAGTTCAATTCAAATGGCTTTTGGTATGTTGGGATGTAGGTCCTGCACAATTTTTAATTCTGATTAAACTTTCTCCCTTATGTGTATTTCTCGAGCCACAGATGTCACAGAGTTGAGATATTTCATTCACTGCACTAGTCTATGATATCAGTGCAAAAGCCAAAACTTGGATGACCTGTGTCTGTGGTTCAATTAGTTCTCGTTTCTGATATTTTCAATATTTACAATAAAAAACAAAATAGATGATTAAAAGTAAAACTGATAAGTTTTTAAAATAATTATAAGATGAAGTCTAAACATAACTTTTCAAACAATGTCTAGGGCTAAAAACTGAAATAAATCTGAAAGACAATGTTGGTCTCTCATCACAGTAATAAAGAGAGAAGAGAAAGAAGAAAGAAAAAGAACTTCCATTTATATGATGTCTTTTATGACCTCAGGATGTCCTACAGTGCTTTACAGCCAATTAAGTACTTTTGAAATGCAGTCATTGTTTTAATGTAGGAAACACAGCAGCCAATTTGTTTTCTTTTCTTTTTTATAAAGTGATGTTGGCCTGGACACCGAGGAGAACTCCCTGCTATTCTTTCAATAGTGCCAACGGATATTTTACATACATTGGAGAGGGCAAAGAGACCTTTGGTTTGACATCTTATTCAAAAGATGGCACATCCAACAATTCAGTATTCCCTCAGTACTGCAATGAACTGCAGATTACATGCTCAAATCTTTGGAGTGGGACTTGAACCCACAACCTTCGGACATCAGCGTTGAGTCAAGGCTGACACCTGAATTTCAGCGGGAAAACCACAGGGCCAAAAAGTATTTCTCCTGAGCAATCATAATATTTATTTTGAACTGCATATTGTTGGCCCGGGGCTGCAAGAAATACAGAATCTGTTACAAACTGCTGGATAGTTCATGAACTAAAGTAACCGGATCTCAGTCCGCAAGCAGGACCCTGAGCTTCCGGTTGCTTGCCATTTCAACACTCCCCCCTGCTCTCATGCTCACATCTCTAGCCTGGGCTTGCTGCAGTGTTCCAGTGAACATCAACGCAAGCTCGAGGAACAGCAACTCATTTACCGATTAGGCACACTACAGCCTGCCGGACTGAACATTGAGTTCAATAATTTCAGAGCATGACGGGCCCCCCATTATACTTTTATTTTTAGTTATTTTTTCTTTTTTTACATTTTTTTTTGTTGATTTTATTTCATCTTTGTTTGTTCAGTTTGCTTACCCACTGTATTTTTTTCATGTTTGTACTTGCTGCTGTTCAATCTTCAGTCCGTTAACACCCTATCTGTACTAATGCTTTGTCTTTCAACACACCATTAACATATTGTTTGCCTTTGCTCCATGACCTTTTGGTCAGCTATGTTGCCTTGTTCAATTTACACCTTCTCCTTGTTATCTCCTGCCCCACCCCCACCTCACTTGCTTATAACCTTTGACATTTCTAATATTTGCTAGCTCCAAAGAAGGGTCACTGACCCAAAACGTTAACTCTGCTTCTCTTTCCACAGATGCTGCCTGACCTGCTGAGTGGTTCCAACATTTCTTGCTTTTATCTCAGACACTGTTGGATTGTTTGTGAACTATAGTAACCTGAGCTCAGACACTGGCCTGTGCTGGTAAAAAAACAGTTTGAACTAATTAATTTATGTGACAAGACAAGGGAGAAATCACAGGAATAGAGCCTTATTTGGACACGGTGTGATACCAGGGTCTTTGGGCCTGGGCCAATAAGGAGAAGATACGGTGAGCAGGCCTAAACCAACCGGAAAGAAACAGCACAGTTTGAAGAGATAAGAAAGGGAATAAGTATGGAAAATCTCAGGCATAGAGCCAGCGAGAAACTCTGGAGACCAACTATCGTGGAAGTGGAAGACCCTGCGTGAGCAACGCAGCGACGATGTAAAAGAGAGAACAGAACGCCTGGCTAGCGTCAGCTCTCCCCTTTTTCGGGTATTATCCTTTGTTTTCTGTGACTCGGCCAGGGGAAGGTCAGAGGAACCTAGTGGGTGTGCTTATCAATTCTAGCTAGCTTTGTTATTAACTGTATAACCCAGTTTGAGTTGCATGCTTTTGTCTAACCAAGTGTATAAGCCTTATTCTTACATTGTACAACAACATGAATATAGTAAATTGATAGTTAAAGAAAGGACTGAGTTTCCTCCTCTTTGTACTAAGCCATTAACCGTAGCCGGTGGATTAGGTGGAGGGTGGCTCTCCTGTAACCCCGATATCCCAAACACCCAGCCTGAGCCTGAATTAAGAGGACTTAGTCCCACGTGACGGCCAGGATCAAGTGGGTGAAGGGAATAAAGGGGCCAAGGGGGAAGTTGACTCCACGCCACGGTTTACAATATTCATGGCTTTTCAGACAAAATATGCAAGAAATATTCTCATGATTTATTAAAACAAGCATGTTATAATTTTAATTATGTTACTTTCTCACTCTCTCTTTACATCTCTGTATATGTTCTGTGCCATTTCCTGTGCAAGTGAGTGGAAGGCTATAATCAGGTCACTGTCAATGCGCTCCAGCTGAGTGCTAATAGATGCATGAAATAGGAATGGTGATGGGGGTGGGTGGGGGTGCATACAGTTCTAATTCATCATTCATCCTATAAAAAGATGACTAAAATTAGACACATACATAAAATCATATATGGAGAATCACATACTTAAAATACTGCTTAATATTTCTTGGTACAGTACATTGGGACACCATGCGCCTTAAGTTTCCTCAATTTTCACCTACTTTGAGGTACACATAAGAAATAGCAGCAGTAGATGATCATATGACCCATCGAGCCTGCTCCGCCAACAGTAGAGGTAGTTTCATAGTAGACAAGAGTGGAAATTTTGCTATGTGGTCAATGCACCAGCTCCTGACATTTGCTCCCACTTTTGGGACTTTCTGCCAGATATGATAGTGAACCTAGGCTATACCTATATTTGGGCAGAAATATGCAAAGTATGTTAGCCAATGCATTACCCTCTACTTAATTTCATAGCAACAGTGGGCACCAGGAAAATCGTGGTGTTCTTGGCTGATTTGCCAAGGAGACTGGGTGGTAGTTATAACAATTAATTGTAGAGCAATAGATTGAACTAGGTTATGCAAAAATGGTAAAATAAATTTAACTGCATGTTTGTTTTCTTCAATTGGTTCTGCCGGTCAGTCTGTGTGGTGGGAGGAGCGACAGCAATTTTCCTTCCTCCCAGAAATGAACTTTCAAAACAGAATATTAAGTGAACCGCAAGCCCAAAATGAATATTTAATCATCCTAACTCCTGGAACATTAATGGAGTCAGAGTGAGGAAGGAGTCCCACTTTGACATACTTACCAGCTGAAATTCTGCCACAGAGGAAAATCCAGGCTCATAAACATTCTTAAAATCTTTGTCACTGAGTCAAAATGCTGGAATTCGATACCTGGCACTATTTTAGGAGTATCACTGTCACAAGGACTGTAGGAACATAAGTAGAAGGCCCACATCTAGGGATAGGCAACAAATGCGGCCTTAGCAACACCATCTACATCCTGAAAACAAATATTTAAAAATTTCTTCATTTTCTTCAAGGTGCTTTTGGCTCTAACAAATAAGAAACAAACAAATTAAATAAAAATATTTTTGTCAAGTCTTAGATAGAGTGTCATGAGTTGCTGATCAGTTAAAGATTCACTTGCAATTGGATGAGAATGCTTAGGCCATTTTAGGCACATTGGTGACCTGAACTAACAACCTTTGATAGTTGTTCTGGGAATAAAAGGGATTGATCAGAGTGTTATAGATAGGGATTGTGATGTAGTACGAGGAAGCAATCGTGTGGCACATTACAGGGAACTAAATGCTATAGTGAAGGGTACAATAACAAGTGTCTGTGATTCACAAAGGTGTAATGGAGTGAGTATCGTAATAAAGGAACTTCTGACAGAGACGTATGTTACAGAGATATGAGAATAACAGAAGAGACATTTATCGAGAGGCTGTGTTATATAATTTACTTATCACTCTGGAACCATAAAGTAAAATAGTGATATACTACGGAACAATGTTTTATGTGCTGACTTGGTTAGAGTGGGAGGTATTGACTATCCATGTTGTATAACACAGAATAAAGAGGGTATAGTTATACAAAAGAAAGTGCGATAGGTTGGGGTGTGAAACTGCTTTATTTCCGCCACAAATTTCAAATTGTTGTTTCATTATTAAATAAGCAGGCAGTGTAGCAAACCCTTGACCAGATTGGTTTATTGATTTAGATTGCTAAAAGTTACATTAATATAAACAGGGATTTCTGATAACGAAGCAATCTATTTTTGTGTCTGTTGAGAATGTCCATTTACATCTTAATTAATAAACCAGTTTGTCCGGAAACTTGTCAAAGTAATTCTTTATTAATAAAAATGATGTTTCTGTTGAGATCCACAGTTGCATGTATGTATTAATTGGGATATTTTCATATGTAGCATTTCCAACTGAACTTTTGAATGTGATATTGTTAAGCTCATCCGAAAAGCAGACTTCAAAAATATTTAGGGGTTAAATGGAGATCTCCAAAATGATACTGGAGATCTTGCAATTTCTAGTGCTTGATCAGACAGAGGGATCATTTTTAACTCCCTGCTTGAGGGAGAATATTCAATACACTGACACCAAACCTGACACAAGATGACAAAAGCAACCGAATTTATCTTGCCAGTAACAAGCACTTTGTCTTTCAAAATCAAAAAGATTATATTTCTTCAGAAGCAGTTTTTCCGAAGTGTAATTGACCCCTTACACATTTTTAAAAAAAAATGCATATTAATGGAATGTACTTGTAGTATTTGCCAAGCCCTTGTACTTTATATCTCTAACCTTTCTTTATGAAAGCATTTTTGTGTCTCTTAATTTTCTTTCTGACAGGTTACGTTTCCATAGTGTATGTTTTTCTGATTTCTAATTTGTTACTTTTGGCTTTTCAAATAATGATCTCATTAACCACATTCCACAGAAAACAACTAATTCCATTTTTCTACCAGAATCACCAATCACATTCAGTAGCAAACAGACCAAAAACAACTGAGCACCCAATCACATTCTATAAAATTGACCAATCACGCTCGTCAACTAACGAAATACAGCCACCACGTTCTTCCCTCGCATTACCAAATATTTAACCAGCACATTTTTCAAGGAACAGACAAAGCTGCCTTTTACTTCCCTGTCTGAATGAGCATGGCTCAGCCTTGTACTCAAGAAAAAGAGGAATTGCAACTGTGACACAATACTGGCTCTGGTGTTGTGACGCTGAAGGCTGAACATTAGCCACAGCAAGGCAAAGAGGAGTTCAATTCATAACAATCTATTAAGCAATGCCACAGGACATGCAATAGCTATAAATAAATTTATTAGTAGCAGTAGCCTATAAATTTGGCCATTCTGACCTGAGTAGCAAAGCATGAGACTACTCACAAAAAATACTTGCATTTATATAGTGCCTTTCACAACCTCAGGGTGTCCCAAGGTGCTTTACAGCCAATGAAGTACTTTTGAAGTGCAGTCATGGGTTCAAGAAATGCAGCAACCAATTTGCGCACAGCAATATCCTACAACAGCAACATGATACTTAGAGATCACCTGTTTTTGCAATGTTGATTGGGGACTAATGCCCCGCTCTTCTTTGAAATAGCTCCATAGGATCTTTCATGTTCATCTGGCAGGACCTCTGTTTAACATCTCATCTGAAAGACAGCAACCCTGGTAGTGCCACACTCCCTCAGAACTGCACTGGATTATCAGCCTAGATTTTTATACTCAACTCCTGTAGTGGAACTTGAACCCGTGATGTTTTGACTCTGAGGCAAGAGTGCTACCAACTGAGCCGCAGCTGACATTGCACAGCACTGATTTTAAGCTGTTTCTATAGACCATGGACTAAGTTAACAAAATAAAGAACCTGGAGTTAATATTTTCACAATACTATTCTGAAGAATTCAAAAGGAATACTGATTTCACAACCTAGAAACTAACCAATATTCCTTGCAACTTTTGAATAATTCACTCCTCAAACCACTACAATCTTCGCTTTCAAAGTGATCACAGTTTCATAGCTAAAAATGCATTTATTTTTTGTGACGTGGTAACAAGTGATTAACTGGAGGAGGATAGGTGAACCACACCTCACAGGGTACAGTTACAGCCTTGCAGTTTCTGACCTTCAGGGAGTCTAAGAGTGATGGTCGCAGTAACTGTAATATACTCTCTAGACGAGGTACATCAAAGAGTTTCAAAGCTGGAGTTGAAACTAAAAAGAATGATGACTTAGCATTCTCTAAGCACCTGTTTGCTCTATTGAGTTATAAAGGTTCCTCATACAAATCTGTTTTGTTTTTATGTTACTGTCTTTGATTGAAGATTACAAGTAATACAAGCTGTTCAAAGAAAAATACTATAAACCTCCTAAACCCTTTCAAGTGGTTACAGTCCTTCTATTTTGGGTCTTTTAGACATTTGTATTTAACTCTTCACCTATTGCAGCTTTTAAATAAGTGCTTAGTCCCCAACATGTCACAGAACTGACATTAATGAGAATTGCAAAAAGCTAGATATTGTAGATTTTGAGGAATGCGGACATTTCCTCACTCAAATTAATTTATTTGTGACTAGCCTGGCTATTGGTTACATATTTTATTTATAGTAATATATTGTTGAGGTTTCTCTGCTTTGTGGCAGAAAGAGACCAGTAAAGAGGTTTCTATGCCCACCAACCTCTGGCTCTAGCACTACAGAGACAACAATGAGATAAATATGAAATTATGAATAAATGATTATGAGGCAATTTGATGAACAGTAAAACTAGCATAATGTAGTCAGCATGAATTTTTGTAGGGTTTGTTACCGTTAAGTTTTTAAAACATTGTTTGCACAAATTAATGGATTAGAACACAGGAACACAAGAAATAGGAGCAGGAGTAGACCATATGGCCCGCCAAGTCTGCTCCATCATTTATTACGATCACGGCTGATCTTAGGATTCAACTCTAATTTCCCGCCTGCTCGCCATACCCCTTGATTCCCTGAGAGATCCAAAATCTGTCTATCCCAGCCTTAAATGTATTCAACGATGGAGCATCCACAACCCTCTGGGGAAAAGAATTCCTAAGATTCACAACGCTTTGAGTGAAGTAATTTCTCCTCACCTCAGTCCTAAATGATTGGCCCCTTATCCTGAGACTATGCCCCCGTGTTTTAGATTCCCCGATCAGCTGAAACAATCTCTCAGTATCTACCCTATCCAGTCCCTTTAGAATCTTACCTGTTTCAATGAGATCACCTCTCATTCTTCTAAACTCCAGAGAACACAGGCCCAACTTACTTGTCTCTCATCATAGGACAGCTCCCTCATCCCAGGGCCCAATCTAATGAACCTTCGCTGCACTGCCTCCAATGCAAGTATATCCTTTCTTAGATGTGAAGACCAAAGCTGCACATAGTGGGCTGCATCTTACATTCCTGCCGCCGAAATTGATGGCGGATGTAAACAATGGCGGTCCACCCATGCGGACCGCACATCGCGGGTGGTCCGTCCCCAGGAATGGCGTCAGCCGCCTTTATTTAAATTAATTTAAACATGTAAATTGGGCTCCCATCGCCGGGCCGCAAGGGGGCCGCCACAAGGCCTCGACGCTGCCGGCAAGCGTTGAGGTCCTTGGCGGGCCTCTCCTGGAGACATTTTCTGGCCCCAACCCCCAATGTCGGGGTGTGTAAAATTCAGCACAGTATCCCAGATGTGGGCTCACCAAACCCCTGTACCACTGTAGCAAGACTTCGTTATTCCTGTAGTCCAATTCCCTTGCAATAAAGGCTAATATGCCATTTGCCTTCCTAATTGCTTGCTATACCTGCATGCTAACTTTCTGTGTTCCTTGTAAGAGGACACCCAAGTCTCTCTGAAAACCAACATTTAAAAGTTTCACACCTTTCAAAAAATATTCGGTTTTCCTATTCTTACAACCAAAGTGAACAACTTCACACTTCTCTACATGATACTCCATCTGCCATCTTTGTTGCCCACTCTGTTAACCTGTCTATATCTCTTTGCAACCTCTGTGTCCTCCTGACAGCTGACCTCTCCACCAAGCATAGTATCAGAAAACTTAGATACATAACTCTCTGTCTCTTTATCTAAGTCATTAATATAGATTGTAAATAGCTGAGGCCCCAGCACTGATCCTTGCGGCACTCCACTACCTACTGCCTGCCAACCTGAAAATGCCCCGCTTATGCCCACTCTTTGCTTCCTGTCTGTTAACCAATCATCTATCCATGCTAATATATTACCCCCAACTCCATGAGCCCTTATCTTGCCAATTAATCTTTTGTGTAGAGCATTATCGAATGCCTTTTTGAAATCCAGTTATACTACATCTACTGGTTCCCCTTTATATAGCCCCCAGCGAGTTAATATCCGTAGCACTTAAAGCAGCCTGAGGCACTGCACAAAGAACAGCCAGGCGCTGTGCAAATGACTACTGGCAACACCTATGCAGTCATATTCAGCTGGCCTCAGACACAGGAAATATCAGAGGGATGTATGATGGCATTGAGAGCTTTTGGGCCAACCATCAAGAAGATCGCCCCCTCAAATCTAAATCAGGGGACATAATCACTGACCAACGCAAACAAATGGACTGCTGGGTTGAGCACTCCTAGAACTGTACTCCAGGGAGAATGTTGTCACTGAGACTGCCCTCAATGCAGCCCAGCCTCTACCAGTCATGGATGAGCTGGACATACAGCCAACAAAATCGGAACTCAGTGATGCCAATGATTCTCCAGCCAGCGGAAAAGCCCCTGGGAAGGACAGCATTACCCCTGAAATAATCAAGAGTGCCAAGCCTGCTATACTCTCAGCACTACATGAACTGCTATGCCTGTGCTGGGACGAAGGAGCAGTACCCCAGGACATGCACGATGCCAATATCATCACCCTCTATAAAAACAAAGGTGACCGCGGTGACTGCAACAACTACCGTGGAATCTCCCTGCTCAGCATAGTGGGGAAAGTCTTTGCACGAGTGGCTCTAAACAGGCTCCAGAAGCTGGCCGAGCGTGTCTACCCTGAGGCACAGTGTGGCTTTCGTGCAGAGAGATCGGCCGTTGACATGCTGTTCTCCCTTCGTCAGATACAGGAGAAATGCCGCGAACAACAGATGCCCCTCTACGTTGCTTTCATTGATCTCACCAAAGCCTTTGGCCTCATCAGCAGACGTGGTCTCTTCAGACTACTAGAAAAGATTGGATGTCCACCAAAGCTACTAAGTATCATCACCTCATTCCATGACAATATGAAAGGCACAATTCAGCATGGCGGCACCTCATCAGACCCCTTTCCCATCCTGAGTGGCGTGAAACAGGGCTGTGTTCTCGCACCCACACTTTTTGGGATTTTCTTCTCCCTGCTACTCTCACATGCGTTCAAGTCTTCTGAAGAAGGAATTTTCCTCCACACAAGATCAGGGGGCAGGTTGTTCAACCTTGCCCGTCTAAGAGCGAAGTCCAAAGTACGGAACGTCCTCATCAGGGAACTCCTCTTTGCTGACGATACTGCTTGAACATCTCACACTGAAGAGTGCCTGCAGAGTCCCATCGACAGGTTTGCGGCTGCCTGCAATGAATTTGGCCTAACCATCAGCCTCAAGAAAATGAACATCATGGGACAGGACGTCAGAAATGCTCCATCCATCAATATTGGCGACCACGCTCTGGAAGTGGTTCAAGAGTTCACCTACCTAGGCTCAACTATCACCAGCAGCCTGTCTCTAGATGCAGAAATCAACAAGCGCATGGGAAAGGCTTCCACTGCTATGTCCAGACTGGCCAAGAGAGCGTGGGAAAATGGCGCACTGACACGGAACACAAAAGTCCAAGTGTATCAAGCCTGTGTCCTCAGTACCTTGCTCTATGGCAGCGAGGCCTGGACAACGTATGCCAGCTAAGAGCGACGACTCAATTCATTCCATCTTCGCTGCCTCCGGAGAATACTTGGCATCAGGTGGCAGGACCGTATCTCCAACACAGAAGTCCTCGAGGCGGCCAACATCCCCAGCTTACACACACTACTGAGTCAGCGGCGCTTGAGATGGCTTGGCCATGTGAGCCACATGGAAGATGGCAGGATCCCCAAAGACACATTGTACAGCGAGCTCGTCACTGGTATCAGACCCACCGGCCGTCCATGTCTCCGCTTCAAAGACGTCTGCAAACGCAACATGAAGTCCTGTGATGATCACAAGTCGTGGGAGTCAGTTGCCAGCAATCACCAGAGCTGGCGGGCAGCCATAAAGGCGGGGCTAAAGTGTGGCGCGTCGAAGAGACTTAGTAGTTGGCAGGAAAAAAGACAGAAGCGCAAGGGGAGAGCCAACTGTGTAACAGCCGCGACAAACAAATTTTTCTGCAGCACCTGTGGAAGAGCCTGTCACTCTAGAATTGGCCTTTATAGCCACTCCAGGTGCTGCTCCACACATCACTGACCACCTCCAGGCGCTTACCCATTGTCTCTTGAGATAAGGAGGCCAAAGAAGAAGAGTTACATCCTGAAACAACTCTAATAAATTTGTCAAACAGGATTTCTCTTTAGTAAAACCATGTTGACTTGTTCTAATCATACTGTGCTTTTCTAAGTGCATTGTTAAGACTTCCTTAATAATAGATTCCAGCATTTTCCCAATGACTGATGTTAGACTAACTGGCCTGTTTTCTCATTCCCTCCTTTCTTGAAAAGCAGTCTAACATTTGCCAACTTCCAATCTGATGAGATCGTTCCCGAATCTAAGGAATTTTGAAAAATCATAGCTAGCGCATTCACTTTATCTGCAGCCATCTCTTTTAGAACCCCAGGATCTAGGCCATCATGTCTTGGAAATGTCAGATTTTAGTCGCTTAAGTTTCTCCAATACTTTTTCTCTGATGATATGAATTTCCTTAATTTCCTCACTCTTTTTAGCCCCGAGGTTACTGCCTCTTTCTGGTATGGAATTTGTGAAGACAGACACAAAATATTTGTTCAATGCCTCTGCCATTTCTTCAATGCGGGAACAGGGTACTGAATTAGACGATCAGCCATGATCGTTTTTGAACGGCGGAGCAGGCCCGAAGAGCCAAATGGTCTACTCCTGCTCCTATTTTCTATTCTCTATGATAATTTCTTCTGTTTCTGTTTCCAAGGGTCCAACGTTTACCTTAGCTACTCTCTTTCTTTTGATATACCTATAAAAGCTCATAATCTGTTTTTATGTTACTGACTAGTTTACTCTCATTATCTATTTTTTCCTTTTTTATCAACTTTTTGGTGGCCCTTTGCTGGTTTCTAAAACACTCCCAATCCTCAGACTTGCTACTCTTTTTTGCAACATTGTAAGCCTTTTATTTTAATCTAATACTATCCTTATTTTCCTGAGTGAGCCAGGGATGGGTCTTGCTGGCTGAGTTTTAGTTTTTCAAAGGAATGTATTGTTGGTAAACATTTTGAATTATTTCTTTAAAGGTTTCCCACTGTTCAGTTACAGCCATACTTTTTAGTCTATTTACCCAATTTACCTTAGCCAGTTCTCCCTTCATGCCTATGTAATTAGCTTTATTTAAGTTTAAAATTCTTTGTGATTGGAGCACGTCACTTTCAAACTTAACATGGAACTCAATGGTATTATGATCACTGTTTCCCAGTGGTACTTTAACTATGACAGTGCTTATTAACCCTGCTTCATTACACAATACTAGATTTAAGATAGCTTTATCTCTAGTTGGCTCCACAACGACTACATTAAATAAGGTTAGTATTTTCTGCCCTGTAATAGTAAGGGGAAATGCTAACCAAATATAGGCCATTCCTCATAGCAAGTTATAAAACAATGGCCAGAGTTAAGTCACCATACTGCTCTTGCATGTACTTTCTACAGGTTGACCCAACCTGTAGAATATTGGCAGAGATCTATTAAGGGGTCAACTGTTCTGCTTCTCAACTAAGAAATGGTTCATGCCACAGAGATGACCTAAAGAAGTGGAAGAAAATAAAATCTGTAAATAAAAAGCAGAAAATGTGAAGGTGAGGATTATTTTGGTTAAGTAATAAAATATATGTTTCTGTTGTCTAACAAAATACATTCAAGTATACTTGATATACAAAAATACCTTAGCTCAGTTGGTTGCACTTTCTGCTCGGAATCTGAATGTTCCAGGACTCAAGCATATAATCTAGGCTGACTCCACAGTGCATTCTTAGAGATACTGTGCTTCAGCTCAGACATTAAACATATGCTTGTCCTGGTGGTCCAGGTGGATGTTAAACATCCTGTGCAAATAAAAGCAGAGATTTCTCCTCAGTGTCCCAGCAATGCCAACTAACACACCAAAAACAGATTAATTAGTCTTTCAATTCATTGCCATTTGTGGGATTTTACTATGTGACAAATGGCTGTCCCATTTGCCTGCATAACAAGTCACTCCACTTCAGATAACCAATTGCCTGTAAAGCACTTACAAATATCTGTGGTGTGATGAAATGTGTTGTGAACGCAAAACTTCCCCCCTGCCCCGACCCCCAGCTATTCAGTTGCCACATTTTTGGCTTTTTCATTACAACAACTTCCAGCACTATTTGGCCATTTTAGCAATCAATTTGCTTTTAAGAGCAAAATCTAACAGTTCAAATCACATAACATGAAATCCCTATATCCCATACTTTGAGAGGAATTATCCCTCCTGGAGCCGCTAAATTTGCATTTATTAGTACTAACTGAGGCGAGAGAAGATTATACTGTGGCATGGAAAAGCATCAGGTTCATTTGTGTTTTTGTAAACTATCGATCATTTGTAAATCAAAGCTCCTCTTGCAGTACTTCTTACAGTATATCTACATGTTCTCTGCAGGTCTAGATCAATCATTTCCAGGTTAGGTTCACTGTAGATCATAGCTCTACCTTGTGCTGTCTGGCAATGTACCTTCACTTTATAAGCAATGTCAGCATCGTGTGCTCCAGGTTTGATCCCCCCTCTACACATATATATTTATTTAGAAATACAGCACTGAAACAGGCCCTTCGGCCCACCGAGTCTGTGCCAACTAACAATTTATACTAATCCTACATTAACCCCATATTCCCTACCACACCCCCACCATTCTCCTACCACCTACCTACACTAGGGGCAATTTACAATGGCCAATTTACCTCTCAACCTGCAAGTCTTTGGCTGTGGGAGGAAACCGGAGCACCCGGCGGAAACCCACGCGGTCACAGGGAGAACTTGCAAACTCCGCACAGGCAGTACCCAGAACTGAACCCGGGTCACTGGAGCTGTGAGGCTGCGGTGCTAACCACTGCGCCGCCCAGCATATGTGTATCTATATACAATCATATCCAAGTACTGCAATTTAGATGAAATTCTGTCCTTGAAATATTAACTTATCTATTCATTATTACCTATTATGTTAATAAAAACTAAGCTAGCAATTGGTTTGGAAACAACAAACACATTTACACTGGGAGCAAAACTGGTGTGCCAGCTAACTAAACAAATGGATGATTAACAGGGTTCCATGAAGGAATCTATTTTTGCTGAGCAATTTAAGTTATTCTCCTTGTTCTCTTTCTCTGGGTTGCCACTAAATGTAACTGTCAGCTAAGCTCAACTAACGGTGTAACTTTTACATTTGTAAGAATACCCTCCCTTCTTAAAAACACAGCCACTCCAGTGGTATCAATATCAGGTCTTCTCATTGAGGAGGAGCAGAGAAAGACAAGATTATTAGCGTAGCAGGGAAGCAAAAACTTATTCCTACATGGAAGGATAAGATGAATGGATTAGAAAGAAATTCCATAATAGCTTCATAATCTATTAAAAATATTATACAGATCCATCTTTCTAGTGATAACAAAGTGCAAATTAGTCTCTTCTTTACAAATTAAATCTACAGACTGAAGTGAAATCTAAGATGTTATTTGACCTTTACAACTGGACCCATGTCCATGTATGATCCCATGGGATTGACCAGTTATCATACCACATTAATATTAAAGTCGGTGAAATCATATCCCTCCCACTATGGGGGACATCTTGCTAACTCACGAAAAAACAATTAGAAAGCATTAATAATTCATTTCAGCTGCCAGGTGGCTTTTGTGCCATCAAATTAAAAAAACAACGAGAACATGTGTTGGAGAATAAGGGTTTGATGTGACATGGGGGTATTGGGTAACATCATTCATTGAATAACCAGGTAACTTGGACTCTTCCCAGCTTCTACTGCACAGCAATCTGTTTTGCATGTGTGAGCATTAAATTAATGATTTACTATAAACAGAAAAGTCCTAGTCAGTCTGGAATAATTCCAATTTTGTGGATTATTAAGAGCCTCATCAGCTGATGGGATTTCATCATGCTATTTTAGGATACACTGGATAATCCCAAAGTTTGGGCAATGCATTGAATCTTTCAGGGTGAACAGCCTGATTCTGGGTTAACCCTTGCATAACAGCATTCTTTCTGCTGCACAAGAAAACAAAATCTGGACGTGCTAATAGCTATAAAGTAACATGAAAATATTTATTCATATATGGATAGTAAATATTCCACTAATACAAAAAAGTAAAACAGAGTATATATAGCGACCAAAAATACATACAAACAATATGCATAGTATAGTTAGTTTTTCAGCAAAGCTCAGAGAATATAATTTTATTCAGTCAGGTCTGGAGTTTCTATTTATTCACTACAGCAATAATTAAAATCCTAGTCACAGAATTTGCTCTGCAACTGTGTGAAAGATGGGATAAGTGGTTAAGGCAGTTCCACGGACTCAATATACATTTATATTATGTCCTGGCTGATTAGGTCAAACAGTCACATCAAAAATGAAATTACATGGATGGGCTGAGATACGACAGGTAAATTTAACATGGATAAGTGCAAGGTGCTGGAAGCTGGGACAGGAAATGTTGGATACAACACAGAGGTGTCTATTGATAAAGGTGGAAAAGAAAAAATGATTTTGGTGCAATAACTGATCAGCTGCTGATCACTGAATGTTAAAAGGCGCACATAACGTAGATGCAATCAGGTTATTTAATGAAAACCATAATTGGTGGGGTGAAGAATCTCATCAAACTGTTAATGTTGTTTTGATTAATATCATTAAAAGGAGGTGGGATCATTATTTAAGAACAGGACTGAAGGTTATACAGACATGCACAGACATCATTGAACAGCTATTGGAATAATGTGAAATCTAACTGGACCTGGATAGAATTATGGCAGTTACAATTCTAGATTGGCGGCACAGTGGCGCAGTGGTTAGCACCGCAGCCTCACAGCTCCAGGGACCCGGGTTCGATTCCGGGTACTGCCTGTGTGGAGTTTGCAAGTTCTCCCTGTGTCTGCGTGGGTTTTCTCCGGGTGCTCCGGTTTCCTCCCACAAGCCAAAAGACTTGCAGGTTGATAGGTAAATTGGCCATTATAAATTGTCACTAGTATAGGTAGGTGGTAGGGAAATATAGGGACAGGTGGGGATGTTTGGTAGGAATATGGGATTAGTGTAGGATTAGTATAAATGGGTGGTTGATGTTCGGCACAGACTCGGTGGGCCGAAGGGCCTGTTTCAGTGCTGTATCTCTAATCTAATCTAATTTATGTCTTAGTTTTTCATTCAACTGATTCTGTGGGTAAGGGAAGAATTTTAGGGTTTTACTCGCAATTATAAATTTCTCACAGGAGTTTAAATAAGTAAAGGCCATGACAAACAAATTATGCATTGTATATAGGAATAGGGCTCAATATGCAAAATAACCTTGTCTCATTTCATGTAAATGCTGGAAATACTCAGCAGGTCAGGCAGCATCTGTGGAGGGAAAAGCAGGTTTAGCGTTTCAGGTCAATAGTCTTTCATCAGAACTGGCAAAGGTGAGAAATGTAATAGGTTTTGAGCAAGTGAAAGGGGGGAGGCTGGGGAGAAGAAAAAGAGAGGGTCTGTGATAGGGCAGAAGCAGTAGATATTAAATGACAATAGGTCTCATGGTATAAAGTCAAGTAAAGAAACAAAAGATGTGTCTGGATGAGGTGTAGATGCCAGTAGAGCAGCCATCGAGGCACAAAGTAAAGGGATTAAGAAAGAAACAAGGAGGACGGGGATTGGGGGGGTGGGGGGAGTGGAGCCAACAAAAATAAACGTGAGGAAAGGAAACAAAAATGGGGGCAGAGGTTATGATCTAAAATTGTTGAACTCAATATTGAGTTCGGAAGGTTGTAAAGTACCCAGTCGAAAGTTGAGGTGCTGTGCCTCGGGCTTGTGTTGAGCTTCATTAGAACACTGCAGCAGGCCAATGACAGAAAAGTCAGAGCGGGAGCAAGGTGGCGTATTAAAATGACAAACGACAGTAAGCTCGGGGCTGCGCTTGCGGACTGAATGGAGGTGTTCCACAAAGCGGTCACCCAGTCTGCGTTTAGTCTCCCCAACATACAGGAGACCGCACTGCGAGCACAGCAAATAGAGTATACTAAACTGAAAGATGTTCAAGTAAATCGCTGTTTCACTTGGAAGAAGTGTTTGGGGCCTTGGATAAAGAGAATGGAGGAGGTAAAAGGACATGTGTTGCATCTCCTGCACTTGCATGGAAAGGTGCCGTAGAAAAGGGGAAATGTATTGGGGGTAACTGAGGAGTGGACAAGGGTTTCACGGAGGCAATGGTCCCTTTGGAATGCTGAAAGGGGAGAGGAGGGAAAGATGTGTTTGGTGGTGGCATCACGCTGAAGGTGGCGGGAATGGCGGAGGATGATCGGTTGAATACAGAGGCTGTTGGGGTGGAAGGTGAGGACAAGGGGAACCCTTTCATGGTTCTGGGAGGGAGGGGATGGGGTGAGAGCACAATTGCAAGAAATAGATTGGACACGGTTGAGGACCCTGGGGAGAAATCTTCGGTTGAGGAAAATGGAAACACTAGTATGGAAGGTTGCATTTTCCGAACAGATGCGATGGAGAGGGAGAATTGAATCGAGTCCTTGAGGTCAACAATTTTAGATCATAACCTCTGCCCCCTTTTTTGGTTATTTTCAAATTTTTTTGCTGGATTTTTCCTCCCCCCCACGTTTCTTTCATAATCCTTTGACTGTGTGTTTGGACGAATGCTTTACTGCCATTCACACTTCAAACAGACACATCTTTTATTTCTTTACTTGACTTTGTACCAAAAACGTTTTGTCACATAGTGTCTACTGTCCTCCACCCTATCACAGACCTTCCCTTTTGTTCTTCTTCCTGCCCCCCCCCACCCCACCTTTCACTTGCTCAAAACATTTCTAACCTTTGTCAGTTCTAATGAAAGGTTATCAACCTGAAATTTTAACTCTGCTTTTCTCTCCACAGATGCTGCCTGACCTGCTGAGTATCACTAGCACTTTCTGTTTTTGTTTCAGATTTCCAGCATCCACAGTATTTTGTTTTTGTCTCATTTCATACTTTTTTGTGCTCTTAAAATATATGTCTTTTCCTGATAAAGCTGTCACGCTAGACTTCTGCTAATGGAAGTTTCCAGTAATGACATAAGAGTTAAGTAACTTAATGCAATTTGTGATATTAGGTCTTGGCCCTGTTTGTCATGATTTTATTGGCCTTGTACATAAAGATTTTATTGGACCTGTATCTGAGAACTCTGGATTTTATCATTGCTGGTACCAGCAGTCTCACTAATACTGATACATTCATGCCATTTACTCACTGATACTGAAATTTATTCCAATGTTGATAGAATTTGAAAGAGGGAAAATAAACTAAACCAACTAAAAACAATTTTCTTTGAGCATGTCTCCTCTCCAATGAATGCCAAGGATGATGTAGAAATCCTTTGCCAACAGCACTGTGGGTGTACCTACAGCACACAGACTGCAATGGTTCAAGACAGTCCCCCACCACCTTCAAGGGCAATAAATGTTGAACGTGCCAGCAATGCCCACATCGCATGAGCAAATAAAAAAAAGCCCTGCCCAAGAAAACTGTAAATAGAAAAAGCTCTTATCCTACTCAGCTTCTTCTCAGGTGAGTAATAAATTGTTAACAGGCAGAAAATCTGATCAGCAAAAATAAACCTACAGTGAGGATGATGAGTTCCAAGGAAGTCCAGTCCAAACTGTGAGAAAGCAAATACAGGAAGTCAAAGAAGGGGAACAATTTGATCTACATCCTCCTAGTTTCCCAGTTAACATTTTCCTGATCAACATCACCAAAAACAGATTCACCACTTTGCTGCCTGTGGGACCTTGCTGCATACAAAATTCGTTGCCACGTTTGCTTATTAAGCAACAGTGACTGCACTTCAAAAGTAATTCATTGGCTGTGATGTACTTCGCAAAGGACATAAGGTGCTTTAAAAATATATATTATTTTTCCATTAAGTACACAAAATGACTAAGTAAGTTCACCCCAACACCAGGAATTCTTCCCATTTGATTTATTGAAGAGCTGCACGGTCACCTCCAGACTATCATTTGCCTATCATCCAGTCTCAATAATCTGGCCAAGCACAGCATCTTGCAAAAGGCAAACATTGTCACCAAGTTCATCAACTACAACTGACACTTGACAATATATAATAAAATGAACACTTATCCCAGATGGTGTATGATGCAGAACAAATTTCAGAACTCTTGTCTTAACTCACAAACTACTCTCGATTTGGACATTGGCAGCAATAACAACTTGCATTTTCATAGCACCTTTAACGTAGTAAAACATTGTAAGGTGCTTCACAGACGCTCTATGTTACAAAATTTGACATCAAGCCACAAAAGGAGATATGAGGTCAGATGACCAAATGCTTAATCAAACAGGTCAGTTTCAATGAGAGTCTTAAAGGAGGAGAGAGAAGCGGTGAGGTTTCAGGAGGGCATTTCAGAGCTTAGAGTCTAGACAGCTGAAGATGCGGCCACCAATGATGCAGTAATTAAAATGGAGGATGCAAGACTGAATAATGTGGCTCTAGCAGGTTTTGCTTATTCTTGTGATTTCGATGGATTTTTAAAAGAGAAAAAAAATCACCCACATTTGTGGTCCACCCAGCAGATGAATCAAGCATAGTTTATAGTCAAAATAATCCAGAGATCACCAGCTTTACAAAGGGTCTGATATACCTTACCTCTTTGATGGCTGACATCTTAACATTCTCATAGTAATGAAGAGGTGCATTTGGAGCATTCATATCATAGCCAAACCCAGCCACTGCCACTTCATCACAGTTGTGCAATGCCATTGTTATTGCCACGGTACCAAGTGTTGGGATATTCTGGAAAGAAGAATAAAGTATGCTGAATTAAATACATAAAGCAAGGGGACAAAACCTTGGGAGATTATTAATTGGAAAAAGTGGAGTCTTTGTTTATGTTGAGAATAAACTAGTATGAAATACCTTAAAGCAAAGTGACTGGATGGGATGAGGGTGGGGATGTGGTTCCACAAAAGTAATCCCTCCAGTACTGTCGAACATTTAATACATTTAGATGTGCACCCATGAATTGCCCAAATCTGTGGCTCACTGTAGCACTGTTGCGGGTTCAAGTCCGACTTCAGAGAAACAAGTAAATAATCTAGACTGACACATTTGTACAGCACTGAGGTGCTATCTTCCCGATGAGATGATAAACTAAGGCCCCGTCTACCCTCCTCGGTATTATAAAAGATCACATTTTATTATTTGAAGAAGAGCAGGGGAGGTCTCCTGATATCCCAGCCAACATTTATCCCTCAACCAACATCAACAAAACAGATTATCGGGTCATTTATTTAATTGGTGTTTTTGGTACTTCACTGCTTGCAAATTGTCTGCCGTACTTCCCTATATCACAACAGTGACTACAGCACAGGAAAAAGTATTTAATTGATTGTGGAGTACTTTGAAACATCTTGAGCTCATCTCTGACCTTACAAAGGCACCGTATAAATGTGAATTCTATTTTCCAGCACCAAACTGGCCACAACTAATTGACTTGATTAGATGAGTAGCGTGAGAAACAAAAGAATAAATTCAACAATTCCACAAACCCAGCAGGGAGCTATGCTCAGAAAATTGGCAATCATTTTTAGCTTGTCTCTGACCTGTGCAGCCACCATTCATGGCTTCCTGCTAGGGGCATGGCTGCAGAAAATTTACCCAAATGTCAGTATGGAATACTCTTCGCAGATTTGGATTAAATTAAAATCAAAATGCTGGAAATCTGAAACACAAACAAGAAATGCTGGAAATATTCAGCAGGTCTGGCAGCATCTGTGGAGAGAGAAGCAGAGTTAACGTTTCACGTCAGTGACCCTTCATCAGAATATTAGAAATGTAAAAGGTTTTGAGCAAGTAAAGTGGGGGTGGAGCAAGAGACAAGAGGTGTTGATAGGACAAGGTCACAGAGAATAACTGACCAGAAGGTCATGAAGCAAAGGCAAATGGCATGTTAATGGCGTGGTGAAAGACAAAGCATTAGTGCAGAGAGGGTGTGAATGGACAGAAAACTGAGCAGCCTGGCCCCAAGCACAAACCAGAGGACACCGATTTCAGGTGAATGGCAAAAGAACAAAATGCAGCATGAGGGAAAACTTTTTTAAACGCAATGAGTGGTTAGGATCTGGAATACACTGCCTAAGTGCATAGTGGATGTAGATTCAATCATGGCTTTCAAAAGGAATTTGGATAATTATCTGAACAGAAGAAATTTGCAGGTCTATGGAAAAATACAGGGGAGTGGGGCTAGCTGAGTTGCTCTTGTACAGAGCCAACACAGACACAATAGGCCATATAAACTCCTTCTATGCTGTAGCCATTCTATGATTCTATTCTTTGATTCTATGACATAGTTGATGTGGAGTGTATTTGGTCCTGAAACCGGATGCATAAAGTGGAAAATCGTAGTAGCGACATCCCTCAATTTGAGCACAAGCTTCACTTCCTCCATGTACGAGCACAATTAATATAAAATATATTTCATACACAGACAAATGGTATAGTCTGAGGAGCCCCGGACCTCATCATAACGAGAACTAGAGCAGGCAGTACACAGTAGACCCAACAGGTAAGCTGTTGCACTTTGTTGTCAGGATTCAGACACAGGATTAAGGAGTTGCAGTCAGGGCCTCAGAGAAGGGACTGGGGTCAGGGGTTGCAGTTGGGACTTCAGACAGAGGATTTAAGGGGTTGTAGCTGGGGTCTCAGAGTCATCGTCAGGAGGTTGCAATTGGGGATTCGGAGAAGTGGGGGGGGTTTCAAGGAGCTTAGTTAGTAGGTGCTACAGTAAATTGACTATTAGAGTTTGAAGGAAAAAAAAGAGAAATGGGATTTCCATTCTTAAATTGTATGAAATATAATTTACTATTAATTGTGTTTGTATATGGGGAGTGAATTTTGTGCTCAAGTTGAGGGACGGCATCACTAGGAGTGCATATGGAAATGGTCTAATGCTTGCTTCAGGTGTGTGTAAAGGACGCCTCTTGTTTGTCCTTACCCAATAGAGTGGGCAGCACACATCTGCTGCTTTCCTGCCATTTTGAAGCGTTGGGAGGCCTAAGAACCTAAGAAACGAGCACTCCATGGCCCAATTTAATCCTCATTATGTCTGTTGAAAAGCAGCCCCCTCACTGACTTAATATTCTAATGTTCATTGTCTTGCTATATCCTTTAAGGTCATAGTTTCTTCCCTCAGTAGTTAATGAAAAAATATTAACAAAAGATAAACATGCTTTTATCCTTGGGCTGTGAGGACAGGAGGGCAAGAGAATCAAACCAATCTTACTGGAAAGCAGCAAGCCTGTCACCTGATCACAAACATATGGTTAGCATTCTTCTATTTAGTTCTGAAATGTTCAGTGTCAGACAGAATCATTGACATCTGAACCTCTTGTAGCTGCATGTACGATAAAACAGAATTTGATATCTTTTAATAATCTCACTCTATTGATGTCTTATCGTTTTGTTCCACACAGCAATGCATTAATGCATACTGATGTGTCTGACAACACACTGATAACATGTACCCTGAGCTCCTGTCATCCAGTTCTCCAGGACTTGAAGGATTTCTTGGACTGCCAAGCCTCAAGATGTAATCAAAGGTAGAGTTACCATAGAAACAAGATTAGAAATGAGTGGCTTAGCTAATTTATTTATCTTTTTAAACTGAAAACCTAAATCATTCCCAGTCAAAACACGATTGGCAGCTAACCTTCAACTGTAACAAGAGACATGTACTCAAGATCTCTGACAAGCATTAGAGACTTGATGGGACTGGAATGTGCCAATGAGCAGAATGGCCTAAAGCTCTAGTCTAACCTTTGGAGTGTTCCTCTCCAGCAGTTTAGAAAGCAGGTACTTACCAACTCCACTTTTACATCAATGTTGATCCTAGGACCAGTCAGCTAGAGCCACGTGACTATGACTCAAGATTAACAATGATTTGTCAATTTTTCTTCATGGCATAAACAACAGATGAAATCGATATCTGTTAACCTGTTAGAGTGGATTAGGGATCTGTGAGGTACCATGTTACAATAACTTCTTTGATGTTATAAGAATGCTACTGGGAGATTGTAACAAAGTTGGTGCCTTCAGCATTTGTTTCAATATAAACTATAGAAGTGTTTTCTTTAACCTTTGATTTCAGTTGCTTTATTACCTGTTTCAAGTCTTTCCAGGACACACACCTCCCCGAAGAGCAACAGCAGTTCATCTAATAACAGGCCTCTGACAATGCTGCCATATAACCAACCACAAAGACAAGTGTGGTATTATAATTTTCCTCCAATTTTTCTTTCCATCTTTTTTCTACACTCCTCCAATATCTAAGACTAGAAATTGATGACGGTAATTTTACAAATCCCCACTACCGCATGGATTCAAAATTCACCACAGTAATGTGCAGGGGTTCAAGGATCCAAACTACAGAATCATATTCTGAGGTCATGCGATGTTAAAGCACCAACGTAATGTTCTCCAGGCTGCTCAGATCAAACTGTCACTCCTCCTTCTATATCTCAAGAGCTGAAAAGGCTCTTCACATTTATGGTCCCTAGTTTTGGACTCCCCACAAGTGGAAACATCTTCAACATCTCTATCCTACTGAATGCCTTCATAATTTTAAAGATCTCTGTGTAATTCTTCATACATTCTATTTTTTGCCCAGCAACTGTCTTTTCTTCCCTTCATTTTCTGAAGGTGTTAACTCTTAATGGGGTATGGTTCCAAGGGTTCTGGTTGCTCTCAGGTACGTCTTACAAGTGGCCATTTGTCAGATCTTAAAGTCAGTGACATAATGGTAATGTCACTGAACTAGTAACCCAGAGGCCTAGGTTAATGCCCTGGGGACACGGGTTCAAATCCCACCATGGCAGCTGGTGAAATTTAAATTCAAATAATTAATACACTTAATTAATTAATAAAAAGTTGGAATTGAAAGCTAGTCTCAGTAATGGTGCCATGAAACTATCATTGATTATTGTAAAAATCCACTGGGTTTACTAATGTCCTTTAGGGAAGGAAATCTGCTGTCCTTTTCTGGTCTGGCCTACATGTGACTCCAGACCTATAGCAATGTGGTTGACTCATAACTGCCCTATGAAATGTCCTAGCAAGCCACTCAGTTGTCAAGAACAGTAGGGATGGGCAACAAACGATGGCCTTGCCAGTGATGCCCACATCCTATGAAAGCATAAAAAAAGTCTACTGTGGTGAGAATCACAAATAAAACTGATGAGTGTCAGCAGGTAACACTTTTGCTTCTGGTCATGGGTTCAAGTCCCACTTCAGAGATGTAAGCACATGAACTACTAGGTTGACACTCGAGGGCAGCACAGAGGGACTGCTGCACTGTTAGAGGTGCAATCCTTCAAATGAGACATCTGCCCTCTCAGGTGAATGTAAAAGTTCCCGTGGGTGTGAGGTTAAATAGGGACGCTCCACCTTGTCCGTAACCTCACTTAGTCTCCCCTGCACATTAAGTCATTCATTGCCCTGTGTAACCCGATTCACTCTTCCTGTACCCTCACTCACTTCCCCTCTTGTACCCTCATTCACTCGCCCATGTAACCTCACTCACTACACCACCCCACCCGCGCCACCCCGCCCCACACCCCGTGTAATCCCACTCATTTCCTCCTGTGTAACCTCACTCACTCTTCACATAACCTAATGGACAGAAAATTAGTTGATGTTGCATACGTTCTGCTGAAGTGAACCAGTGGTAAAGAACCTGAGTGCCATTTAAAGGAACTAGTGGTAGAGAAGTTGAGTGCATCTGTGACTTTGTCACTAATATTATGGTTCCTCTGTTAGAGGTGGCATCTAGGCTTATGGCAAGCAACTTCTCTATATTCCTCACAAGAGAATCTTAGGCTTATTAAACTTTGCTGATTGGTGAAGTTGAGGTATTACCATTTTGGTCTGTAAATAAAGATACAAGGGTGCATCTAGGTGGATGCCAGAGACCTCCAATGTTGCCTGATAAGCTTGACCATATTGTATTGCTACTCCTCATCATATTGCTCCTCTCCCCTTAGGAAAATACCATCGTGTCCTGTGCTGATAGTTTAAAGATGTAAACAATAACAGACCATAGCACCATAAAGCTCCGGTTCGGCCCCAACTAGAGTATTGCATCCAGTTCTGGTCACCACACTTCAGGAAGGATGTGAGGGTCCTTGAGAGGGTGCAGAGGAGATTTACCAGAATGGTACTAGGGATGGGGGATTTTAGTTCCAAGGCTAAGTTGGAAAAGCTGAGGTTGTTCTCCCTGGAGAAAAGGAAACTGAGGGTAGATTTAATAGTGGTGAACAAGATTATAATAGGCCCTGTTAAGATAAACAAGGAAAAACTGTTCCCATTAACTGATGGTACAAGGGCTAGGGGACACAGATTGAAGGTTTCAGGTAAGTGATGCAGGGGGAATGTGAGGAAGAACTTTTTTACGCAGTGGGTGGTAATGACTTGGAACTCGCTGCCCATGAGGGTGGTGGAAGCAGAAACAATCAATGATTTCAATATGAAATCGGATGGGCACTTTAAGGAAACAAACTTGTAGGGATATGGGAATCGAGTGTAACTGACTGGATTGCTTTAAAGAGAGCTGGCATGGACTCGATGGCCGAATGGCCTCCTTCTACGTTGTAAATGACTCTATGACTAGGCATTATGCTAAATCTATCAACAAGGTTTAGATTGACAAAGCACAAAATAAACCAAGTACTCAGTATCAAAGTAGAAGCTAACAAATCCCCAGAACGTAGCCTTTAAAAACATTTCTGCTTATTGGCAGCTGCCTGGCAATCCTGACTGTTTCAACGAGAGATAGGCCACAGGTAACAACAGAGGGCACCATTTAAATACCATTTGCTTTGGACAATATTTCAGTGGGTCTTTTAATGGGCACGGGTTTGACTCTCCAGTGATTCCCAACCAGTCTGAAAATGGACAAAAAATTAGGACAATTTAGGCATTGGTATACTTATGCAAATACAGTATACAAGCAAAATGTTGGGCCAAGGCCTGAACTAAGTGTGATTGGCTATACCACAATTATCAGATTGCTTCATTGGGCTAGAGGGTGATTTTTTTTAAATAGTGAGAATCAAAAGTCCAACACTTAAGAAATATTAACTAACCAGTATCATTCCTTCCTCATAAACATCTCTACAATGGAGCAGTACTTGCTGTTACCACAGAATTCCTACTTATATGCCATGTCTAAATTTGGGATTTTAGCAAGAACTCCCTCCATACTCAACTGCTGGTGTAGTTCTTCTGGGATTTTCCTTCTTTGGATTTACCCTACCTGTGCTGTTTTTGTTTTTGTGTTCTGTCAGATATAAAACAGATACAAATAAATAAAAAAAAGATTCAACCACTCAAAATACATTGCAAAATTTTAAATGGAAAGCATCAGTCTAAGCTCAGTGGTAGCACTCTTAACTTTGAGTCAGAAGATCCTGGGTAAAAGCCCCACTTGAAA
Organism: Heterodontus francisci; assembly: GCF_036365525.1. Taxonomy (NCBI): domain Eukaryota; kingdom Metazoa; phylum Chordata; class Chondrichthyes; order Heterodontiformes; family Heterodontidae; genus Heterodontus; species Heterodontus francisci. Next base: position 34,144,187 of record NC_090378.1, on the reverse strand, counting down.
CTTCAGCACATAATCCATGAAGACACTTCAATGTAGTACTGAGACAGTACTGATCTGTCAGATGAGATGTTAAACAAGACTGCGCATGCCCTCCCAGATGGATGTAAAAACTCCCATAACCCAACTCAAAGAAGAGCAGGGGAATTCTCCTGACGTCTGAGTCAACATTTCTCTCTCAACCAGTGTCATTAAAACAGATTATCCGGTCATGTTTCTCATTGCTGTTTGTTGGACTTGGCTGTTGCCTTTTCCTACCTTACAACGGTGACTAAGTACTTCAAGAGCTGTGATGATGTCCTGAGGTTGTGAAAGAAACTATGTAAATGCAAGTTCTTTTTTATTTTTTTCAAATGTCACACAACACTTATCACCCAAGGATCAAAATTTGCAACATGAAACCAAAGCCATCACAAACCAACCCCTTCAGAAGAGTAAAATGTGTCAGACCCAAAGAGACAGAAAACATAGAATAATGTAACTAAAGATCAATCGCAAGAGGCACATGGTCAGCAAGTGTTTCAACAGCACGAATGCTGAGAGACTACATCAAAATCTGATGTTCACAGATGTGGAAACACCAGGGCAAAATCAAATGAGCATAGCAATAAGCCTGGAAGGGATCTGTGAAATATTTTGTGGCAGCAGAAGCAGAGTAAAGCTATGCTATTCATAAGCAAAGCAAATGACAAAGTCACCTCAGAAATCAATAATGATAACTTACTTCTCTGTGCATCTCAGATGCAGGTTTTGATCAAGACCCAGAGATATTCAACCGCAGTCAGTGTTCATTTCACCACCAGAACCACATCTTAATTCAGAAAATATTCATAAATACATCTCTGCATTGTACAGCATCATCACCTGAATACTGACAGGCTCTATAGAAATCATACAGGGAGGCTGGGAGTAAAATATAACTATTGGATTACACAGGAAAAATGAAAGGAAGTTTGGAGACCTCTTACAATCATATGCTGCAAACAACAGGTCAACATAAAATAATATATAATATACTACAGATCACAAATTCCACTCTTCCCTGATGAACTTGTGCTTGAAAGGTTACAGCCAAATAGGCACGGCTTTTGCATGCCTTCTATTCATGCCCTCAAATCCAAACTTTCTGAATAGTGGACTGCAATAGTACAAATACCATCCTCAGCCTTATGATTCTGTCAGACCCACTCTCTTGTTTGCTGGGCCAATTCCCAGAACACTGATCATTCCCTGAATCCCACAGACTAGCATAACCTTTCCTCCTAGCAGCAAGGTGATGCATCCCCTTGTTTTGGTCCAACTACCACATTGAGAAAATATTTGTAGGACACATGTCAGTCGTAGTGAATGATATTCAGCATCCGGTGAAGAATGGAAAAGTACAAAGTATTGTAGACATCTTTCTTGTACCCACCCCCACAAATACCATTGCATATCCAAACAGAAAGAAAAACAGGCTGGTACGTGATGGATAAAGCAGCATGGACACAAAATTGGCTAAGGATTAGGAAACAGAGAGTTGTGGTGAATGGCCGTATTTTGGACTGGAGACAGCAATATGCATTGTTGCCCAGGGTTCAGTACTAGGAGCACTGCTGTTTTTGATACACATTAATCACTCTGACTTGGGGGTACAGGGCACAATTTCAAAATTTGCAGATGGCACAAAACTTGGAAGTGCAGTAAACACTGAAGATAATAATAGACATTAAAAGGCCATAGCTCGGCTGGTGGAATGGGCAGGCATATGACCGATGAAATTCAACAGAGAAGTCTGAGGTGATGCATTTTGGTAGGAAGAATGAGGAGAGATGGTACAAATAGTAAATGGTACAATGTTAAAGGTGGGGGGGGGGGGTGGGGGGGGTAGTGGCAGACAAGACAGAAAGATCTGGGGGTATTAAGTGCACAAATCTTGAACGGTGGCAGGACAGGTTAACAAAGCAATTAATAAAACATATGGCTTTATAAATAGAGACATTGGGCCCAATTTTAACTCACTCGAAACCTATTCACTCACACAGTTAAAATCAGGCCCACAGAGTACAAAAGCTAGGAGGTTAATGCTAAACCTATGTAAAAACACTTGTTCACCAGCTGGAGCATTGTCTCCAATTTAGGGTACAACACTTTAAGAAGGATGTGAAATCTTTGGAGAGGATACAGAAGATATTTACTGTAATTATTCTGGGATGAGAGATTACAGTTACATAGACAGACTGGAGAAACTGGGTTTGGACCCCTTAGAGCAAAGAAGGCTAAGAGGAGATTTCATAGAGGTGTTTAAAATCATGAAGCATTTAGATCAAGTAAAGATAAACTGATTCCAATGGCTGAAGGGCCGATAACCAGAGGGTACAGATTTATTTATTTTTTTTATTTAGAGATACAGCACTGAAACAGGCCCTTCGGCCCACTGAGTCTGTGCCGACCAAAAACCACCCATCTATACTAATCCTACATTAATCTCATATTCCCGACCACATCCCCACAATTCTCCTACCACCTACCTACACTAGGGGAAATTTACAATGGCCAATTTACCTATCAACCTGCAGGTCTTTGGCTGTGGGAGGTAACTGGAGCACCCGGCGGAAACCCACGCGGTCACAGGGAGAACTTGCAAACTCCGCACAGGCAGTACCCAGAACCGAACCCGGGTCGCTGGAGCTGTGAGGCTGCGGTGCTAACCACTGCGCTGTTAATGTGAGTGGCAAAAGAACCAGAGGCAATATGGTGAAAAACTTCTTTACGCAACGAGTGGTTAAGATTTGGAATGCACAGTCTGATATGATGGTGTATACTAATTCAATAGTCGCCTTCAAAGGGGAATTACTTGAAAGTGAAAAAATTGTAGGGATATGGGGAAAGAGCAAGGGAGTTGCATAACTGGATTGCTCAGATCCGATTGGCCCAATGGCCTCCTTCTGTGCTATACTGTTCCATGATTCAATCATACTCCTACCCAGCACAAGAATAGGGACAAAACCAATGGCACTGCTATACAAAGGAGGATAATTATTGCATAGTTACACTCAGCTCTACGTGTATCCCCATTACATGGTCATCATCAATGAAACATTCTAATTTCAGAGCACATACTATACTGACATACAAGTATAAATTGCATGTAAGCAAAATACATAAGTACTCCAATATGTAAACCAATTTAAAATTCAAAGAGTAGTTGAGACATGGTGGTGCTGGGGTTAAACGGTGGTCTTTCACTTCTGGTAGCTGTGTTCAAATCAAACCCTGACAGAAGTCATGAAAGTTTCCATTGTCAGCTGACTGGACCAGCCCCATGTAAAATGGTTTCCATGTAAACTGGCTTCTGGTAATCTCTACCCAGTTCTGGGTGAGCGTGGGAAATGACCTAGCCTCTGTTGTATGCCTCCTCATGGTGGTACAGTTGAAACTAGAAACTCACAATGTAGAAAATAGTGGCTGAAAATTCATCCAAATATACTGCAGTAAAGAGTACTGGAGCTCCAATGTGATGGCCTACCTTGCTACCCTTTTGAACATTACAATTTATCAAAGAATCCATTATCTGGTTTTCTGTCAGTACTTTAAAGAGTTAATTTAAGCATGTATTGGCAATTCCAACCTGCTAACTTTGCCCAACCTAACAGTGGCCTCCTCAGGAGAGGTTTCAGGGCGATAAACTGCGTAAAATGATCCACAATAGGTCAGACCATTCCTAGCCTTCCGATTAAAGATAAGACTGTCTGAAATGTTCCCCACCATTTCATTGACTGATGTTGACTAATTTCAGACTAGGAAACTCAGTACAGTAGGTGGTACATAAGATTGATGACATTAATCTGAAACAAATGAACAAGTGAGTAAGAAAAAAAATTCATTTGTTCCTTCGAAACTTGAAATTTTTGCATAGTTGTTTAATTTACCTTCTTCAAAATATAACCATACGTTATAGTGTGATGGAATACGAGCCTATCTTTGCATATTCCTGTGCTCAGAGACTCTAATCTCAGCTGTGTCATCAGAAGGCACCAGCAAACAAAGGCCAAACACTTCCCCAACAAGAGACAGGGGGTATCCATGTAGCTGCTCAATATTAGTATTGTGAGGAGCTGAACAAAGGCTCTCTACACATTTTTAGCTGAGGAATGGTGCATTATGCAGACAGACTTAAACAACTGAGGGAAAGGGCCGTGGTGGGGTGGGGGGGGGGGTGCTTGAAGTAAGTAACTCTCAAATAATCTTTTCCTGAATTACATACAATTATTTTTCAAACATATCTGTAAAGTTACATGCCTATTTATATGTGTTGGAGATGACTGACTTTTCATCTAGTAGGAATAACATACTTTCTTGAAGAGCTGGTATATTTAACACAAGACTGACCCCTGAATGAGAACTGCTGAAATAAACACTCACCAAGGTCGGGAACGGAGGTGGTTGGGGCCCAAAAATACTGGTGCTGGCCAGCGTGCCAGTTTCCCTACACCATTCCCGGCACTGGCCATTTTGGAGGAGGCCAGTTTGGGGCCTGGCAAGGCTGCCCGCACCCATGAGGAAGGCAGCCAATGAGGCCCATTAAAAGCCTTGCTAAAGGTGAGTTAAGGGAGGCCGACTGTGATTTTCCAGTCAGCCTCCAGTTTCCCAACGCAACGGAGGACAGTTTAACTGCCTGGAGGCAGGCGCCCAACAGCAGGCCGAGGTGCCAGTGTTCCACGCAGACCTGCAAGCCCTCTCTGCCTACCTGGGTGTGAGTGGAGCCAAAGGCTGCTCTGTAGAGGGATTACTCCCCCCACCCCAACCCCCTCACAGTGGTGGCCTGGCTGCTTTTTTTCTATTTTTTAAATTACATTTTAAAAAAGGTTGGTGAGAGGGCACCTTCATGTTGATGTGTCCTCGCAGTTACTTAGCCTTTACTACAGCCAGCTGCTCCTCTGAAGCTGGAAGGCCCCAAATGGCCCTCCAGCTTCGATAGCCGCATGCACCCCTTAACTGAACTGGGAACCTGTCTCCATGTCAATTAAGAGGGTGCCTGTCAAAATCCCAATGGGTGATCTTCTCCCAGGGCCGAGTTCAGGACCCAGAAACAGTCCCGGCTCCTGTTTCCCGCCCCCAAAGCAAACATTCGGCGTCTGGTTGCCTTTTCTTCATTTGGGAACAGAATTTTGATACTGTTCTGTTCATGAAGAAGTGAAATACAGGAAGCAATGTCATGGTGAAGAATAGAGAAATTGCACTGTGCTTCAAGGAAATTTAAAATTGGGTTGAAAATTCTGTTAAGAACATCATGAGTAACATTTTAAAACATAATTTGTCCAAAAAAGGTGTGAACATTTTTAAAATATGTTACTTCATTAAAAATGACTTCTGTGGAACAATATTGTTAAAACTTGAATTTTGGATCATGCCACTAAGGTCTTGGGTCAGTAAATAATCAAATCAACCTACCTTCAGGAATTCTACCATCATATTCTTGAGGACATTGGTATTTTGACACTCAGTAAATCAAAAGGCCAATGTGCTTTGCCCCACTAAAATCTTAGTATTTCCATTGCTTCCATATGTTTAATTAAACTCAAAAGAGGTTAAGATTAACCCTCTGAACTTCAAGCAGTTTTAGATTCTTATTTCCCTTCCTTCGTTCAGTTACGACTTTCAGGACTCAATGGCATTATTGCATTGCTAGTATAGGAATGATTAATGGGGTCTTGCATTCCTCGAGTCACGGCACTGTATACGAGTACAATAATGTGAACTTGAAACTTCTGTCCAGTTAGATTCCTCTGCAAATAAATAGCAGACTAAAAGAAACTGCAAGCCAGGATAACTTAACTCCATCATATTACTGGTCATATTTGATGGGACGGCATCAGTATCATCACCCAGCTCTCCTCAGATAAATTTCACAGTGTAGACATGATAAATTGTATTTGATGAATTTTCTGACGTATGATAATCTGGAAACTCCTTTTCACTAATACTTTGTCTCTATTTTCTCTCTTTTTACATTCCTCACTGCTTTCTTCAGCAGGGAAGGCAATTAAAGTCATCAATGTCTCCAGAACCACCATCAACGGCACTCAAAATTATCTTGACAGTACTGCCAGTTTATCTACTGCCTCCAATCCTACGACAGATACACACTGCTATGATGCAGTGTTCCATCATGCTGGCTGAGCAAGGGAAAATTAAAGCATTGGATATTGAGCTCAAAGTTCAGAGTACGCAGGAATCCAAATCTATACACCCTCAATTTATCGAACTGTCGCAGCTGGAATACAGAAACTTACTTTGAGTGAACATCTTTAGCTCTTTGATTAATATGTTGACCCTCAATTTCATCTTTTGATCAATTTGATGAAAAGGAAAGTAATAAATCTGACAAACCAACTTCAACCAATACAACCTACCTGAACTCAAAACTAAATGAAACGAAAATCAAACCAATTCAATCTAATTCAAAGGAAAACTCAAATCATTCCAGCTCAACTTAAATCCAAACAAAACAATCTAAAAACCAACTCAATCTAATCTAATCCATTCCAATTTGAGAATCAAATTAAAATAAAATAATGCAGTCCAAAACCAAACAAAGATAAATTTACCCAAAATCAAGCCAAAATAAAGGACTGATAGTACCAGTTAAAAAGGGTGTTCTTGTATTGGCCATCTTTACCATCAGAAAATAATCTAAATCTTTTCCAATTCTGCGCATAATATCAACAATACAAACAAATTAATTACTTTAATTTTGGTGCTTTTCAACATCAAAGTGCAGTCATAGAATGTCAAAATAGTCAGAATAAATTACTGCCCTAGCTGATTTGTTCTTTATTGGGAGTGAAGTGGAAGAGTTGCTGGAGTCAGAGGAGTGAGTGAGTTGAAAAATCTTCATAGACATTTTAAAATATGATAATATAATGGAGGTACTGTAGAAAAGAAACTTAAAACATGAAAACATTCTAATGTTCAGTATTAGCAAGGATGTGTGATAAAGAGTAAAATTTATGACAGTTTTAAATTTCTCTAACAAAATTAAAGCATTTGTACTGCTACATAATTTTGTACCCTAAAACAAAACAAAATTATAGGAAACCTTTAGAACCACAGAAATTTATAGCACAGAAGGAGAGAATCCAGTACATTGTGTCTGTACTGGCTTATTCATGAATGATGATACCTAGCTCTACCTCTTCTCTACTTCTCTTGACCCCTCCTTTGTCTCTAAATTGTCTGACTGCTTGTCCAATATCCATTATCAGACGAGCAGAAATTTCCTCTGATTAAACTTTGGGAAGACAGAAACCATGGTCTTTGGTCCCCAGTCCCCATTGCAAACTCTGTTTCCTTGCCACCAAATCCATCCCTCTCTCTGGCAAATGCTGGAAGCTGAACCAGACTCTTTGCAAACTTGGTGTTATATTTCACCTAGAGATGAGCTTCCTATTGCACATGTGCACCATCACTAAGACCGCCTATTTCCACCTCCATAACATTGCCTGAATCTGCCCTCGTCTCAGCTTATCTGCAGTTGAATCCTCATACATGCTTTTGTTACCTTTAACCTTGATTATTTCAGTGCACTCCTGGCTGGCCTTTTCTACCCTCTGCTAACGTGGGGTCATTCAAAATTTCCCTGCCCGTGTCCATAATAGCACCAAGTTGCATTCACCTATCTCCCCTGTGCTCACCTATCCACAATGGCTCCTGGTCAAACAATGCCTTGATTTTAAAACTCTCAATCTTGTTTTCAAATCCCTTGCTCCTCCCCATCTCTGCAATCTCCTTCAGCCCTACAGCCTCCCAGTTCTCTGTGCTCTGACAATTCTGGCCTCTTGAGCATTCCTGACTTTAATTACTCTACCAATGGTGGCTGCGCCTTCAGCTGCCTAGGCCCTAAGCTCTGGAATTCCCTCCCTATATCTCTCCACCTCTCTTTCTTTGTTAAATACACTCCTTAAATCCTACCTCTTTGACCAAGCTTTTAGTTATCTGGCCTTATATCTCATGTGACTCTGTGTCAAATTTTGTTCCATAACGCCCCTGTAAAGTGCCTTAGAATTTTTATTACGTTAAAAGGTGCTACATAAATGCGAGTTGTTGTTATTTTTGCTAGAACTTTTAAACTAATCCCATTGCCCCGCCATCTCTCCGTTGCCTTGTGCCTTCCTCTATACTTCAAATATTTATCAAATTTTCCCTTAAAATATGCAACCCAGCTATACCTTGTGGCAAAGCAATCCACAATCCAACAACTTGCTATGTAAATTAGTATCTTTTAAACCCTTCTCATTCCCGTAATGGCATTTTAAAATATATAATCCCCTGTCATTGACCGCCACCACCACCACCCCACCCACCCCCCCACCACTAGAGCAAACAGACTTTTCCTGTACACTTTTTGATGTCCTTCAGAATTTTTTTAAAAAGCTCTATTAATCTCTTCGCCTTCTCTCCCATGAAAATAATAGTAACTCACGTCTCTCTTCATAACTATAGTTTCTCAACTTTGTCATCATCCTGATGAATTTATACCGTACACTCTATTATTTTAATGTCCTTTCCATAATGGGTCACTCAAAACTATGCACAGTACTCTTAACTGTGACCTACTTGACATTTTGAACAAAATTATTACTTTTTACATTTGTACTCTATTTATAAGGTCCAAAATGCTGTTGGCTTTTTAAATGATTTTTATCTACTTCTACTTGCACTTCCAGAGAATATGCATTTGAACCCAATTCTCTGTGTTCAATCACACCCTTCAATGTCTTTCCATTGAGTGCATCAGAGGAGATGGTAAACTGATGCGCAGACTGCCAATTCAAATGGATGTAATCGATCCTATGGCACTATACAAAGAGTAGAGGGAAGCTCGCTGGGTATCCTGGCCAACATTTAGCCTTCAACCAAGATTAATTAGTTGATTCTCTCATTGCTGTTTGTGCACAAAGTGGCTGCTGTGTTTACTCATATAACCCAATAACTACACTTCAGACCTAATTAATTGGCTGTGAAACACTTTGAGACCTCACAATGATATGATAAGGTGTGATATAAATGCAAGTTCTTTCTATCTCTATACTAGTCAATCTGTGGTGTTGCACACATGTAGTAAAGAACATCTCATCTTCAGGTGAAACAGGGTTGGAGAGCAGAGGACAACTGGATCAGGCCCCTATTTTAAGTCATACATTGTGTCCTTAAATTTTTTAAATGCTTTGATATATCATTTATATATTAACAGCTAAACTTGGGGCAATTTGGGAACCGAGGTAGGATTAGTTGGACCAGAGGAGTTTCTCTGCAGTACAGACTCAGGAACTGGGAGATACATGATTGTGGTACTACTAGTGCCAACATAAATGAGATGGTGTAATTTCAGCTCAACAATTATAAAGACTGTTTCCACAATAAATGTAGACAAAGAACTTTACAATTGGAAAATTCAGAGAAAGTATGAATAAAGTTGTTAAATTGTAGATATGTAAAGAATCTGAATAAAAGTTGTAAAACATTAGATAGAAGTCTACTTGCCTTTTTTCTTTCCTACTCTTCCTTTTAATTTGCGTTTTACATTATTATTTGTTGTCCTATCCTCTATTTTATATGATTTATCAATTTTATTTTTTGAAAATAACAGTTTTCCCATAACTCTCCAACTTTCCCTAAGTGGAACATCACTCAAAATCTGGCTTTGATTGGTTCCAAAGGCCAGTTTTTTCAGCTAGTTGAAAAACAGATCAATGAATTTTGACCTAATTATGTCATTAAACTCAAATGTTTTGCATGTTGGAATGCAAGGCATCTGACAATGCAGCTCATTAGTGGCCGAAAGAAGATCAGCTACAAATTATCTCATCATTGGTGGGCCAAGGATTAAGAACAATAAGAGACAAACAGAACAAGAACAAAGTTAGATGTTTGAATGTATCTCATTATTTGCAACGGTAATTACTTTGCTGAGTGCATAAACATCCATGCAAGATAAATAACACTTTATAAAAGTATTTGTGGATCTCACATAAAGGGCTGAATTTTATAAGCATGCTGCAAATCGTGGTGGCAAGCTCTGATCTCGGCAGTCTTCCGGCGCAGATGCGCCATCGCTGTGCCCCAGCAATATTTCGCGTGGGAGTTCATTTAAATGGAGGGGGGGCAGAGCAGGCGCCCCTGATGACGTAGAGGGGGGCACCCACTCCGTCCCCGGCAACGGCGTCCGGTGCTACCATGCAGACGCCGGCACCATTTTTAAAGGACTTTAAGCCCTTAGAAGAAATTTTAATTTTTAAAGGGAACAAGCTTGTAAAATTTAAGTTACACATTACATAACAACTTTACTCCCCTCACCCACACCCCCAAGGAATAATCGAATTAATAGCCCATTCGCCCCAAAAAAACTTTGATTCAGATCCTGATCTTCTCCCCGCAACCTTTAACAACTTTAACCCTCAAGCCCTTCCCACCATCCCCCCCACCAATCCAAAGAGCTTTTCCCACCCAGCCACCCATCCACCCCCGCTCCGCGACCTGAGAATTTCACTCCTCCCCACCAGTGTCATGCCTCAGAACTCTGAATGGAGATCCGAAGACGGAGTTCCGGCCAACGGCTGGAATATTGGCATGGGACAGCCGTTGCTACCTGGTAGGTAATTATTCTTTAATTGTAATATGATTTGCATATTAAAATGAAGGCCCTGCCGCCGAGCAGCGGGTAGGATGGGGGCCGCACTGAGGCCTCGCCGCCTCCGCCACCCGTAAAATATGGTGGGGCCTTCTTGGCGTCAGAGGTCGATGGCGGGCTTCTCCCGGAAGAATTTTCTGGGCTTCCTCGGCACGACCCCTGACGCCAGAGGGCTTTTAAAGTTCAGCCCAAAGTGTTGTATTCTGGTGTGGACCTGAGAAAATCAAAGAGGCAGTGCAAAAGTTTGATAGAAGGGCAACAGAGATAATTCAGGAATATGTCAATGAAGATAAGCAGGCTCAAATCAAATGAACAGGTAAGAGTCATGTTTTCAAAATTCTGGGGGTGCAGCAGTAATAGGAATTTTGTAAAAGGACCAGAAAACACAATTATAAATTGAAGTCACAAACTAATCTTATCATGAAGAATAATTTCAACATACTAGAACAGGAAACTTGTAGAACAGACTGCCAACTAGTGTAGTGAACGCCAAGTCCAGTGAGATATTCAAAAAGGAACAGGATCAATTTTTGATTCAGCAGAGCAGAGGGATATGAATTTGTGGTAAGAAAATTGATATAAAATGACAATGAATCAGCCCTTGTAAAACCACATGAATGATGGAGTTAGCTAAAGCAGACTCCATACAAGAGATTAGAAGCATAAGGAGTAACCTGTTACAATTCTTCAGCATTATGAAGGGTGATAAGGTAAACAGTAATAGATTGTCTCCACTGGTCAATGAGACAGGAACAAAATGGCACAAATTTAACAGTTATAAAAAGCACGAAAGGGAGGATAGAGAAACATTCTTCACATGGAGTTCAGTTTTTCTTTTAAAGATAATTAGATAGTTACTTGAAAATGAGGAACATTGAAGAGTTTGGGAAGTGAGCGGATAGCAGGATTAGATTAGATTTTACCACTGTGAAGCACCTTAGAACCGTTTCCTACATTACAGATGCTAAATAAAAGTTGTTATTATTGTTGGTGGCTCATGCAGAGAAAATACCAATGCAGACCTCATGGACTGAAAGACTTGCTTCTGAGCTGGAACATTTTGTGATTCTTATGCTCTTATGTTTCAATTTAACTTGGAGGAATTGAAATGCCGAATACACGTTGAATCAATCTTGCTTTCATACATGCAATTAAAAAGTTAAAAAGGGAGAAAAGCAATCCATCAAGATGATAAACTGTCCAATGACAGACCCAACACATACAATAACTTGGTCCAGTGATCCAAAATAGCAGGTTTTCATCAAGTTTCATAAAGAATAATTTCATCAGCCTAGAACCATAAGGTTTAGCTAGCTCCAGCATTCAAGTACTTTTACAAAGCTCAATTTATTTTTCATTTCATATCAATTTTCCTATTGCAAACACATATCCTTCTGCTCTGCTGAAACAAAAACTGATCCTATTCCTTTTGGAATGCCTCACTGGATTTAGCATTTACATAAGTGGAGTTGTGGTCAAGGATCAGCCATGATCTTACTGAATGGTGGAGCAGGCTCGAGGGGCCATATGGTCTACTGCTGTTCCTATTTCTTATGTTCTTACGTTACCCCCTTGTGGAAAAAAAATCTGAGAATTTGGAATTTCTCTACTCAGGTAGGAAAAACTGTAACAATAACCATACCATGTTTAGGGGGAATACTTCAGTGTTGTTCTCCTTTAAGCAGTATTTCAATTATCTGCAGTAGATATCCAAATCATGTGATTTTCCAAATTATTTGAGTTCTGTCCCTGTAATCTAAGGTAATGAGTAGTATCGAAACAGGTTCATGCCTGCCTGGTTATGAAATTTCACTGCCACTATAAATCATACCAACATTCTCATCTTGATCTGTTGGGAGTGGAAAATCTGCTCAGAGCATCTGGACTTTTATAAAGCTATTTTATGCTTGCTATTTGTAAGTGCACAATATCTTACATGTTTGGGTATTGCAGTTTTTTTGTATATTGTTATGGTCTGGTCCTGCTTACATCTATCTCAAGTGTTGCATCCGATACTCACAACTGTACCCCTCCCCCCAGAAAAAAAGTGTTTTGCAATTTTTACTGTTTGTTGTGTTTGTTTTTTGAATGTCACTGTGCTTTGCAGTTTCCTAAAATATTTTCTGTGCCCTCTGCCATTGCCACTTTAAAAAGCCATTAGGTGGTGCATGAGCAACTGAAGTGACTCATTATCCACGATACCCTTCTTGTGGAAAAAGCATCTAGTCTACCATTCAGTAGCTCTTCCCCCACCATAGCCCAACTAAGATGAGAACTATTGCAGCATGTGGAAATGGCAGTATAAATCTATATTCTTCCATTTCCTGGCAGTGTATGCTCTGTGCCCTGAACTGTGATTACATCTTGGTCAAATGCAAAATATTTTGTCATGATTGCACAGTTATGTTGGAAAATGCAACTATTTCACAAACAGCCAAGATGTTTTACTCACCCCACGACCCATCATCCCATTGTTGACTGGAAGGCCAATAAATGTGAAAGCTGCTTCCCGGATGAAATACGGATTCAGAATTCGGATCTCTTTGGGCTCCTTTGGGACAACTGTGGCAACAGACTTCCAGAAACCATCTGACGGACTCTGGAAATTAAGAAAGCAAAATGTCTATTATCCACTTATACAAAATCCATGTACTTTTCAGTCTCCATTTCTGTATTTTGTAACCTAGTTCCATTTAATGTCAATTGCCTGGATGGTGACTAAAACCACCACCTGCCCTGAATTAAATTCTCTGATTGGGTTCTGTCCATTATTTTGTCTATTGCATATGGCAATGTACTGTCTTGATCACTGTAGTGCTGGACTCTTGAAACAGGTGTTTTTTTCTCACCTATCTTAATATTGTGGGTTATTTTTGCCTTTCTTTGTTCTGTGCAACATTCTCTAATTGAGCATGAGAAAGTAAATCACCTGTTTGAACTGGTTGATCACAATCCTATGAATTAATTTGAAGATTGATTTTTTTTTCCTGACACCATGGAAGCAACTCACTACCAGTTGGTGCCTTCCTGTCAGCCACAACTGAGACAGGGAAGCCACTATATGGGGAAATCAGTGGGTCAGAAAAGCCTGCGATGCATCTATTAATTCCAAAAAAAACCTCTGCCTCTCAATCACCCAGACCCAGTCCCACAAATACTGATCTAACTCATGCAAATTTCTCCATACCATCTGTCTCACTGCCTCCCTCAGTAGTCTTTTCCACATATTTGCCACACCTGGAGCACTGCATTTAATTCTGATCGCATGTCCAGACATTGAACAAAGAACAGTACAGCACAGGAACAGGCCATTCAGCCCTCCAAGCCTGCGCCGATCTTGATGCCTGTCTAAAATAAAACCTTCTGCACTTCCGGGGACTGTATCCCTCTATTCACATCCTATTCATGTATTTCTCAAGATGCCTCTTAAACGTCGCTATCGTACCTGCTTCCACCACCTCCCCCGGCAGCAAGTTCTGAAAACAGAAACCACATCGCTAAAGAATCTGAGCTATGGAGAGAAAGGTGGAAGAGCCCAGGATTATTCAGTCTGACAAAGAGGAGGATTAGTAGTGGTATTATTTGAAGATCCTTAAAAACAAATAAATGAATTGTTTGAGATTGCCACACACTCTAGCACCAGAACATATTAAATCTAAACTGTGCACTTTTCCTTTTGTAAATTTGAACCATGTCACCTTGTTATAGAATTTGTAACAATCTACAATATATTAGGATTCAATTTATTGGGTTACAATTTAAGAATCTTCAATACTTAAATAACACCTCCTCTGAACCTTCCCTTTGTCAGTGTAAACAATCTCACGTTCTTAGACCACTCTATGAAGCTCAGAACCTTATCAGATTTGCTGCCATTTCTTACACTGCTCCCAGAATATGTATATCTTTGCTGTGGTGATCAGAGGTGTACACAGGTGTGGCCATAGCAGTTCCTTGTACAGATTTATCACCTCCTGTATTTGTGCCCTATTACCTTTCAATACATCCCGAGACCTGGTTTAGCTTTCCTTACATTTGCTACATCCTATGCTGATGGTTTCAGTGTGATGAAGAAAACGCTAATGCTCCTAGGTCCCCACCTGTGTTGCATCTTGTAGCTTAAAGCCATTTAAATTAAATGCTGACTGTTTATTTCACTCCTCCGACTAATTAGCTTGCATTTGTCCACATTAAATACTACCAGCCTACCTCTAAACCTATCCAAATTCCTTTTTGTTTGGTATATGCTGCAAACTTCATGTCTCCAGCTCCAAATCTTTTATACACTCTGTAAACAAAATTATCTCCAGCAATGATTCCTGTTTCACTTTGCGAGTAACCCCAAAGCTCTGTTCATGATCATTCTCTGCTTACTCTGGTTTAGCTAATTTTCAATCTATTTGAGATGCCTGCCTCATATTCCACGTCTTCCTGCCTTGTTGACTAGTATTTTGTGTGGCCTCGTTGAAATCTGAATATATCACATTCATAGGATTTCCACTGTGAACGTCTGTCATTTCCTTGAAAAACTCATGTAAGTCAGTCCGGGAAGATCTTTCTCCCATGAAACCACTCTTGTGCATTGCTTCAATGCAGTAGATAATGGCTGCAAGCACTAGTTGCACTAACTAATATATAACTTAGGTTTTGACAGTTTGCAGCAAGGTGTTAATTAAAACCCTCTTCTCCAAGTGAAGTTCATCACAGTTGAAGGAAAGGGTAAAAATAAATGATCATGGCCAGCTTTATCCCATAAAAGCACTTGTCTCAATGACTGTTTGTGAAATGGCATCAACAGAAGCTATGGAGAAGTCTGGTATCCAGCTCTCCCAGTGTAGGATGAAATACAGCATAAGCAGCAGATACAGGGAGAATGAAACTAAAATTGTAATAAGCAAGTCAGTAATAAAGTTGTCTATTGTATGAATATATATGTTCCACTTGATTCATGACATCTAGAACAGAAAAACACGAGAAACTCCAGTAAATAGTGGGCAATTTGTCAATATCACAGTGTGCAAAAATTTAGTCAGCAATATAGAACATAAATCTTGTTGCAAAATATATATTTTTGAACTGCTCTCAGATTAACTGCTCCACAGCTAAATAGATGATGTGTGGAGCACATAGAGAAGGATGATAAATTTTCCAATTCGAAAATAAGGAATTAATTTAAAGTTTTGAACTTTTGAATATTATCGGCAATAAGTAGTTGTCAAGATTTTAGGAAAAAATGTGCTTTCAGTTCCTCTAAGTTCATCAATTACACATTTTGGCATGGATTCAACTAACACAGCAGGATGCTTTCACTTTCCCCTCCTGCTCTTACCCGACAACAAATTATTGGAGCCTCCCTGCTTAAAAAAAACTGAAGGCTTGTATTTTCTGCAAATTTTTGGTGTGCTATGGGGAAAGAGCAGGAGAGTGGGACTAATTGGATAGCTTTCAAAGAGCTAGGACAGGCATGATGGGTTGAAGGGCCTGCTTCTGTACTATATCATTCTATGATTCCAGATGATAAAGAAAACGCATTCTCCTTAACCTAAAATTTCTCTGAACTATATTTCTGCTGAACTTATAGAGCCTTGGGGTGGAATTTTACTGGCCCCGTGGCGAGGGACTTGGAGCTGGGGGTGGGGGGACAGTAAAATGGTGGGGAGATGCTGCCACCGGGCAAATTTCCCGGGGCAGTCAGGCAGTGGGATTGGAAACACACAGGATGGCAATTGAGACGGTTAAGCAGCCATTTGAGGGCAATTTTGAAATGGATTTTAAATCTTCCATGGGGCGCATGAGTTCCATGGAGCATCAGCAGCTTGCCTGCTCAAAGGAACTGATAACTCAGCAGCAGGTGAGTGTTGGCTGGAAGTGGCAGCTGCTGAGTACAGTTGCGTTGTCAACCAGGCAGATTGAGGTTCAGATAAGCAAAGGTTTGAATATTTGGAGGGATTGCAGAGTGTGAGCTCATATCTGAAGGCAGTTATTGGAAGTGTGTCTTCCAGGTCCACTGCAGCGAGTGCAGAGTGCACTAGGGGATTGACAGGCATTGAGTCTTGAACGCTCCAAATCTCAATGGGTCCTCTGCACTTTGACTCCTCCAGTGATAAGGATAGGAGAGAGACAGACCAGTTCAGCTACATGGAGTGGGGCCGCAATGGCCAGAGGAGCATCATGAGGGTGCGATGGGACGCAGACGAGGAGGGTGCACAGGGGCACTAATGCAGGCTAATGCTCGTAGAAGGTGCTACCTAGCTGGAAGAGGCTTAGCTTCATGGACATGTTGAAGCACCAGTGTCTGTTAAGACTGCGTCTGTCCAGGCAGGTGGTAGCAGACCTGTGTGGAATGCTGGACGAGCTGTTGAGGCCCCTGGGATGTGGTGGCCATCCATTGCCTGTGGTGGTGAAGGTGACTGTGGCACTCAACTTTTACACCTCAGGTTCATTCCAGGGATCATCTGGAGACATATGTGGGATCTCCCAGTCAGAAGCCCATTGCTGCATCAAGCAGGTGATGGATGTCGCGTATCACAGGTCAGGGCAAGACATCAGGTATTGCACTGATCATGCCAGTCAGACTGTGAGGGTGATAGGATTCAAAGCCATCGCTGGACTCCCTCAGCTGCAGCGAGTAACTGACTGCACGCAAGTGGCCATCAAGTCTCCCACAGAGTAGCCAGGTGCCTTCACTAACAGGAAGGGGCTCCACTCGCTGAATGTGCAAGGGGTCTGCAACCTCTACAAAAGGATCCTGCAGGCATGCGCATGGTTCCTGGGAAGCTGCCATGATTCTTACATCCCAAGACAGTCCCAGATGCCTCAGTTCTTTAGGCCAGCCGACAGCCTTCACGGATGTATACTAGGTGACTAAAACATGGCTGCTTACACCTGTGCCGAACTCCACCATCGAGTCAGAGGACATGTATAACCACTGCCAAGTCACGACAAGAACAACCATCAAACAGGTCATGGCCTTTTGTAAATGAGGTTCAGATGCCTCGATAGATCTGGGGAGCTCTCCAATACACCCCTTCAAGGGTCTCGCACATCATGGTGGTATGCTGTGCTCTGCAAAACCTGACATTCCAGAGGGGAGCTGCATTGGAGACGGATGACCACACTGAGTGCACCACCTCCTCCCCCTCCGAGGAGGAGAATGAGTAGGAGGAGCTT
The DNA here is from genome assembly GCF_036365525.1 of Heterodontus francisci. Lineage (NCBI taxonomy): Eukaryota > Metazoa > Chordata > Chondrichthyes > Heterodontiformes > Heterodontidae > Heterodontus > Heterodontus francisci. The sequence continues at coordinate 34,126,348 of NC_090378.1, read as the reverse complement.
CGAGACCAGGCGGCTAGTGAAAATGCACCCGTGGGTCCAATGTCAACAGGCATTGACATACGTGCCAGGGAGACGTATGAACCATTCATAAGCACACATTTCTCCTGAAATACCATTAAACACAGCTAAAAATGATACAGTCTTCTCCCTGAGGTAGTCTTGGTGGCATTTCATGAAATGGCATTACCATCTCACTGGCACTGTCAAATCAGAATTCCAAGGGCTGCATTCACTGCTGCCCTTATTCTGGGCACAACTATTCATGCCCGCCACCTCAAGTGCTCAACATCTGGCAACGGCCCACTGGTGCAAAAGTGAACAGACAATTTGTTAAAGTATGTATTACAAGAACTTTAAATTTGCACAAACATCTAACTCTTTGGCATTCAGCAAAAAAAAAATTACCCTGCGAGACTCCAAGTGCAATTAGCAAATGCTTCCAGGTGCTCCTACGTTGCGCTCACCCGGCATCTGCAGTTGATGTAGTGGTAGGTTGATGCCTTTTCTTTTCCAGTTCATGTGATGGTGGCAGCAAATAGGTTCTGGGTGGCTGAGCTCTAGTAGGGTCCAGCACATTCAGGGCCACCTGGATCCGGATAGGGACTGCCTCTGCCAGAGCGATGCATCACTGTCAAAAGAGGCCAAAGATCCGCCGAGAATGCAAGGAGTGCCTTGAGAAAAGCCCCCATAGGTTTCAGGCGGCCGCTCCTCAACACTTTTAACGCCCCCCTGCCCTTCCCTGCTTACCTGGAGTGGTTGAACACCTAGCAATGGGTTCTTGCATCTCTGGACCATCTCGTCTACCTAATGCTCAACACAGTTTTTTTTTAATTTATTCATTCATGGGAAGTGGGCGTCACTGGCTATGCCAGCATTTATTGCCCATCCCTAATTGCCCTTCGGAAGGTGGTGGTGAGCTGCCTTCTTGAACCGCTGCAGTCCATGTGAGGTAGGTACACCCACAGTGCTGTTAGGAAGGGAGTTCCAGGATTTTGACCCAGCGACAGTGAAGGGACTGCGATATAGTTGCAAGTCAGGATGGGGTGTGACTTGGATAGGAACTTGCAGGTGGTGATGTTCCCATGCATCTGCTGCTCTTGTCCTTCAAGGTGGTAGAGGTCAGGGGTTTGGAAGGTGCTGAGTAAGGAGCCTTGGTGCGTTGCTGCAGTGCTTCTTGTAGATGGTACACACTGCTGCCACTGTGCGTCGGTGGTGTTGGGAGTGAATTTTTGTGGATGGTGTGCCAATCAAGCGGGCTGCTTTGTCCTGGATGGTGTTAAGCTTCTCGAGTGTTGTTGGAGCTGCCCCCATCCAGGCAAGTGGAGAGTATTCCATCACACTCCTGACTTGTGCCTCGTCGATGGTGGACAGGCTTTCGGGAGTCAGGAGGTGAGTTACTCGCCGCAGAATTCCTAGCCTCTGACCTGCTCTTGTAGCCACGGTATTTATATGGCTACTCCAGTTCAGTTTCTGGCCAATGGTAGCCCCTAGGATGTTGATAGTGGGGGATTTAGCGATGGTAATGTCATTGAACGTCAAGGGGAGATGGTTAGGTTCTCTCTTAGAGTCAGAGTCGTACAGCATAGAAACAGGCCCTTCGGCCCACCGCCACCATGCCGACCAGAATGTATATCTATACTAATCCCACCTGCCTGCATTAATTCCATATCCCTCTATGCCTTGCTCATTCAAGTACCTGTCCAGATGCCTCTTAAATGTCGCTACTGTTCCTGCCTCCACTACCTCCTCAGGCAGCTCATTCCAGAGACCCACTATTCTTTGTGTGAAAAATTTACCTCTTTGATCCCCTTTAAAACTCCTCCCCCTCACCTTAAATCTATGCCCTCTAGTTTTAGTCACCCCTACCATGGGAAACAGACTCTGGCTATCTACCCTATCTATGCCTCTCATAATTTCATATACCTCTATCACGTTCCCCTCTCAGCCTCCTTCGCTCCAGGGAAAACAGACCCAGTCTATCCAATCTCTCTTTATAACTCAAGCCCTCCAAACCAGGCAACATTCTTGTGAATCTTTTCTGCACCCTCTCTAGCTTAATCACATCTTTCCTGGAGCACGCTGACCAGAACTGCACACAGTACTCCAAATGCGGCCTAACCAACGTTTTGTACAACAGTAACATGACGTCCGAACTCTTGTACTCAATGCCTCGGCCGATGAAGGTAAGAATGCCATACGCCTTCTTCACCACCCTGTCCACCTGTGTTGTCACTTTCAGGGAACTATGTACTTGCACCCCAAGGTCTCTCTGCTCAACAACACTCCCCAGGGCCCTGCCATTCACTGTATATGTCCTGCCCTGGTTTAACTTCCCAAAATGCACCACTTCACACTTGTCTGCGTTAAATTCCATTTGCCACTCCCTTGCCCACTTTCCCAGTTGATCTATATCCTGTTGTAACCTTAGACAACCTTCTTCACTGTCCACAAGACCACCAATTTTGGTGTCCTCTGCAAACTTACTAATCATGCCCCTTAGATTCACATCCAAGTCATTAATATATATGACAAACAGAGGGCTCAGCACCGATCCCTGCGGCACACCACTGGTCACCGGCCTCCAATCTGAAAAACAACCCTCCACTACCACCCTCTGCCTCCTATCACCAAGCCAATTTTGTATCCAATTTGCTAGCTCACCCTGGATCCCATGTGTTCGAACCTTCTGGACCAGCCTACCATGTGGGACCTTGTCAAAGGCCTTGCTAAAGTCCATGTAGACAACGTCCATCGCCCTGCCCTCATCAGACCTCTTGGCCACCTCCTCGAAAAACTCAATCAAATTCGTGAGACATGAATTCCCATGCACAAAGCCATGCTGACTATCCCTCATCAGACCATGCCTTTCCAGATGCATATAAATCTTGCCTCTCAGAATCCCTTCCAATAACTTTCCCACCACTGATGTAAGGTTCACCGGCCTGTAGTTCCCTGGCTTATCCCTGCTGCCCTTCTTAAATAAAGGCACAACATGAGCTATCCTCCAGTCTTCCGGTACCTCACCCGTGGCTAACGATGATACAAAAATCTCTGCCAGGTCCCCAGCAATCTCCTCCCTTGCTTCCCATAGCATCCTAGGATACACCTGGTCAGGCCCTGGGGATTTATCCACCTTAATGTGCTTCAATACCTCCAACACCTCCTCCTTTGTAATGTTGACATGCTCCAGGATATCGCTGTTCCCTCCCTTGAACTCACTAGCTTCTATGACCTTCTCCACGGTAAATACGGACGAGAAATATTCATTTGAGACCTCGCCCATTTCCCGTGGCTCCACACATAGATTGCCACACTGATCCTTAAGGGGACCTACTCTCTCCCTAGCTACACTTTTACTCTTAATATAATTATAGAATCTTTTAGGATTATCCTTTATCTTATCTGCCAGGGAAATCTCATGGCCCCTTTTTGCCCTCCGAATTTCCTTAAGTGTAGTCCTACATCCCCTACACTCCTCGAGGGACTCACTCGATCCTAGCTGTCTATACCTGACATATGCCTCCTTTTTTGTCCTAACCAGACCCTCAATATCCCTCGTCAACCAAGGTTCCCTAAACTTGCCAGCCTTGCCCTTCCATCTAACAGGAACATGCCGGCCCTGAGCTCTTTCCATCTCACTTTTAAAAGCCTCCCACTTGCCAGACGTCCCTTTACCTGTAAACAGCCTCTCCCATTCAACTTTTGAGAGTTCCTGTCTGATGCCATCGAAATTAGCCTTCCCCCAATTTAGGACTTCAACCTGAGGACCACTCCTATCCTTTTCTATAACTATCCTGAAGCTAATAGAGTTATGGTCACTGGTCCCAAAGTGCTCCCCCACTGACACATCAACCACCTGCCCATCCTCATTTCCTAAGAGGAGGTCGAGTGTTGCCCCTTCTCTGGTCGGGCCATCCACATACTGCTTCAGAAAACTATCCTGGACACACTTAACAAATTCTTCCCCATCTGATCCCTTCGCACGAAGGCAGTTCCAGTCAATATTAGGGAAGTTAAAATCACCTACTATTACAACCCTATAATTCCTACACCTATCTGTGATTCCCCTACATATATGCTCCTCCACTTCCCTCTGACTATTGGGGGGCCTATAGTATAATCCCAACAAAGTGATCACTCCTTTCTTATTTCTAAGTTCTACCCATATGGCCTCGCTGGACATTCCCCCCGGGATATCCTCTCTAAGCACTACCGTGATGTCCTCCCTTATCAATAGTGAAACTCCCCCTCCTCTCTTACCTCCACCTCTCTCAAGCCGGAAGGATCGGTACCCCAGAACATTGAGTGGCCAGTCCTGCCCATCCCTCAACCACATTTCCGTAATAGCTATAATATCACAATCCCATGTACCGATCCATGCTCTGAGTTCATCTGCCTTACCTGTAAGGCTTCTTGCATTAAAGTAAATGCAGTTTAGCCGACCAGACCTTCCACGCTCCCTGTCCTGCCCGGCCTGCCTACTGGACTTGTTTGCTTTAACCTCTACATTTGCCTCAACTATCTCATCTGAGAGACTACTACTTTGGGTCCCACCCACCTGCAAGACTAGTTTAAACCCTCCCGAGTAGTACTAGCAAATCTCCCCGCAAGGATATTGGTCCCCCTCCAGTTTAGATGCAACCTGTCCTTCTTGTACAGGTCACCTCTGCACCAGAAGAGATCCCAATGATCCAAGTAGCTGAAGCCCTCCCACCTACACCAGCTCTTCACCCTCATTCCTACCCACACTAGCATGTGGCACAGGGAGTAATCCTGAGATTACAACCCTAGAGGTCCTGCTCTTGTTGGAAATGGTCATTGCCTGGCACTTGTGTGGCGCAAATGTTACTTGCCACTTATCAGCCCAAGCCTGGATATTGTCTAGGTCTTGCTGCATTTCTACACGGACTGCTTCAGTATTTGAGGAGTCGCGAATGGTGCTGAACATTGTGCAATCATCAGCGAACATCCCCACTTCTGACCTTATGATTGAAGGAAGATCATTGACGAAGCAGCTGAAGATGGTTGGGCCGAGGACACTACCCTGAGGAACTCCTGCAGTGATGTCCTGGAGCTCAGATGCTTGACCTCCAACAACCACAGCCATCTTCCTTTGCGCTAGGTTTGACTCTAACCAGCAGAGAGTTTTCCCCCTGATTCCCATTGACTCCAGTTTGCTGGGGCTCCTTGATGCCATACTCGGTCAAATGCTGCCTTGATGTCAAGGGCAGTCACTCTCACCTCACCGAAGCCATACTGTTGAGATCAGCGCACATCTCCTACATCCACTCGGTGGTATGTAGCATGCGGCTCTCCATGAGGGTCGCCACTCTCTTAATGGAGCAGGCCATGAGCTCACATACCATAGACATGGCACCACTCATGGCATGGATGGACTCCTCCATCTTATGTGCATGGGAGCAAACAGCCTCTGTGAACTCTGACATGTCCACACATTTCGCACTGCTGTTCCAGCATCTGCCGCTTTGTTGATGGCTCCCAAGGCTTGCCATCTCTGGGAAGCTGAGTGTCTCTGGGCCTTTCCTCAATCCTCTGATGGGGTGGCCGCAGCTGTCACTGTCTCTGCTACCAGCACGTGCTCTTCTGTGCTGTGCTCACCAGCTGGTGCTACCCTGTCTAAATGTGCGTTAATGCCCACCTAATTGAGTGTATCTGCGCTGTTGGGGGGTGCGCTGGACTGATGTGGCGCTGTCTCCTCAGATGGTGGATCCTCCTCTGAGGTCTCATGTGGTCCCAGAATCATTGAGAGACCCTCATCCGCTACTGGACCTGCAGGAGTCAAGATTGCTGTTCACAAGTTGTGCTTTCAATCAACTCCTGCTGGTCCATGAGTTGGAGCTTCCTGTGTTCATCAAGGCCCACAGAAGAGCCATACCTAATATTCCTCAGAAGGTATGATGCCTGCATCCATAGCATTACTTGCTCTCTATGGACTCCAGACACGCCTTGCCCTCAGCGACAGGCTACCCTTTTTTAAATTCATTCGTGGGATGTCAGCATCTCTGGCAAGGCCAGCAGTTCTTGCCCATCCCTAATTGCCCTCGAGAAGGTGGTGGTGAGCCACCTTCTTGAACTGCTGCAGTTCATGTGGTGCAGGTATACTTCAGAAATATAGAAAATAGGAGCAGGAGTAGGCCATTCGGCCCTTCTAGCCTGCTCCGCCATTCATTATGATCATGGCTGATCATCCAACTCAGTAACCTGTTCCCGCTTTCGCCCCATATCCTTTGATCCCTTTAAACCCAAGAGCTATATCTAACTCCTTATTGAAAACATACAATGTTTTGGCCTCAACTGCTTTCTGTGGTAGCGAATTCCACAGGTTCACCACTTTCTGGGTGAAGAAATTTCTCCTCATCACAGTCCTGAATGGTTTACCCCGTATCCTTAGACTATGACCCCTGGTTCTGGACTCCCCCACCATCGGGAACATCCTTCCTGCATCTACCCTGTTAGAATTTTATAGGTTTCTATTAGCTCCCCCCTTACTCTTCTGAAATCCAGCGAATATCCAGGATTTTGACCCTACAAGAGTGAAGGAGCAGCGATATAGTTCCAAGGATGGTGTGTGACTTGGAGGGGCACTTGCAGATGGTGATGTTCCCATATGTCTGCTGCCCCTGTCCTTCTAGGTAGTAGAGGTCGCAGGTTTAGAAGGTGCTGTGATAGGATCTTTGGTGAGTTGCTGCAGCACATTTTGTAGCTGGTACACATTGCTGTCAGTATGCGCTGGTAGGTGAATGTCTAAGGTGGAAGATGGGGTGCCAATCAAGAGGGCTGCTGCAAACCAGCCTATCTCCATTGCCTTCTCCTGCATTAGCGTCACTACAGCTATGATAGGCTCCCATTCTTCTCCACTCCCCAGCATTTAGCCCACTTCTCCTGCAGCCACATACATAACACAGTGTCACTTGTCTCGTGTCATGTCAGTCTGTGCCACTTTACATATCCAGCAATGCGCCACATAGAGGCCTGCTGCAGGCAGCCATTCAGTCTTGTCAATGCAGCACCTCTGACAGACCATGTACCTCAGTGTGAGGCAACTCTGCATCTCAACATGGAAGCTGGTCCCTGGTCATGCCCGATGCATGGACTCATCTCATGGGCGGTATTTAATACAGGCAGTGCTGTGAGTTGCAATAATGAATGGCACTAACCTTGCCAGACTGCACCAGGACATTGAAACGCTTCCAGCACTGCATCCACATTTGCATGACCACCCAGCAGCTGCTCACCTCGTTGACCTCCTCCTCCCGTACATTGGGAACAGCTGCTCTCTCTGTTCCCTCGCCGTCTGCAGGAGTACCTCCAGGGAGGTGTCAGTGAACTGCGGAGCCACATCTCCTCTGCCTCCAGCCATCCCTCCACAGCCTTCCTTGTTCTGCGCCCTTTCTAATGCCCTCTATCTGTGCAGCCTGTATGAGAGCTGCACACTGGCCTTTACAAATGGCACCTCCCATTGACCTGCTGGCACTACCTCCCGCCCACCACCTGTTATTGGCTGGCTCCCCAGCCTTCCAGATGTTAATTTGGATGCAGATAGGAAGGTCGCAGAGGAGGTCCCACTACCTGCCCGCGCAACTGTGCAAGCTGCATTGGACCCTAACGTTGGGACTTCCTCTCATTCGGCAAAATCCAGCTCTTGGTCTTTTCCTTTTCTAATTTTCGATCTTGAAATATTGAGATGTATGACCTAAGTTGTCTAAAAAATAATATGTGTAGTCAGAAGATTAAATATTGGAGAACAGCTGTCGTGTTGAAGACTTAAAGTGACCTCATAGTCCAAATTAATTTTGAAAATGATACTTTGCAGTGACATTACTAAAGGCAGGGTGGAGTGTTGCTAACAAATCAAGAATTCAAGCACTAACCAGCTGTGACCACAAATTAAGGCATAAATCCTCTACCCAAAGCCAGTTTTTCACCTTTTTCCTTGCCTACCCATTCCATGCACCAACTGAAATTGAATAACCTGCTTGAAAGGGCTGTTTCAGGTGGGAAATGGTGTGGGTGGCTTGCACTTTTCACCTCCTCAACTGACCGCAGATCGTGTTTGAAAAAGTGTTTTAGTCCGAGTGTTTAAGGATCAAACGACAGGTTTTCTTCTAAGTTTAAAAAAAAAGACAAGTATTTATTGTGACAATACCCGAAAATATTCGCAACCTCATCCACTTATGCATTCACCCACATACACACAAGAAAAAATACAGAGTGGAGGGTAGCATGTAATTAGAGTTTGATTGTTGGAAACAAAGTTCACTTCCAAACCTTCTGGGTTTTCCAGAAAAAATTGTTAACAGTGTTGTAGGCCTGAATATTCCTAGTCTAGGAATTTATGAAGTGTCTCAGACTCCTTTGGTTAAAACTTAGTCTGAGGTTGATGGTGGAAGTTCAGGTTCAATTTCTCACATGGGTCACCTCGCAATCTTTCTGCCTCAGTAGTTAAATATGGTGTTGGCAGGGCTTATTGCTTAGCTGGATCGATCTCACAGCTTCTCTGGGTGGAATGGCTTCCTGCCTCTCTCTCCCAGAACAGTAACTTCTTTTAAGGTAAAAACTCATCAGATTTTGGTTTTAGTCAGGTGACTCAAGGTACTGTCTCCTGGGGTGTTCATACAATGTTCCAGGATGCGCGGACCATTGTTACATAATGGTGTCTGAATGTGGATCATTTTGATTAATGTGTGCTATTTCACACCTATTGTTTTAATATAAGAACATAAGAACAAGGAGCAGGAGTAGGCAATTCAGCCCCTCGAGCCTGCTCCGCCATTCAATACGATCATGGCTGATCTAATCTTGGCCTCAACTCCACTTTCCTGACTGTTCTCCATAACCCTTCAACCCATTTCTAATTAAAAATCTGTCATCTTCTTCTTCTTTGGCCTCCTTGTCTCGAGAGACAATGGGTAAGTGCCTGGAGGTGGTCAGTGGTTTGTGAAGCAGCGCCTGGAGTGGCTACGAAGACCAATTCTAGAGTGACAGACTCTTCCACAGCTGCAGCAGATAAAATTGGTTGTCGGGGCTGTTACACAGTTGGCTCTCCCCTTGCGCTTCTGTCTTTTTTCCTGCCAACTGCTAAGTCTCTTCGACACGCCACACTTTAGCCCCGCCTTTATGGCTGCCCGCCAGCTCTGGCGATCACTGGCAACCGACTCCCATGACTTGTGATCAATGTCACAGGACTCCATGTCACGTTTGCAGACGTCTTTAAAGCAGAGACATGGACAGCCGGTGGGTCTGATACCAGTGGCGAGCTCGCTGTACAATGTGTCCTTGGGGATCCTGCCATCTTCCATGCAGCTCACATGCCCAAGGCATCTCAAGCGCCTCTGGCTCAGTAGGGTGTATATGCTGGGGATGTTGGCCGCCTCGAGGACTTCTGCATTGGAGATACGGTCCTGCCACCTGATGCCAAGGATTCTCCGGAGGCAGTGAAGATGGAATGAATTGACACGTCGCTCTTGGCTGACATACATTGTCCAGGCCTCGCTGCTGTAGAGCAAGGTACTGAGGACGCAGGCTTGATACACTCGGACTTTTGTGTTCCGTGTCAGTGCGCCATATTCTCACACTCTCTTGGCCAGTCTGGACATAGCAGAGGAAGCCGTTCCCATGCGCTTGTTGATTTCTGCATCGAGAGGCAGGTTACTGGTGATAGTTGAGCCTAGGTAGGTGAACTCTTGAACCACTTCCAGAGCATGGTCGCTGATATTGATGGATGGAGCATTTCTGACGTCCTGTCCCATGATGTTCGTTTTCTTGAGGCTGATGGTTAGGCCAAATTCGTTGCAGGCAGCCACAATCCTGTCCATGAGTCTCTGCAGATACTCTTCAGTGTGAAATGTTAATGCAGCATCGTCAGCAAAGAGAAGTTCCCTGATAAGGACTTTCCGTACTTTGGTCTTCACTCTTAGATGGGCAAGGTTGAACAACCTGCCACCTGATCTTGTGTGGAGGAAAATTCCTTTTTCTGAAGACCTCTGAAGGGAGGCACAGTGGCGCAATGGTTAGCACCGTAGCCTCACAGCTCCAGCGACCCGGGTTCAGTTCTGGATACTGCCTGTGCGGAGTTTGCAAGTTCTCCCTGTGACCGCGTGGGTTTCCGCCGGGTGCTCTGGTTTCCTCCCACAGCCAAAGATTTGCAGGTTGATAGGTAAATTGGCCATTGTAAAAAAAATTGTCCCTAGTGTAGGTAGGTGGTAGGAGAATGGTGGGAATGTGGTAAGGAATATGGGATTAAAGTGGGATTAGTATAAATGGGTGGTTGTTGGTCGGCACAGACTCGGTGGGCCGAAGGGCGTGTTTCAGTGCTATATCTCTAAACAAAACTAAACTTGTGAGAGCAGTAGGGAGAAGATCCCAAACAGTGTAAGTACGAGAACACAGCCCTGTTTCACGCCACTCAGGATAGGAAAGGGGTCTGATGAGGTGCCGCTATGCTGAATTGTGCCTTTCATATTGTCATGGAATGAGGTGATTATGCTTAGTAGCTTTGGTGGACATCCGATCTTTTCTAGTAGTCTGAAGAGACCGCATCTGCTGACGAGGTCAAAGGCTTTGGTGAGATCAATGAAAGCAACGTAGAGGGGCATCTGTTGTTCGCGGCATTTCTCCTGTAGCTGGCGAAGTGAGAACAGCATGTCAATGGTGGATGTCTCTGCTCGAAGCCACACTGTGCCTCAGGGTAGACACGCTCAGCCAGCTTCTGGAGCCTGTTTAAAGCGACTCGAGCGAAGACTTTCCCCACTGTGCTGAGCAGGGATAGTCCATGGTAGTGGAATCTCTATAAGAACAAGGGTGACCGCAGTGACTGCAACAACTACCGTGGAAAAATCTGTCTATCTCCTCCCTAAATTTACCCAATGTCTCGGCATCCACTGCACTCTGGGTTAGTGAATTCCACAGATTCATGACCCTTTGAGAGAAGTAATTTTTCCTCATCTCTGTTTTAAATCTGCTCCCCTTTATCCTAAAACTATGACCTCTCGTTCTAGATTGCCCCACAAGAGGAAACACCCTCTCTACGTTTACTTTGTCAATCCCCTTAATCATCTTATATACCTCAGATAGATCTCCGCTCATTCTTCTAAACTCCAGAGAGTAAAGGCCTAAACTGCTCAATCTCTCTTCATAAGACAAGCCCCCCCCCCATCTCTGGAATCAATCTGGTGAACTTACTCTGAATTGCCTCCAATGCAACTACATCCTTTCTCAAGTAAGGGGACCAAAACTGTACGCAATACTCCAGGTGCGGTCTCACCAATGCCTTGTACAGTTGCAGCAACACTTCCCTACTTTTATACTCTATTCCTTTAGCATAAATGCCAAAATTCCATTTACCTTCCTTATCATCTGCTGTACCTGCAAACTAGTTTTCTGCGATTCATGCACGCGGACACCCAGATCCCTCTGCACCGAAGCACTCTGAAGTTTCTCTCCATCCAGATAATAATTTGCCTTTCTATTCTTCCGACCAAAATGGATAACCTCACATTAATCCACGTTAAAATCCATCTGCCAAATTTTGGCCCATTTATCTAATCTATCCATATCCATTTGTCGATTTCCTATTTCTTTATTGCAACTTACTGTCCCACCTATTTTAGTGTAATCTGCAAATCTGGCTCTCGTAACTTCTATCCCTGCATCCAAGTCATTTATATAGATTGTAAATAGTTGGGGCCAGAGGACTGAATCCTGTGGCACCCCACTAGTTACATCTTGCCAACCAGAAAAAGACCCATTTATCCCAACTCTCTGTTTTCTGTTGGTTAGCCAATCCTCTATCCAAGCCAATAAATTGCCCCTAACCCCATGTGATCTTAACTTGTGTATTCACCTTTTGTGTGGTACCTTATCAAATGCCTTCTGGAAGTCCAGATAAACTATATCTACAGGGTCCCCATTATCCACATTGCTTGCTACAGCTTCGAAGAACTCCAGCAAATTAGTCAAACATGATTTACCCTTCATAAAACCATGCTGACTCTGATGGATTGCATTTTGACTTTCCAAATGTCCTGTTATTACTTCCTTAATAATGGATTCTAACAATCCCAACGACAGACGTTAAATGAACTGGTTTATAGTTTCCTACTTTCTGCCTCCCTCCCTCCCTTTTTGAATAAGGGCGTTACATTAGTTTTTTTCCAATCAACTTGAACCTTGCCCGTATCCAGAGAATTTTGGAATATTATAACCAATGGATCTACTATCTCCACTGCCACTTCCTTTAAGACCCTAGGATGTAGTTCATCAGGCCCTGGGGACATGGCTGCCTTCAACCCCAATAGTTTGCTCAGTACTTTCTCCTTAGTGATGATGATTGTTCTAAGTTCCTCTCTTTCTATAACCTCTGCATTACCTGGTACTATTGGGATGGTACTAGTGTCCACCACCGTGAAAACTGAAGCAAAATACTGATTTAGTGTCTCTGCCATTTCTGTGTTCCCCCTACTAACTCCCCAGTCTCATCCTCAATGGACCAACATTCACTTTCGCTACTCTCTTCCCTTTTATGTACTTATAGAAGCTTTTGCTATCCGTTTTTATAATTTGCGCTAGTTTTCTTTCATAATTTACCTTTGCTCTTTTTATTACTTTTTTAGTAACCCTTTGTTGATCTTTAAAAGTTTCCTAATCTTCCAGCCTGCCACTGGCCTTTGCAATATGGTATGCCTTAGTTTTTGTCTTTATGTTATCCTTAACTTCCTTGCTTAGCCATGGATGCTTTTTCCCCCTCTTACATTCTTTCTTCCTCTCTGTAATATATTTTAGTTGGGAGGAATTGAATATCTCCTGAAACATCTGCCACTGCTCATCAACTGTCCTACCTTGTAGTCTTCCTGCCCAGTCCACTAGGGCCAAATCTGTCCTCATGCCTATATAATTTCCTTTGCTTAACTCCAGAACACTCGTGTGGGACTCCAGCTTCTCGCCCTCCAACTGAATTTGAAATTCCAGCATGCTATGATCACTTTTCCTTTGAGGATACTTAACAATGAGATCATTTATTAATCCCACCTCATTGCACAACACCAAATCTAGAATAGCCTGCTCCCTGGTTGGTTCCACAACATATTGCTCCAAAAAACAATCTCTAATACATTCAATGAACTCTCCCTTGAGGCTACCCTTGCCAATTTGACTAATCCAGTCCATATGCATCTTAAAATCACCCATGATTGCCATACCTTTCTTACAAGCCCCCAGTATTTCCTGGTTTATACTGTGCCCCACTCCGGAACTACTGTTTGGGGACCTATAGATTACTCCCACCAGTGACTTCTTTCCCTTGCTATTTCTTATTTCTACCCAGACTGATTCTACGCCTTGATCTCCAGTGCCTATATCGTTTCTCACTAGAGCACTGATCTCTTCCTTCACTAACAAAGCTACACCACCTCCTTTTCCTTCCTGTCTAACCTTCCGAAATACTGAGTACCCTTGGATATTCAATTCCCAAACCTGGTTTCCCTGCAACCATGTCTCAGTAATAGCCACTAAATCATACCCATTTGCCTCGATTTGCGCTGTTAACTCATTTATTTTATTCCGAATGCTTCGTGCATTCAGATACAAAGCCTTTATAAGTTTGTTCTATTATTAAATTTCCCTACTCTTGTACGATTCCTTGGTGCAATATGATGTTCACACGTTCTGTCCCTTCCTTTTATTTTCTGGTAACAATCAGCCTCACCACTAACCTGCACTCCTAACTTCTTCTTTAACTTCCTGTTTTTCCATGCAACCGGACCCTCCCCCCCCATTATTTAATTTAAAGCCCTATCTACAACCCTAGTTATGCGATTCGCCAAGACTCTGGTCCCAGCATGATTCAGGTGGAGCCCGTCCCATCGGAACAGCTCCCTCCTTCCCCAGTACTGGTGCCAATGTCCCATGAATTCGAACCCATTTCTGCCACACCAATCTTTGAGCCACGCATTTACCTCTTTAATCTTATTGACCCTTTGCCAATTTGCTCGTGGCTCAGGTAGTAATCCGGAGATTATTACCTTTTTGGTTCTGCTTTTTAATTTAGCCCCTAGCTGCTCATATTCCCTCAGCAGAACCTCTAACCTCGTTCTACCTACCTACATGGACCACGACAACTGGATCTTTCCCCTCCCACTCCAAGTTCCTCTGCAGGCCAGATGAGATATCCCGAACCCTGGCACCAGGTAGGCGACAGAGTCTTGGGGACTCTCGATCCTGACCACAGAGAATAGTGTCTGTGCCCCTAATAAATACTATCCCCGATTACGATTACATTTCTCTTTTCTCCCCCCACTTGAATGGCTCCCTGTACCACAGTGCTGTGGTCAGTTGGCTCATCCTCCCTACAGTCCCTGCTCTCATCCACACAGAGAGCAAGAATCTCGAACCTGTTGGACAAGGCCAATGGCTGAGACTCCTGCAGCACTACCTCCTGGATCCCTCTACCTACCTCACTCATAGTCACACCCTCCTGTCCCTGACCACTGGCCGAATTCAAGGTAGTTAATCTAAGGGGTGTGACTGCCTCCTGAAACACAGCGTCCAGGTAACTCTCCCCTTCCCTGATGTGTCGCAGTGTCCGAAGCTCAGACTCCAGCAGGAGTTCCTCGAGCAGCCAAAACACTTGCTACAGATGTGTTCACCAGGAACCACAATGGGGTCCACCAGCTCCCAAATCATGCAGGTACAATACATCACCTGGTCCTGCATCTCTATTTTATTTAATTAGATTTTAATTTGTTATTTAAATTTCCGACTGGTCTTTAGTTTTTTTTAATCCGCTTTAGTCTTTAGTTTATATACTTATAAATCAATCAGGTCTTACTCTATGTTGACTCAATTAAATTAAATAAAAAACTTACCTGAATACTGATCCCACAGCTGCACTCTGTTTCCCTGCTCTCACCGTTCAATGTGACGTCACTCTGATGTCACATATCGATTCTTTTTCCCCGCTGCTCGGGCTCCACTCCTCTCTGCCGCTCTCCCACACAAGTTTTGGCGCTCTTTTTTATACCTCCGGTCCTGCTGCTCCTCGGGCTCCGCTCCTCTCTGCCTCTCTCCCACACAGGTTTTGGCCTTGGCTTTGGAGTCAGTCTGTCTGTAAAAGCCTTTGCTAGCCCAATTTTTGATGATAGGAGTCATTAGAATGGAATGAGCTGTTTTACATACCAATGTGCCTCATCAAGGCAATTTCAGATGTTATTAATGTTCCCTTCTTCAACAGACAAACATGTTGAATGGCGGTACAGGAGGGGATCACCTGACCTCTCCCTCCATGTTGCCGGGCAGCAAAATGTCCATTTTCTTGTAGCTAAGTTCAACAGTTTACTTTAATTTCATAATTCCTCCAGTTCATATTTCATCACTGTTCCCTCTGTGAGTGTGACACAAATGAAATTCAGCTTGTGGTGTACAGGAATGGACTTGTGATGATTCATCAATTGATTTTCCTTCATTCTAAGGATTGCAGTCGAGAATATAAGCAATGTGGGGACTGTGAGCATGAAACCATGTTCTAACACTGTGCACTAAAATTTGGGATCATAGATCAACAGGCAACCATGTATTTTAAGGTCTCCATTGGATGACTACTTTTTTTTTCTAATTTCCCCACCATGATTCCAAGCTAACCTTTTCATCGTAAAAAATGAAATCTTGAGATAGGCACATTAAAAAAAACTCCAATATGTCTGATGAGTGATAGAAATGCAGCATGTAAAATAAAAACAACCAGCTCTTGTTCTCACACCATGCATGGCACACTGCCTGCCAATAAACAACTCCTCAGGCATGCTACCCCAGTGTTGCTGTAAGACCAACAGCACTTACTATGAACACAAATGGTTTGGACTCACCTCTGGAAATGACTCAAGTCCCACTGAATAACAAGTGAATCAACAGAGAAGCCGGAATATGATTCTTGGCAAAATTATATTCTTTTTCTACATAGAAAATCAATATGGTAGTCATACTATTTTAATAAAAAATCAACTTTAGCAAAAGGCCAAAGGTTTTGTTAAGGTTTCCTTTTCAAAAAGTGAGATGTTCCATTCTCTATGGATATCAGCATTAAAGACTGCTTAGGATGAAGATAAGGATGTTGCCAAACCAGAAGAATTTAGTCTCAGTTAGATCCTGCTGTGTTCTCAATCAGTACTAACTATTCACAGTTCAGATGCCTCAGGACCAGCATCCATGCTGATCCCAACAACCAACCTGTATGATGCTCTGTGGATCCACTCCAGGACAAACGCACATCCAAAAAGAAATGCAAAAAAATCAGGGAGGAGAATTAAACCTAGTAGTTCTCAGTGTTTCTTTCGTCTTTTCTCAAAAACCAATTGCCTGGTGTTAGGGATCAGACTTGTGGTACTTCTCTGCACTGTCTTCAGAGCTTATATATTTTCCTTTTGCCTTATCGATCAAAATTGGATAGAGTACTCAAGGTGCAGCCTTATTATTCCACTATACAGTTTCAACATAATATCCTCTGACTTATTTCCCACTGATTTAGAAATGTAGTTCAGTATTTTGACAATTACTGCGTCACATTGACTTGACATGTTAAGTGCCAACACTACTTTTGAAAAGGAGCATATAAAATGCCAGATACTGTGAATTTTGACAGACAAGTCCTGGGCCAGAAATAAAAACAGAAAGTGATGGAAATACTCAGCAGGTCTAGCAACATCTCTGGAGAGAGAAGCAGAGTTAATGTTTCAGGTCTCTGACCTTTCATCAGAACAGTCCTGGATGCCCTTAGAAGTATCTCACTTCCCTCAATATAAATGGGTGGCACAGTGGCGCAGTGGTTAGCACCGCAGCCTCACAGCTCCAGCGACCCGGGTTCAATTCTGGGTACTGCCTGTGTGGAGTTTGCAAGTTCTCCCGGTGTCTGCGTGGGTTTTCGCCGGGTGCTCCGGTTTCCTCCCACCACCAAAAGACTTGCAGGTTGATAGGTAAATTGGCCAATATAAATTGCCCCTAGTATAGGTAGGTGGTAGGGGAAAGTGGGGATGTGGTAGGAATATGGAATTAGTGTAGGATTAGTATAAATGGGTGGTTGATGGTCGGCACAGACTCGGTGGGCCGAAGGGCCTGTTTCAGTGCTGTATCTCTAAATAAAAATAAATGCTACAATTTTGATTTAGTTATTAATCTTTGAGTAGGGATAAATCATTTTAACTATTAAAATACATACATAATTTATTTTAAAAGGATATAAATTACTCATTGCAAATGTAAAGAAGATGTGACATTACAGAAGTGTATAGAATCTTACACATTTAGTATTCTGAAGATTGTAATCTCGTCTAATGATTGAAAAGATCAAACCCTGATTATCTTAATAATAGTCACAAATATTCAGGAGGTAACCATCAAGGACTACAGCAGTCTTTCAGCCTCAAAATCCAAAATTGCTGTTACAGTGTTTGATAGGTTACCTCATGATTCCATCACAGTGATTATTAAGATAATCTGCTCTTGTGCTTTTCAATCACAAATATTGATTTTGTTACAATCTCCGATGTTAACTGCTTTTGAATAGCATTGGAGAATTAAATTCTGAAGAATATCCTCATTTAGGACAGGTTCTGCACAAACAACAGCATTATCAGTGTTCTCCTCAGCAATATGTAGGAGTGACAGAGGTAAATTTTCTCTCAGCTATTTATGGTAAGTAGATTCTTTTTTTTTCTTTTGGGCCTCCTTATCTCGAGAGACAATGGATACGCGCCTGGAGGTGGTCAGTGGTTTGTGAAGCAGCGCCTGGAGTGGCTATAAAGGCCAATTCTGGAGTGACAGGCTCTTCCACAGGTGCTGCAGAGAAATTTGTTTGTTGGGGCTGTTGCACAGTTGGCTCTCCCCTTGCGCCTCTGTCTTTTTTCCTGCCAACTACTAAGTCTCTTCGACTCGCCACAATTTAGCCCTGTCTTTATGGCTGCCCGCCAGCTCTGGCGAATGCTGGCAACTGACTCCCACGACTTGTGATCAATGTCACACGATTTCATAAGTAGATACATCATTCAATATAATGCACGTCACATAAGCTGGTTTTATGCTAGTGACTTGGGATGTTTTACTATTTTAAAGGCACTATATGACTTCAAGTTGTATTGTTTTACACTTTTTCAAAATGTTTGTTTAAACAAAAATGGGCAAGTTACTTTGAGTGCAATTATAGAATTTCTCAGATCTCACTAGCAGAGGGCATTGCCTACTCTGTGCACTGCTGCCCCACCACCCTCCACCACGAGCTTTCAAAGATTAACAGGGCATGAACAAATTCAGTTTTCCTATCAAAAGCACTTCGATGAAGTAATTGGGTAAAAACCAGCAGGTAGATTAACTGATTTGCCTCGCAAAGCAAACATTGTGAAGTTTTTGTAATGTTAGCAGAGCAGACTATTAGAACAGAATGCACACATTGCTTCAGCAGTTGTGGCAATGAACTCGGAGAATGTGTTAAAACAGTTCTAAGACAAAGTAGTAATGGGCAGTCTTGTCATTGAGCTAGGGTATGCAAAAAAATTTGGCCTGAACTGGAGTATTGTGCCCAATTCTGGGCACCACACTTCAGAAGGCTTCAGTGAGGGTGCATAAAAGATTTCCGCAAATGGTTACAGAGATGAGGGACTTCAGTTACGTGGATGGATGGGAGAAGTTAGGTGTGCTCTCCTTAAAGAGAAGGCTGAGAGAAGATTTAATAGAAGTGTTCAAAATCATGAGGGGTCTAGACAGCAAGAAACTGTTCCAATTGGCAGTAGGGTTGAGAACCAGGAACGCTGATTTAAGATGATTGGCAAAAGAACCAATGGTGACGTAAGGAAAAACCTTTTTATGCAACAAGTGGTTAGAATCTGGAATACACTGCCTGAGAGTGTGATGGAGGCAAACTCAATTGTGGCTTTCAAAAGGGAATTGGATAAGCACCTGAAGAGAAACAATTTGCAGGGCTATGGGGAAATGGAAGGGGAGTGGGACTAGCTGAGTTGCTGTAGCAGAGAGCCAGCATGGACACAACGGGTCAAATGGTCTGTACCTCCTCTTTCACTGTGCCTAGGACACAATCTTCATCCTTGGTAAACACAGATGCTAAGTACTCATGCAGTACCTCAGCCATGGAGCCTTCTGCTTCCATGTGTAAATACTCTTTTTGGTCGCGAATCGGCCCCATTCCTCCTTTTACTACCTTTTTACTATTCATATG
The DNA here is from genome assembly GCF_036365525.1 of Heterodontus francisci. NCBI lineage: Eukaryota > Metazoa > Chordata > Chondrichthyes > Heterodontiformes > Heterodontidae > Heterodontus > Heterodontus francisci. The sequence continues at coordinate 34,107,114 of NC_090378.1, read as the reverse complement.
CCTATAGAGAGCTTTTGGATTCCCTTTTATGTCTGTCTCTTCTCATACTGTCTCTTTGCTGTTCTTATTTTTTTTCACTTCCCCTCTGAACTTTCTATAAGCAGCCTGGTTCTCACTTGTATTATCAATCTGACATCTGTTTTCCCTTTTTCTGCTTATCTTACTCTCTAACTCTTTCATCATTCAGGGAGCTCTGGCTTTGTTTGTTGTACCCTTCCCCCCCTTCTGGGAATGTATCTCGACTGTACTCAAACCATCTTCTCCTTAATGAAACAATGGGCTGCATTACATTTTGGCCTGCCAATCTTCGATTCTGATTTACCTGGGACAGATCTGTTCTCAACCTATTGAAATTGGCCCTCCCTAATTAATTATTTTTACTCTGGATTGCTGCTTGTCCTTTTCCATAGCTAACCTGAACCTTGAGATACTCTGATCATTGTCCGCTAAATGTTCCCCTAATGACACTTGATCCACCTCATTTCCCAGAACCAGATCCAGCAATGCCTCCTTCCTCATTGTGTCAGAAACATAATGATCAGGACAATTCTCCTGAACACTCTCTAGAAACTCTTGCCCTTCTCTGTCCTTTATGCTTTTACCATCCCAGTTTATAATAGGATAATTCAAGTCCCTCATTGTAACTACTCTATAGTTTTTGCACCTCTCTGTAACTTTTTGCAAATTTATTCCTCTATGTCATGACTGTCCAATGTACGGCCCAAAGGCCAGAGTCCGTCCCACGGGTGTAAACTGCCGGAACGACAGGCACCTCAGCTGGCAGCTATAGCTTTGTTAGGACTCCACTCCAACACAATATGGCTGCACCCAGTGGAGAGGTGGCATTCACAGCCTGTGTCCATAATCCACGTTTATGGTGAGTGCACAGACGAGCAGCGGGCAGTGAAGAGTGGTAAGCGGGCAGTGGAGAGAGAGGGAGAGACGGGGGAGGAAGGGAGAGACGGGGGAGGAAGGGAGAGACGGGGGAGGAAGGGAGGGACGGGGGAGGAAGGGAGGGACGGGGGAGGAAGGGAGGGACGGGGGAGGAAGGGAGGGACGGGGGAGGAAGGGAGGGACGGGGGAGGAAGGGAGGGACGGGGGAGGAAGGGAGAGACGGGGGAGGAAGGGAGGGACGGGGGAGGAAGGGAGAGACGGGGGAGGAAGGGAGAGACGGGGGAGGAAGGGAGAGACGGGGGAGGAAGGGAGAGACGGGGGAGGAAGGGAGAGACGGGGGAGGAAGGGAGAGACGGGGGAGGAAGGGAGAGACGGGGGAGGAAGGGAGAGACGGGGGAGGAAGGGAGAGACGGGGGAGGAAGGGAGAGACGGGGGAGGAAGGGAGAGACGGGGGAGGAAGGGAGAGACGGGGGAGGAAGGGAGAGACGGGGGAGGAAGGGAGAGACGGGGGAGGAAGGGAGAGACGGGGGAGGAAGGGAGAGACGGGGGAGGAAGGGAGAGACGGGGGAGGAAGGGAGAGACGGGGGAGGAAGGGAGAGACGGGGGAGGAAGGGAGAGACGGGGGAGGAAGGGAGAGACGGGGGAGGAAGGGAGAGACGGGGGAGGAAGGGAGAGACGGGGGAGGAAGGGAGAGACGGGGGAGGAAGGGAGAGACGGGGGAGGAAGGGAGAGACGGGGGAGGAAGGGAGAGACGGGGGAGGAAGGGAGAGACGGAGCAGGGGGGAAGAGAAAGACGGAGCAGGGGGGAAGAGAAAGACGGAGCAGGGGGGAAGAGAAAGACGGAGCAGGGGGGAAGAGAAAGACGGAGCGGGCGGGAAGAGAAAGACGGAGCGGGCGGGAAGAGAAAGACGGAGCGGGCGGGAAGAGAAAGACGGAGCGGGCGGGAAGAGAAAGACGGAGCGGGCGGGAAGAGAAAGACGGAGCGGGCGGGAAGAGAAAGACGGAGCGGGGGGAAGAGAAAGACGGAGCGGGGGGAAGAGAAAGACGGAGCGGGGGGAAGAGAAAGACGGAGCGGGGGGAAGAGAAAGACGGAGCGGGGGGAAGAGAAAGACGGAGCGGGGGGAAGAGAAAGACGGAGCGGGGGGAAGAGAAAGACGGAGCGGGGGGAAGAGAAAGACGGAGCGGGGGGAAGAGAAAGACGGAGCGGGGGGAAGAGAAAGACGGAGCGGGGGGAAGAGAAAGACGGAGCGGGGGGAAGAGAAAGACGGAGCGGGGGGAAGAGAAAGACGGAGCGGGGGGAAGAGAAAGACGGAGCGGGGGGAAGAGAACGACGGAGTGGGGGGAAGAGAAAGACGGAGCGGGGGGGAAGAGAAAGACGGAGCGGGGGGAAGAGAAAGACGGAGCGGGGGGAAGAGAAAGATGGAGGGAAAGAGAAAGAAGTGGGGCGGGGGGTGGGGAAGAGAAAGACGGTGGGGAGGGGGAGGGGAAGAGAAAGACGGGGGTGGGGTGGGGAAGAGGAAGAAGGGGTTGGGGAAGAGGAAGACAGGGGGGGGAAGAGGAAGACAGGAAGGGAAGAAGAAGACGGGAAGGGAAGAGGAAGACGGGAAGGGAAGAGGAAGACGGGGTTGGGGGGGGAACAGGAGGGGGGGGAAAAAGAGTAGGACAGTGGGGGGGAGGGGAGTAGGACGGGGGGGGTAGAGAAGGACGGGGGGGGGGAAAGAGTAGGACGGGGGGGGGGGAAAAGAGTAGGACGGGGGGGGGGAAAGAGTAGGACGGGGGGGGGGGGAAAAGAGTAGGACGGGGGGGGGAAAAGAGTAGGACGGGGGGGGGAAAAGAGTAGGACGGGGGGGGAAAAAAAGAGTAGGACGGGGGGGGAAAAAAAAGAGTAGGACGGGGGGGGGGGAAAGAGTAGGACGGGGGGGGGGGAAAAAGAGTAGGACGGGGGGGGGGAAAAAGAGTAGGACGGGGGGGGGGAAAAAGAGTAGGACGGGGGGGGGGAAAAAGAGTAGGACGGGGGGGGGGAAAAAGAGTAGGACGGGGGGGGGGAAAAAGAGTAGGACGGGGGGGGGAAAAAAAGAGTAGGACGGGGGGGGGGAAAAAGAGTAGGACGGGGGGGGGAAAAAGAGTAGGACGGGGGGGGGGGAAAAAGAGTAGGACGGGGGGGGGGAAAAAGAGTAGGACGGGGGGGGGGAAAAAGAGTAGGACGGGGGGGGGAAAAAAGAGTAGGACGGGGGGGGGAAAAAGAGTAGGACGGGGGGGGGAAAAAGAGTAGGACGGGGGGGGGGGAAAAAGAGTAGGACGGGGGGGGGAAAAGTGTAGGACGGGGGGGGGAAAAGTGTAGGACGGGGGGGGGGAAAAGAGTAGGACGGGGGGGGGGAAAGAGTAGGACGGGGGGGGGGAAAGAGTAGGACGGGGGGGGGGAAAGAGTAGGACGGGGGGGGGGAAAGAGTAGGACGGGGGGGGGGAAAGAGTAGGACGGGGGGGGGGGGAAAGAGTAGGACGGGGGGGGGGGGAAGAGTAGGACGGGGGGGGGGGGGAAGAGTAGGACGGGGGGGGGGGAAAGAGTAGGACGGGGGGGGGGAAAAGAGTAGGACGGGAGGGGGGAAGAGTAGGACGGGGGGGGGGAAAGAGTAGGACGGGGGGGGGAAAAGAGTAGGACGGGGGGGGGAAAAGAGTAGGACGGGGGGGGGGAAAAGAGTAGGACGGGGGGGGGGAAAGAGTAGGACGGGGGGGGGAAAAGAGTAGGACGGGGGGGGGAAAAGAGTAGGACGGGGGGGGGGAAAAGAGTAGGACGGGGGGGGGAAAAGAGTAGGACGGGGGGGGAAAAGAGTAGGACGGGGGGGGGGGGAAAGAGTAGGACGGGGGGGGGGGAAAGAGTAGGACGGGGGGGGGGAAAAGAGTAGGACGGGGGGGGGGGAAAAGAGTAGGACGGGGGGGGGGAAAAGAGTAGGACGGGGGGGGAAAAGAGTAGGACGGGGGGGGGGGGAAAAGAGTAGGACGGGGGGGGAAAAGAGTAGGACGGGGGGGGAAAAGAGTAGGACGGGGGGGGGTGGAAAGAGTAGGACGGGGGGGGGGTGGAAAGAGTAGGACGGGGGGGGGGGAAAAGAGTAGGACGGGGGGGGGAAAAGAGTAGGACGGGGGGGGGGGGAAAAGAGTAGGACGGGGGGGGGGGGAAAAGAGTAGGACGGGGGGGGGGGGAAAAGAGTAGGACGGGGGGGGGGGGAAAGAGTAGGACGGGGGGGAGGAAAAGAGTAGGACGGGGGGGAGGAAAAGAGTAGGACGGGGGGGGGGGGGGGGAAAAGAGTAGGACGGGGGAGGGAAGAGTAGGACGGGCCGGGGGAGGGAAGAGTAGGACGGGGGGGTGGGAAGAGAAAGACGCGGGGGTGGGAAGAGAAAGACGCGGGGGTGGGAAGAGAAAGACGCGGGGGTGGGAAGAGAAAGACGCGGGGGTGGGAAGAGAAAGACGCGGGGGTGGGAAGAGAAAGACGCGGGGGTGGGAAGAGAAAGACGCGGGGGTGGGAAGAGAAAGACGCGGGGGTGGGAAGAGAAAGACGCGGGGGTGGGAAGAGAAAGACGCGGGGGTGGGAAGAGAAAGACGCGGGGGTGGGAAGAGAAAGACGCGGGGGTGGGAAGAGAAAGACGCGGGGGTGGGAAGAGAAAGACGCGGGAGTGGGAAGAGAAAGACGCGGGGGTGGGAAGAGAAAGATGCGGGGGTGGGAAGAGAAAGACGGGGTATGGCGAAAGAGAGAGGCGGGGGAAGAGAAAGATGTGGGGGGGGGGAAAGACAGGAAGACGGGAGGTAGAGTCAGTGATGGGGGGCAATGAAAGTCGGGGTGGGGAGGGAAAAGAAAGAGGGGAGAGAGGAAGCGAGAGGGGAGAGAGGAAGAGAGAGGGGTGCGTGAGACGGGGGGGGGGGGAGGAGAGAGAGACAAAGAGGGAATGGGAGAGAGAGAGACAGAGAGGTAGGGGGAAAGAGAGAAACGGGGGGGCGGGGGAGAGAGAGACAGAGAGGGAGGGGGGAGCAATACGGGGGAGGGGAGAGACAAAGAGCGAGGGTTGTCAGAGAGTGAGAGAAACAGAGGAGGGTGAGAGAGACAGAGGTGGGGTGGGGAGAGAGAGACACTGAGAGGGATGGAGCAGAGAGGCAGAAGAGGGGAATGGGGGGAGAAAGAGGGATGGGGGGAGAGAAACGCAGAGAAGGGAGAAAGGGAGGGAAGAGATAGAGATCAAGATCATTCCTGACAGACAGCCATCTATCTGGAATACTCCGCCTCACTACATCAAGTGTACGGGCAGAGAATGAGTACTAATGCAAGCAAAACAATGCCAGGTATGTCACTAAAGCAGTGTTCAATTAAGTCAATCAAGTAGTTTTCTCATTTAAAGTTTCTTCACAAAAATGCATTTGTTGTTTTGATACTAAGATGAATTTTTAATGCCTTTAATCTTTCCGGTCCCCTATGTAGGACAAAAATTGTAATATGGCCCCCACGCGAAAAGGTTGGACACCCCTGCTCTGTATCTTTCCCACTCGTTGGTGGCCGATAGAACACACCCAGTAGTGTCATGGTACCTAGATTTTTTTGTTACTCTAAGCAAATGGATTCTGTTTTGATCTGTTTAGGACTTCTTTTTAATTCATTCATGGGATGTGGGCGACGCTGGCCAGGCCAACATTTATTGCCCATCCCTAATTGCCCTTCAGAAGGTGGTGGTAAGCTGCCTTCTTGAACCGCTGCAGTCCATTTGGGGTAAGTATATCCACAATGCTGTTAGGAAGGGAGTTCCAGGATTTTGACCCAGCGACAGTGAAATTACGGCGATATAGTTCCAAGTCAGGATGGTGTGTGACTTGGAGGGGAACTTGCAGGTGGTGGTGTTGCCATGTATTTGTCCTGCTTTTTGTGTACAGGACATACCTGAGCAATTTTCCACATTGCAGGGTAGATGCCAGTATTGTAGCTGTACTGGAACAGCTTGGCTAGGGGCGCGGTAAGTTCTGGAGCACAGGTCTTCAGGTATTGCCAGAATATTGTTAGGGCCCATAGCTTTTGCAGTATCTAGTGCCTTCAGTCGTTTCGTGATATCACGCGGAGTGAATCAAAATGGCTGAAGTCTGGCATCTGTGATGCTGGGGACTTCAGGAGGAGGCCGAGATGGATCATCAACTCGGCACTTCTGGCTGAAGATTGTTGCAAATGATTCAGCCTTATCTTTCACACTAATGTGCTGGGCTCCCCCATCATTGAGGATGGGGATTTTTGTGGAGCCACTTCCTCCAGTTAGTTGTTTAATTGTCCACCACCATTCACGGCTGGATGTGGCAGGACTGCAGAGCTTAGATCTGATCTGTTGGTTATGGGATGGCTTAGCTCTGTCTATCGCATGCTGCTTATGCAGTTTGGCACGCAGATAGTCCTGTGTTGTCGCTTCACCAGGTTGACACCTCATTTTGAGATATGTCTGGTGCTGCTCCTGGCATGCCCTCCTGCACTCTTCATTGAACCAGGGTTGGGCTCCTGGCTTGATGGTAATGGTAGAGTGGGGGATATGCCGGGCCATGAGGTTACAGATTGTGGTTGAGTACAATTCTGCTGCTGCTGATGGCCCACAGCGCCTCATGGATGCCCAGTTTTACATTGCTAGATCTGTTCGAAATCTATCCCATTTAGCACGGTGATAGTGCCACACAACACGATGGATGGTATCCTCAATGTGAAGGCGGGACTTCGTCTCCACAAGAACTGTGCGGTGGTCACTCCTACCAATACAGTCATGGACAGAAGCATCTGCAGCACGCAGATTGGTGAGGACGAGGTCAAGTATGTTTTTCCCTCGTGTTGGTTCCCCCACAACCTGCCGCAGACCCAGTCTAGCAGCTATGTCTTTTAGGACTCGGCCAGCTCGGTCAGTAGTGGTGCTACCGAGCCACTTTTGGTGATGGACATTGAAGTCCCCCACCCAGAGTACATCTTGTGCCCTTGCCACTCTCAGTGCTTCCTCCAAGTGGTGTTCAACATGGTGGAGTACTGAGTCATCAGCTGAGGGAGGGCGGTAGGTGGTAATCAGTAGGAGGTTACCTTGCCCATGTTTGACCTGATGCTATGAGACTTCATGGGGTCCGGAGTCGATGTTGAGGACTCCCAGGGTAACTCCCTCCCTACTGTATACCACTGTGCCAACACCTCTGCTGGGTCTGTCCTGCTAGTGGGACAGCCCATACCCAGGGATAGTGATTGCAGTGTCTGGGATATTGTCTGTAAGGTATGATTCCGTGAGAATGACTATGTCAGGTTGTTGCTTGACTAGTCTGTGGGACAGCTCTCCCAACTTTGGCACAAGCCCCCAGATGTTAGTAAGGAGGACTTTGCAGGGTCGACAGGGCTGGGTTTGCCGTTGTCGTTTCCGGTGCCTAGGTCGATGCCAGGTGGTCCGTCCGGTTTCATTCCTTTTTTTTATTGACTTCGTAGCGGTTAGGTACAACTGAGTGGCTTGCGAGGCCATTTCAGAGGGCATGTAAGAGTTAACCACATTGCTGTGGGTCTGGAGTCACATGTAGGCCAGACCAGGTAAGGATAGCAGATTTCCTTCCCTAAAGGACATTAGTGAACCAGATGGGTTTTTACAACAATCGACAATGGTTTCATGGCCATCATTAGACTAGCTTTTAATTCCAGATTGATTCATTAAATGTAAATTCCACATTCTGCTGTGGTGGAATTCGAACCCATGTCCCCAGAGAAATACCCTGGGTCTCTGGGTTACTAGACCAGTGATAATACCATTACGCCACCGCCTACCCCCATCTTTCTCCAGCACTGTAATATTCTTCTTAATCAATACTGCCAACTCCTCCTCCTTTGTTTCCTTGACTATCTTTCCTGAACACCTTGTATTTAGGAATATTTAGTACCCAATTCTGTTCTTCCTGAGTCAGGTCTCCGTTATCGCCATGACATCATATTCCCACTTGGGAATTGGAATAAATGTATTTACATTACTGATTTTGTTACAGGGGGTAGTTGAGGAAAAGACTGTAATATCTTTTCAGAGAGAAGTGGACACATAATTGATTCAGAGGAAGACAACAGGGCTATGAAAAGAGCTTTGAAGACAGTGAAATTAGCTAAGAGCTGTGACAGACACAACTGGCCTCCTTCTGTGCTGCAAACGTTTACAGTTCTGCGGTTATAGCTCCAAATTTGTAAGCATCTGAACTCAGGAATGAACATTCAAAATCAGTACTGTGATGGTTTGTCTTAAAAAAAATTGTCTCACTGAACATTTCAATGAAAGGTACAAATAAGTTAGGAGCATGTCATGAAAACTTTGAAGAGAATTAAAGAGACAGAAACTGTCAGGTGAAGTAGTCTCAATCTAAAGTACTTACAATCTCCTATGATCCATGTTCTTATTAGTTACTAGATTTCTTTCTTCCTCGAATACTGCTTCATATAAGGACTCTGTACTGCTGCCCAGAAAGACAATCAAGCAAAAGTGAAGAGGAGATCTCACAAGTTAAACAGGAGAAATCTCCTGGAGGGTCTCTGCTAAATACCATGATTTTCACAGTTTTAAAAACATTTTTAAACCACTCTAGCTTTATTATTGAGCATAGTTGTCTTCACTGAGTTGTATTGTGTTTAAGAGGAAAAGAAGAAAAGGTTGTAGAATTACATGGAAGAGGAAAAACAATAGAGGCTGCTAGTTACAGTAATCAAAGATCTCCCTGTGTGAATTCTTTAGAAATAAAACTGGCATTGGCACAACAGGCCAAATGGCCTTCTTCTGTGCTCTATGATAAGGAAGCAGATAACAAACGTACAACAATAAGGGCAATTACATCACACTGAAAAATTCTTCCCCTTAAGGGAGATTTTCTTGGCTCTGCGGCTGGTTGCATCACATTGCCCAGCTGCAGTGAATCCCAGATATTAGACTGGTCAGAGCACACTCCTTTAAAAGGACCTGCCTGATTTTATTCCTTTTAGATGAATTGGGGAAAAATCGAGCAGGTTTATTTACAGCTATACAAGCTGGCCCACTGATTCTCCGGTAATCATTGTACCCAGGTGATCCAGTGCACCAGTCACAGACCCAGAGAACTTACCCCACAAGTCTCATGTGAAATGCCTGGCTTTCTTTGGGCACAGAATGACTCAATGACAAGAAACACATTTCACTGCATGTACACAGAAGCAAATAGTATGCACAACTTAATATATAAGTTAAATTTATCCTGGAAGTACTCTGCTTTAACCTATGCATACATGCCTAGTATAATAAACACAAATGACGGTTGCTAGTTTTACAATGATAAAGAGCTCTCTTTATCAAAGCAATTATTGCTTCTCAGTGAGACAGACATAAAGTTTTCTCAGCTGAATCTCAAAGTGCCAAAGCTCGTCACGGATGACTAGGTTCTGGAATTATGCCCGAGATGTGCTTGACATTCAACCAACATCTTTGAACTAAAATGGTCATATTTTAAAACCTAGCAAACAAAAGGACTAAAACTGAACAAGCATAACTTTTACTTTCCAAAAGATGTGCCTCCATGACTTAGCAACGCACTGTCAGATTTCATTTCAACAGAAACAAAGAACAAAGAACAAAGAAAATTACAGCACAGGAACAGGCCCTTCGGCCCTCCAAGCCTGCGCCGATCCAGATCCTCTATCTAAACATGTCGCCTATTTTCCAAGGGTCTGTATCTCTTTGCTTCCTGCCCATTCATGTATCTGTCTAGATACATCTTAAAAGACGCTATCGTGCCCGCGTCTACCACCTCCGCTGGCAACGCGTTCCAGGCACCCACCACCCTCTGCGTAAAGAACTTTCCACGCATATCCCCCATAAACTTTTCCCCTCTCACTTTGAACTCGTGACCCCTAGTAATTGAATCCTCCACTCTGGGAAAAAGCTTCTTGCTATCCACCCTGTCTATACCTCTCATGACTTTGTACACCTCAATCAGGTCCCCCCTCAACCTCTGTCTTTCTAATGAAAATAAGAAACCTCCACTTCCCTCCGAAGTCTGCATACAATATGGGTTTGCCTAACCTCAGCTAATTGGTCAGTGACTCAACACTGACTGGCATCATGGTAGAAGAAGCCGTTTTTACCAGGTATCAGTGGGAACAAAATGTTATTTAAGACTTCCAATTGTACCAAAATGCTCCGATTCTGATGATAATGTTTCAGTGATAAACCAAGGCGAAGGCCCATAGTGCAGAACACCATCAAATTTAAAAAGAATAAAAGAGAAGGCAAGAGAAATCAGTTAGTAGTAAGTGGATGACACCTTGCAAAGGCATTAAAAACTTGGGAGACTGTAGGAGGAACAAAAGCCAGAGATTAGGGGTTTCTGGGAATGTGTAGAGCAGGCAACTGTGCAAGTCCCGCTTTCAACATGGTGGGGATGTAGGTGAGAATTAGGGACATCATCATGTAGGACATTACCACTAGTAATTTCTGTGGGATTCTCCCAACCTTCTTTCGAAACCTTGGTGGAAACCTCGGAGAAGTGGGATAAACAGCTGTTCATGCAGAACGTCCATCAAAGTTACAGTAGGAAATTGAAAGAACCCCCCTACAGAAACTTCAGGCATACATGTGCAATGCAAAAGAAACCAAAGACTTAAGTTCAAAAGAAGGATTGACGATAGCCTATCAATAAAATAGAGAAAGATAAGCAAATCTTATTACTTTGATTTTATAATGACATTTAATAAAAGAAATGAAAGAAAGTTGAGGTGAGAGTGACAGCCCTGGACATCAAAGCAGCATTTGACAGAGTGTGGATTCAAGGAGTCCCAGTAAAATTGAAGTCAATAGGAATCAGGGGGGAAACTCACCATTGGTTGCAATAATACCTAGCACAAAGGAAGATGGTTGTGGTTGTTGGAGGCCAATCATCTCAGAGCCAGAATATCGCTTCAGGAGTTCCTCAGAGTAGTGTCCTAGGCCCAACCAGCTTCAGCTGCGTCATCAATGACCTTCCCTCTATTACAAGGTCAGAAGTGGGGATGTTCGCTGATGATTGTATGATGTTCAGTACTATTCGCAACTCCTCAGATACTGAAGCATTCTGTGCCCACATGCAGCAAGACCTGAAAAACATTCAGGCTTGGACTGATAAGTGGCAAGTAATATTCACACCAGATAAGTGCCAGGCACTAACCATCTCCAACAAGAGAGAATCTAACCATCTCCCCTAGAAGTTCTACAACAGTACTATCACTGAATCTCCCAACATCAACATCCTCGGGGCTTACCATTAACTGAACCAGCCACATAAATACCGTGGCTACAAGAACAGGTCAGAGGGTGGGATTTCTGTGGACAGTAACTCACCTCCTGAATCCCCAAAGCCTGTCCACCATCTATGAGGCATAAGTCAGGAGTGTGCTGGAATACTCTCCACTTGCCCGGATGACTGCAGCTCCAAAATACTCAAGAAGCTCGACACCATTGGGACAAAGCAGCCCGCTTGATCAGCACCCTCCCCACCACCTTCAACATTCACTCCCTTTGGCACTGGCTCATAGGGGCAGTCGTGCTCACCATCTAAAAGTTGCACTGCAGCAACTCGCCAAGACGTCTTCGAAAGCACCTTCCAAACCCGCAACCTCCATCAACTAGAAGAACAAGGGCAGCAGAGGCATGGGAAGACCACCACCTGCAAGTTCCCCTCCAAGTCACTCACCATTCTGACTTGGAACTATATCGCCATTCCTCCATCGTCACTGGGTCAAAATCCTGGAGTTCCCTCCCTAATAGCACTATGAGTGTGCCTACACCACATGAACTGCAGCATTTCAAGGCGGTGGCTCATCATCACCTTCTCAAGGGCAATTAGGAATTGGCAATAAGTGCTGGCCATGCCAGGGATGCTCACATTCCATGAATTTAAAAAAAATTAGTGCCTTTCACAACCACCAGAAGTCTCAAAGGAATTTATAGCCAATAAGGTACTTTTTACGTGTAGTCACTGCTGTTATGTATGAAACACAGCAGCAAATTGTGCACAAGAAAGTCCACAAACAGCAATGTGCTAATGTGATAATGTTTTTGAGATGCTGAAATAGTACCAAGGGATCTTTTACGTCCACCCGAGCAAGCATATGGGCCTTGGTTTAACGCCTCATCTGAAAGATAGCACCTCTGACAGTGCAGCACTCCCTCAATACCGCTCTGCAGTACCAGCCTAGATTTTTGATTCCACTTTCCTCTTACGTTCTGAAGCTAAGGACCCAATTAGGAATAAGCCCACTGGCATTTTGCTGGTGGCAGAGTGGACATCCCACCACATGTGCCCCATGATAGGGCTGCATGAAGGAAAGGCTGCCCCTGCAGCCCAAACATCCCCCTCGGAGGGTTCCCTCCCTCTGTTCTGAGCAGCCTTCAGTCCTTAACAACTCAGAACATTTCTTTTAAACACCCGTCTGAGGGCACCTCCATTTTGAGGCCCCAACTTTCTTCAGCAGCACCCACCTCTCCTGTGACTCAGAAAGAATCGGAAGCCCGCCTGTCGTCTTTAATTGGACATAAGCCGGGAGGCGGCCTCTTGTAAAATTGCTGAGCCAGTCCTGCTGCCGGCAAGTGCAGCCTCAGGACTCCCATTTCGTCCTGATGTCAGGGTCGCACAGCCCGCAGTAAAATCCTTCCCTAAGAGTCTGAAATTAATTGTAGCAAGTCTTACATTTCCCTTATACTTGGCAATCGGGATGCTGGGGTGATCTCATATTTGTTTAAATCTGACTTCAAACTGCCAGTGCAAACTTGTTGAATTTTGCATTCTGAAATGCTATTTCACATTGTAAATGATTAGAAGATCTTGCAGTCAAAACAGTCACTCCTTTTTAGATTGTAGCCACAGCTTTTCATTTGCCATTCTCCATTCACCCGTCAGTTTTACTTGCTACATTTTATAAGTACAAAAATAATATATGCATATTTTATATAAGGCAGTCTTTGAATTCTGCATTCAGCACCAGAAATACTCATGAACATATCATCTGATGTACAAATATACAAAACATCATGTGCTTGAACATATCAGGGAAGAAATGTAAAGTGGCACAGCAAAGCCACCTTGCCACAAAATAGCAAAGTAAAATGTGGCGGTTTCACACAATACATCTTGGGTACTTTGCCTATACTCTATATTAAGGCATCAAGACTTATTTCAAACAAACATTAACTATCTTAGGAGAAGGCCCTTATGTCAACACTAGTTTAATATTATGACTGTACAGAGGAATATCAGACCAGCAGTGGCAAAGCAGTTCTAACTGAAAACCTGTTTGTGAGCCCCCAGCTATCACTCTCAGCCTATCAGTTTAATATTGTACATGCAAGCTGTAATTCCAACACAATTTGTGAAAAATTGCCCTTATCTGAAAGCCTTTCTAAAAGCCTCCTTCCTATCAGTGCTGTGACACACTGTCAGCCAGAATCATGGTAGAGAGAGCAATTTAACTTGGTAATTGACCAAAGACCTGTCATTGAAAATCATATTGATTCCAAGCCAGGAAAGTTAAAAACAGGAGTTAGATAAGAGAAAGTATGGAAGCCCTTTACAGTCAATTTGAAATCTTTCCAGAACTTCCATACTGCAACATTATCGTCCTTGAAGCAATAAAACAGCACCACTATGTTTCAAACACCAAACCACAATGAAATTTGGAAAATCAGGTTTAGAATTTAATACCAACTCTTACTGCAGGGGATGCACTAAGAGGAGATTTTTTTTAATAGCCATTAATATATTCAAATTCTTTTCCTTTCAGAAAGTTACCAAGTCGAAAAAGATCTACAGCTCTGATCTGAAGAACAACTACTAATGCCATATAAACACAACCAGAAGCTTGAAAGAAAATATTATGAATTTCAGCTATAAAGTATTAATCTACATATTCGCAGCACTTGTGGGCACAAGCTCTTATCTAATGAGGTAAAGGTCAGCAGTCAGATATCAGCATTCCGAGATCATCCATGTCTCACTGAGGAAATGACTGCAAGTGAGGTTATTCAAATTTATCAAACAAAATGAATGATGCAAGTATTCTTAATTTAAAAAAATCTTTAATGTACATGAAAAAAATAAAATGGGTCTGGTATTTGGCTCAAAAATGGCAGTACTGGATACTAAATATACTTGGATACAAGGTGTTCAGGAAAGATAGGGAACAAAATCAAGGTGGAGGGATAGCTGTATTGATTAAGGAGAACATTACAGTCTTGGAGAGAGAATGCCCTACAGGGGTCAAGAACAGAATCTATTTGGTCAGAGTTAAGAAACAATAGAGGTACCATTTCATGGCTGCGGGTATTCTATAAGCTACCAATTAGTGGGAAGGATATAGAAGGAAATTTGCAAGGAAATTACAGAGAGGTGCAAGAAATTAGACAGTAGTTATAATGGGGAACTTAAATTATCCTAATATGGTCTGGGAGAGTAATAATGTAAAGGGCAGAAAAGGGCAAGAGCTTCAAGAGTGTGTTCAGGAGTATTTTCTACATCAGTATGTTTCCAGTCCAAGGAGGAAGGAGGCATTGCTGGATCTGGATCTGGTTCTGGGGAATGACGTGGATCAAGTAAATAAAGTGTCAGTAGGGGAACATTTAGGGGACAGTGAGGATAGCATTATAATGTTTAGGTTAGCTTTGGAAAAGGACAGAGAGCAATCCAGAGTAAAGATAATTAATTGGGGGAGGGCCAACAACAATGGAGTGAGAATGGGTCTGGCACAAGTAAATTGGAATCAAAGGGGCTGATTAGGGACATAAAAGGGGAATTACGCATGAAAGCAGAGGGCATGGCTGAGGTACTGTGCATTTGCCTTTACCAAGGAAAAAGATGCTGCCCAAGTCATGGTGAAACAGGAGGCAGTTGAGACACTGAATGGGCTAAAAATTGATAAAGAGGACATATTAGACAGGCTGGCTGTACTTAAAATTGATAAGTCACCAGGACCGGTTGAGATGCATCCAAGAATACCAGGAAATAAAGGTGGAAATTGTGGGAGCGCTGGCTATCATGTTGCAATCGTCCTTGCATACAGGTGTGATGCCAGAGGACTGGAGAATTGCAAATGTTACACTCTTGTAACATAAAAAACGTAAGGACAAACCCAACAACTACATGCAATCAGTTTAACCTCAATGGTGGGAAAGGTTTTGGAAATGATGGGCTGGATTTTACTAAGCCCCCCATGTTGTGATCTATGTGATATGGGGGGGGGGGTTCCTGAAGATGGGGTCCGGAACAGGCCTGCCATGGACCTTGACGCCGGGAGGGCCCGCCCGATCCTCCTGGCAGCGGCGAAGCTCTGTGGCAGCCCCCACCGCCGCTGGACGACGGGACCACAATTTCCATATTTAAATTAATAAAATGAATACATTTAAATGACCTTACCTGCAATCTTGCAGGCCCACTGTGATCTTCAATTCCCCGACCAAGGAAAGGTGGCGAGACAATGGTGGGGAGGGGGAAGGAGTTAATATTTCCAGTGTGGGGGGGGAAGGGGACAAATAAACATAATGGGTGTAAGGGATGGTGGGAAAGGGTGAACTTCAAACTTTGTGCAGTCTGCCGGGGGGGACGGACCACATTTAAAAGGTTAGTATTTTGGGGGCTGGGGGGGGGGGAAGGCAAATAGTTAATGTAATTGTTATTGGGGGGTGTGAAAGGGGCATTAGAAGTTTATTTAATAAATTTTGGGGGGGAATATTTCTTTAAAAATGTAAATGAGCCAGGTCTGGCTGCCCCCTCCACATGATTCGGCCGGGCTGCCCTGGCTATTCAAATGGCCGCTGCGCGGGAGATCATGGCAGCTCCATTTGATAAAGTGCCACATGATGGGCTTGTCTGCAAAGCTGGAGACCATGGAATAATAGGGACAGGAGCAGCATGGATACAAAATTGATTGAGTGACAGGAAACAGAGTCATTGTGAATGGTTGTTTTTTGGTCTGGAGGAAGGTACATAGTGGGGTTCCCAGAGATCTGTGTTAGTACCCCTGCTTTTCTTGATATATATTAGTGGCCTAGACTTGGGTGTACAGGCATAATTTCAAAATTTGCAAATGACACAAAACTTGGAAGTATTGTGAACTGTGAGGAGGAAAGCAATAAACTTCAAAAGGACATAGCCAGGCTGGTGGAACGGGGGGGACAAGTGGCAGATGAAACTTAATGCAGAAAAGTGTGAAGTGATTTATTTTCATAGGACCAACAAGGAGAGCCAATATAAATTAAAGGATACAATTCTAAAGAGGCTGCAGGAGCAGAGGGACCTGCGGGTATACGTACATAAATCATTGAAGGAGGTAGGGCAGGTTGAGAAAGCGGTCAGTAAAGCATATGGTATCCTGGGCTTTATAAACAGAGACATAGAGTACAAAAACAAGGAAGTTACAATAAACCTGTATAAAAACTGGTTTGGCATCAAATCAAATATTGCATTAGTTCTGGACACCACACTCTCAAAAGCAAACAGTACATTCGGCAGACTGTACAAACGTGTGTGGAGCAACCACAGCCTCAGAGCACAGACCAAACTCAAAATGTACCAAGCCGTAGTCCTCACCACCCTTCTGTATGGCACTGAGTCATCGGTCCTATATCAACATCATGTACACCTTCTAGAGTGCTTCCATCAGAGCAGCCTCAGCAGAGTCCTTAAGATTCACTGGCAGGGCCGCATCACAAACACTGAAGTCCTGGAAACAGCCAACATCACCAGCATCGAGGCCATCTTCCTGCAAAGCTAACTGCTTTGGGTGGGCCACGTTGCCCAGATGGACGACAGTCGCCTGCCCAAGATCGTGTTGTATAGAGAGCTGACCACAGGTAAAAGGAACAGAGGGTCGCCATGCAAACGTTTCAAAGACTCCCTGAAGAAATTCCTCTCTGTGTGCCACATCGACCATCACCAGTGGGAAGCGCAGGTCATACATCGTAATGCCTGGAGATGCTAATTCAGGAGGGCTACAGAAAGCTTTGAGACTGAGAGATGAACTAGCATGAAAGAGAAAAGGGGAAGGATAAATCCAATTGCCCACAGCAGTGACTAAACTTGTACCCGCCGTGGGAGAATCTGCCGGTCACGGATAGGCCTGATTAGTCACCAAGGGGCCTGCAACCGATGAGTACAACCTTCCCAAAATCTTCACCCGTGAAGAAATGCCAAGGGGGGCAGGGGGGGCATCACACTCTAGGATGGATGTTAAAGCATTAAAGGGGGTGCAGAAAAGATTCATGAGAATGGTTCCAGGGATAAGGAACTTCAGTTACGTGGATAGGCTGGAGAAGCTGGGGCTGTTCTCCTCGAAGGAGGTTGAGAGGAAATTTTATAGAGGTGTTCAAAATCATGAGGGGTCTGGACAAAGTAGATAGGGAGAAATTGTTCCATTGGCAGAAGGATCAAGAACCAGAGGACACTGATTTAAGGTGATTGGCAAAAGAAACAACAGAGACATGAGGAAATCCTTTGTATGCAGCGAGTGGTTAGGATCTAGAATGCATTGCCTGAGAGTGTGGTAGAGGCAGATTGAATTGAGAGATTCAAGAGAGAACTGAATAATTATCTGAAAAGAAAAATGGGGGAAAGGTGGGGGAGTGGAACTAGGTGAGCTGCTCTTGCAGAAAGCTGGCTTAAACATGACAGGCCGAATGGCCTCCTTCTGTGTTGTAACCATTCTATAATTCTATGATAATGTTTCTTCCTCCTCCAATGTTCTAATTTCACTCCTCTAGCCATTCCCCTGTGTCATACATCAATTTTTGACTTTAAAAAAAATTTGTTCATGGGATGTGGTGTCGCTGGCTAGGCCAGCATTTATTGCCCATCCCTAATTGCCCTTAAGAATGTGGTGGTGAGCTGCCTTCTTGAACCGCCGCAGTCATGTGGGGTAGGTACACCTACAGTGCTGTTTGGAAGGGAGTTCCAGGATTTTGACCCAGCGACAGTGAAGGAACAGCGATATAGTTCCAAGTCAGGATGGTGTGTGGCTTGGAGGGGTACTTGCAGGTGGTAGCGTTCCTATGCATCTGCTGCCCTTGTCCTTCTAGGTGGTAGAGGTTGCGGGTTTGGAAGGTGCTGTCTAAGGAGCCTTGGTGTCTTGCGGCAGTGCATCTTGTAGATGGTACACACTGCTGCCACTGTGCATCGATGGTGGAGGGAGTGAGTTTTGTAGATGGGGTGCCAATCAAGCGGGCTGCTTTGTCCTGGATGGTGTTGCACTTCTTGAGTGTTGTTGGAGCTGCACCCATCCAGGCAGGTGGAGAGTGTTCCATCACATTCCTGACTTGTGCCTTGTAGATAGTGGACAAGCTTTAGGCAGTCAGGAGTTGAACTTCTCGCTGCAGGATTCCGAGCCTCTGACCTGCTCTTGTAGCCACTGTATTTATATGGCTACTCCAGTTCAGTTTCTGGTCAATGTTAAATCCCAGGATATTGATATTGGGGGATTCAGTGATCATAATGCCATTGAATGTCAAGGGGAGATGGTTAGATTGTCTATTGTTGGAGATGGTCATTGCCTGGCACTTGTGTGGCATGAATGTTACTTGCCACTTATCAGCCCAAGACTGGATATTGTCCAGGACTTGCTGTATTTCTACACTGACTGCATCAGTATCTGAGGTTTGTGAATGGTGCTGAACTGAAAGGGTGCTTGGGAGACCTGCTTTCAAATTGCCTTTTTGTCCTTTGAAATCCATTCTCCTTCTTGGGAAGAGCCTCCTCTCCACTTATCACAACTTCCATGCAACCTGTCTGACATTTGGATCTCAGTACATGAACAAGAGCAGATGGTGTACAGTGAACCCATGTCATACCACCACATCTCTGGCATTCCTGGCTTCAAAATATTTTATTTAACTGGCTGCACTGTGCTTCTTTTAGCAAATGAATGTTCATCTTCTAAATCCATCCAACAAAGCCAGAGAATGGAGAGATCTGGCCAAGGCTCATCTTATGATATCACCTGTGGCACAGTGAATTTAGAACAAAAGCAAAAACTGAAAATCAGGATATTAAAAAATGAAATTTTAATACATGAGGCATCACTTGTCAACATTTACAATAGGTTACTAGTTTATTTAACCTGGATTTACCCTTCATACCATTATTTGCTGAAGCCACACAATTATAGTCCAAAAGAACTAATAAAAAAAATTAAGTGAAGAATCACCACTTGACATTTTTATGAACATCTTAAAATGTCTACATACAGTTTTGAGGCAGGCTGATCCATTACCATGTGCAAGTGATTAGCCAAGAAATTCCTCAAAGTACTTATCATTTTGTACAAAATATTGTCCAACACTGTTTAAATATGTAAAGAAAAACTTTGGCATGGATTTGTTTTATTCTTATTTAAATTCTTTATATATTTAAATACAGCTTGTAACCATTTTTGTTTAAAACTTAAAAGAACTCAGTCATAAAAATAATGACTTCCTCATTAAAAGTGACCACACCTGCAAAAGCTGTAGCACAGTTGCCACAACTAGAATCTCAATAAGTTACACCAAAGGAAAATGTGAGTATCCTTATGTGTTTTCCTATAATGATCAACTATCCATACTTGTTCTAACAATAACAATACTAATTCGAATAGATATACATGGCACAAAGAAACACACATCAGTAGCAAAACATGTTGGAGGAGAAATATCCTTACTCATACTTCATATTAAAATTGTGACCACTTGCTACACCTTACATCCACCATGCATACCAAAACCTCAAATCTTTGAGAAACTGTGGTGAATACTATACCAAATGACACACTTAGCAATGAATGAGTTAATAATGCTTGGAAAGAGGGAAAACCCAGAAGCATTTTCTATTTTGGTTTCCTGTTAATCTATGAGTGAAACCCTAAAAATCACAGAATAATGAGTGAGAAAAGAGAGTAATGGTGTTTATTTGAGAAGGGAGTCTGAGTCCCAGGCATTGCTATGACATTTGTAAGTATTAATGGGGTGTTTATGGACATGCTTCTGACTGAAATAGATTGACTTTACTTAATTTGTAGGTCTGTCATTCCATCAGACCAGCAAAACATTTTACTCAAAGATGATTAAAATTTCAGAAACGTTTGTGCTGGATAATTTCCTTCTGGTGGTTTGCGTTCAAATCTACTTAAACAAAGAACTGATGTAGTTCCACACAATAAGGTCTAAATACTGCTGGCACAACCTCACGTGCTACGGGAAGGAGGAAGGAGTCTTTGGCCCCAGACTGTACATGTACCATCCACATGACTAACCTTCACCTCCAGGCTAACAGCTTCGATATTTTTCATTAGTAACATGTTCAATTGGGCCTGAAAGGACTCATTGCTACAGTCTCTCCCTCTTATGTGCATGTCTAAGTCTGTAATTGAGATTGATAACAGTAATTTCTCACCTTTATTGATGAAATCTGATAATGTGCTAGGTCAAAAAAAATGGAAAGCCAGGCTTCAAATTCCAGAGAATTATAACTGGTCAACAGTTTTCATAGAGCTTTAAAAATGTAATGTTCTCATGGAAGCTAGTCTGATAAGGTATTTTGACTTTTAAAAAAATATGTAAAGTGCAACACCATTGCACTGATCACATCTGAGGCTACTAAATGTTTTCCAACCAGAAATAAAAATAAAATTTAAAAAATGAATAAGGGAAAAAATTTCCAAAGCAACAAATAGAACATCTGCTACATTATAGTTATGGAAAAGCATGTTAAGTCTCTTTAATGTAATAATTTTAATTATTGTAGTAAAACAAAAGCATCCTTGTTAGTGGCATATTATCAGTCAAAAGTCTCAAATTCAAAACAGGAAACATTGAAAACACACAATTTATAATTCTTCTTGGTACATATTCATGCATTTATACTCAATACAATATCCATAAGTTATCAAAAACATAGCAATGAATTTTAATTATAGATTTTCTTTGTCACTAAACTTTCTCAAACAATATCACCAGGTCTGCAAATTGTCTGCAGTTAATATTTTTTCCTCTGTGTCTGGGATTAATTTGCTGACAAGTTATTAGGAACGTCTTGTCAGAAAAGCCTAAGGGATTACACAACTTGAATAGTTTGATCATTAACATATACTAGTTTCCTGAATCATAAAATGGAATTTTATACAAAGTTGGCAAGGCTGGGGGAACTAGGTGACAGAGTTAGAACACTGCCTTTCCTCCTTTGGGATCTTGATTTAAATTAAGGCCAGATTAACAGGATGAAAATTTCCTCTTTCTGCCAACTGGAAAAGTCCAACTGCATATACTCATGCATAAAACATGTTTGGGGGTGAAAGTAAGGGTGTCATTTTATGCATAGTCAATGTGGTGAATGGTGGAGCAGATTAGAGTCAGGTTGAGTAGATTAGGATTATTTTCATTGGAAAGACGGAGGTTGAGGGGGGACCTGGTTGAGGTGTACAAAATCATGAGAGGTATAGACAGGGTGGATAGCAAGAAGCTTTTTCCCCCAGAGTGGGGGATTCAATTACTAGGGGTCACGAGTACAAAGTGAGAGGGGAAAAGTTTAGGGGGGATATGCGTGGAAAGTTCTTTACGCAGAGGGTGGTGGGTGCCTGGAACGCGTTGCCAGCGGAGGTGGTAGACGCGGGCACGATAGCGCCTTTTAAGATGTATCTAGACAGATACATGAATGGGCAGGAAGCAAAGAGATACAGACCCTTAGAAAATAGGCGACATGTTTAGATAGAGGATCTGGATCGGCGCAGGCTTGGAGGGCCGAAGGGCCTGTTCCTGTGCTGTAATTTTCTTTGTTCTTTGTACTGCAGCTCACTCTGGATAGCATACTTGCCTGCCACTGGCATGGTCCCACTTTCCTGTCTATTTTGGGCTTGCCAGCACTGCTCACCTCCTCAGGTCCCATTCAACTATTTTGCTCTTCTTTGAGATTCCTGGTCTCCTGCTTGAATCTCTTAGACCACTGTTCTCCCACTTCTTCCCTGTGCACACACAGAACTATTAACCCATAATAACATCAAATTTTCTGGTCTCTGTCGAGCCACAATAGCTGATTGGGTGTCTTAAACATAATCACTTGAAGATTGAAGGTTGGTGGGGTGGGGGGGGGGGGGGTGGGGGTGGGGGGGTGGGAGAAGTTTGGGTATTTGAAAAATCAATTGATGGTCATTTCGGGCAATGAAATGACCATGGGTGGGATTGGGGAAGGGCTTCCAACACTTAATTTCATATTTAATAAAAATCAATAATGTTTTCCCTTTAAAAATTAAAATTAATTGTAAGGGCTTAAAGCCCTTTAAAAATGGCGCTGGTGCCGGACGCCATTGCAGGGATGTGGCAGCTGCCCCCTCTATGTCATCAGGGGCGGCCACTCCACCTCCTCTATTTAAATGAGCCCCCACGCGTAATATCGCGGGGGCTTGGCGGCCGCTGCTGAATGCAGGCACGCCGCTGTGTTTAAAGGGTGCTGCCGCGGAGCGCAGCGCCCGAATAAAATTCAACCCAATGAGTCTGGCTATTCTAAAATATTAAACTGTCTATAAGTAGCCACTAAATGAAACTCTACAGAATAAACTTCAAGCTAAGCAAGGAACACCATGTCATTTAACACCTTTAAAAGCAGAACTGGACAAATACTTAATTACATAGTTACGTGGTATTTGCAGCACAGAAACAGGCCATTCAGCCCAACAGGTTCATGCTGGTGTTTGTCCTGCACAAAAGCTTGCTCCACCTTTTATCATTTAACCCCATCCTCATATCCTTTTATTCCTTTCTCCCTCATATGTTTATCTAGCTTCCCTTAAATGTATCTATGCTAGTTGCTTCAACTTTTCCTTGTGGTAGCAAGTTCCACATTAGAAACAGTATCGATTGTTGTTTGCGTAAGCAAAAATATAGGTGATCAAATGCTGTATGGAACACGATGGCTCATGAGTTGATGGGGCCACAGAGATATCATGGCAAAGAAGGCAATTTGGTTTAGGAGGCATAAAGTAAGGCAAAGCTGGGAAAGTGTTTTGGACTTTTGCTGAATATATCTTAGAAGGGGGAGAAACTTTGAAGAACTTTTACTTAAAAGATTAAATGGGCTGAGTAGAGCCCTTGACAAGGGAATTTTATAGTGTGTGAAAGACAAAAGCTAAATGGCTTTTGTTGGACCATTCTTATATTCCCAAAATGTCAACCAACTCTGAGAAATTGAAATATTAAGGCGGTTCAGTGAAGAGACTTAGAGTACACTTTTGGGCAAAACAGCTTTCTCCTGCTTGGTATTCCTAACCTTGGCAATCTTGGTGCCAGAACACATCATACAAAAAACGTTTTGTTTCTCAGCACTGAAATTCTTCATTCAAGTAACGAAATTCTTCAAAAATATCAGTGCAGTTTATGGAAGTTGGCTAAATTGAACAGGTGCAAACAGTCCACAGTAAATGATGAAAATACATCGTGGGTTAATGAATAAAACAAAAGAATAAAATTTCAGGTGCAGACTCCCAGACTCTTTCCTCCACTATGTTGATCACGATGTTGGTGCTGTTTCCTGTTCATGTTCTGATCAAGAATTTCACTCACTATGCTTCCAATTCCTTCCCATACCCCAACCTTCATCAATCTTTGCTTTTCCATTTCCTTCCTAACCATAACTTCTCCCTTTCTATTCTGGCTATCGGCTTTCTACAAACACACATTACAAATCCACCAACTTCCACAACTACCTGAATTATGCTTCTTCCCACCCAACCTCTAGTAAAGACTCCACATCTTTCTCAGTTTCTCCATCTCTGTCGAATCCTGGTGACTTCACTTTCCATGTGTCAGAGTTTCTTAATTGTACTTATTCCACCAAAGTTTTTTTAAAATCAAATGGCCATCAGGATCTTGCCTTTGGCTGCTTCTGTTTTTACCCCGACTCCTTCCTCTTGCTGCAACTATTATTCCCATTTCATCAGCCTCAACATTCGTGAGGTTATCTTCTGCCAACCACTGAGTTGTCTCCTTCCCTATGTGCTGTCTGGAGGGATCATTCACTCAGTGATACCCTAATTAATGATTCTGCTTCAGCTGCCTTCCACTGGCACTTTACAATGCAACTACAGCAGATGCAAAATCTTTGGGGAAAGGCCAGGAAATGGGACTAAATGGCTATCTTTTTAACATTAACTCTGCTTCTCTCCACAGATGCTGCCAGACCTGCTGAGTATTTCCAGCACTTGCTGTTTTTATTTCAGATTTCCAGCATCTGCTTTTATACTGTGGCTATCTCGACTGCTAATGCAAGTTTGCTAGGATGAAAGGCCTTCTTCTGTGTTGTAAAATTTTGTTGTATTAATTCCTTATCTTTTCCCGATCACTTTGTACACTTAACAGTAGATTTAAAAACTTTACACTTTAGCTACATTTCCCATTTCCTTATCACAGGGATGTGGATAGTTTGTCAACTTGTGAAGGAGGGAAAAGGAGTTATCACTTTGTGTGTACCCTTTTTTCCCTTCTTAACTGAGATAAGAGAGGGTTGATGAGGGTAATACAATTGATGTGGTGTACATGGACTTCTAAAAGGAATTTGATAAAGTACCACATAACAGGCTTGTCAGCAAAGTTAAAGCCCATTGAATAAAAGGAACAGTGGCAACATGGATATGAAGTTGGCTGAGTGGCTGGAAACAGAGTAGTGGTGAACAGTTGTTTTTTGGACTGGAGGAAGGTACACAGTGGGGTTCCACAGGGTTGGTACTAGGACCACTGCTTTTCTTGGTCTATATTATGGCCTAGACTTGCGCAGGACACAATTTCAAAATTTGTGGATGGCACAAAACTTGGAAGTATTGTGAACTGTAAGGAGAATAGTGATAGACTTCAAGAGGACATCGACAGCCTGGTTGAATGGACGGAAACGTGGCAAATGAAACTTAATGCAGAGATGTGCGAAGTAATACATTTTGGTAGGAAGGACGAGGAGAGGCAATATAAAATAAAGGGTACAATTCCAAAAGGGAGCAGGACAAGAGGGACCTGGGGGTATAAGTGCATAAATTGCTGAAGGTGGCAGGGCAGGATAAGAAAGTGGCTAAAAAAACATATGGGATCCTCAGCTTTATAAATAGAGTCATAGAGTACAAAAGCAAGAAAATTATGAAGAAACTTGATAAAACAGTGGTTCGGCCTCAACTGGAGTACTGTGTCCAATTCTGGGCACCACACTTTAGGAAGGATGTGCAGGCATCAGAGATGGTGCAGAAAAGGTTTACAAGAATTGTTGCAGGGATGAGGAACTTCAGTTACGAGCTAGATTGGAGAAGCTGGAGCTGTTCTCCTTAGAGAGGAGATTTGACAAAGGTGTTCAAAAGCATGTGGGGACTAGAGAGAGTAGATAGGGAAAAACTGTTCCCATTGGTGGAAGGGTCGAGAACCAGAAGACACCGATTTAAGGTGAATGGCAAAGGAACCAAAGGTGACATGTAGAAAAACTTTTTTTTCTACAGAGTTTGGTTAAGATTTGGAATGCACAATCTAAGAGTGTGGTGGAGGCAAAGTTACCCATGGCTTTCAAAAGAGAACTGGACAATTATTTGAAGAGAAAAAATTGCAGGGCTATAGGGAAAGGGTGAGGGAGTGGGACTAGCTGCGTTGCTCTTGCAGAGAACCTGCACAGACATGACAGGCTGAATGGCCTCCTTCTATGACGTAACCATTCTATGATTCTATATTCTTGCATCTTATATGAGTTTCCTTGTGCTTTTTAAACAAATCAGTTACTTATGCATGCTTTTGTTCCATTATCTTTGCATTGTCCCAGTGAGATGATATTTGATACCATCGAACAAGTTCCTGCTTTTTTATTAAGGAGTTTGCATTAACTCCCTCTCTGGTGACTGGAGAATCTGTAATCTGCCCCATTTCTTTTTCTCTCTGTTCTGTGATACAAGGGGAATAGTCTTAAATCTGGAAGATTAATAGTCTTTTCTCTTCACAGATGCTGAATGACAGGCTGTACATTTCCACATTTGCTCCAAATGACAGTATCCTTACATACACTCTTTCTGTATAGGTGTAACAGTTTGGTAAGACTTTATCAACAATTGATCTATATTTAGAAGCTGAACTATGATATACTGTCAGTTCGGTGCTAGAGTGCATGAGTTGAGCCATATTATTGTGCAGTACTTATGCACAATGTGTGAGAGTTAATATGATGAAACTGAAGTCTTGTCCCCTGGTCGATTTACACAGCTTTCAAATTTGGGTGAATATCAAGTATCCAAGAAGGATCAGGTGTTCCCTGTTGGTGGTATGGTTAAGGAACTTGGTTTGGTTTTATGGCACAATTTGGAGTCTTTAGAATCTGATGCCTATAGCAACTCAGACTTATTGTTACTTTTTAACATGACGTATTCAGACTAATGCAGAGAGACCAGCATACAGCCAACTGAATATTACTTGTTCCATTTGTCTCTAGAGGGAATGCATCCAGATGCACAAAAGTACACACCTACTCTACTACAGTTGTTAATAGATCTCTTCGGGTTAAACTATAAAAGGATTCTCAGTTAGGGACAGGGAGGGAGAACTTTTGTTTACACTTGTTGAATTGACTAAATTAACACGAGCGATGAAATCAAGAATATTTCCTCGTGGAAGGAAGAAAAATCACACCACACTGGTCACAATTAATTATATAACATAAAAGCACTGAGAAACCACCTTGCACCAGCAGCGACTGACAACTCGATTTATTATGCTGAGAACTGGCACCAGCCAGAACCTAATAATGCTGTCCAATGTAGGCTGTCATTGTGGCACATTGCTAAGACTCATATCACTGGGGTAATGAGGCCTTTTCATTTCTTACAACTATGTTGCTTATTTCCTGTCTCCATTGCCTGTGATGAATATGGAAAGCAGAAGACTGCTGTTGTCCAGTAACAGTTTGCACAGGATAACAAGCAAAGTCCCAAATGTCAATGTTAACTTCTGACAAGTCAGCACATACTGTCTCCCGAGAGCCATTCAATAAATACAATGCGCTGGCTAAGAGGCCTCTGTGGCCAAGAGACTAACATCCTTCACACCTCATAAAGCTTTCATATAGTAAGCTTTGAATACACAGCCAGTACATTTGCTCTCTGCCCCACAAATGTAAAATACAGGATATTTTCAGGAAAAACAAAATACAAAAAAAACTTTAGAAGATATCCTAAGTACTTGCAAGTGAAGATGAATTTAAAGACTCGCCAAAATTATTACAACACCACTGATGTGTAACTGACCGACTCCAATTCAACCTGTTCAACACAATGGAGTTAAGAAACAAGAGGAGAGCTGATGGATTTCAGTGTGATCTTCTTTACTCACAAAGGATGAATAGCACATCAGTGCCAAACTTACCAGTCTGTCGTGTGCAGTTGGGCCAAAGTTTGTAGGGAATAAATAACCTTGCATCATACTTGGAATTTTGGAAGGATAATGTTGTTCACAATGTTGTTCCTTACTCTTTATGACTGAAGATCTGGTCCTCTTTCAAAATGGGCAGGCCTTACCAGCATTACTATGCCTCCATCAGTGCTACACTGCCACATTTGTGTTAGGAAGGAGTGAACTTAAAAGCAAGTCTAAGAGTCAACTACTGTCAGCTTAGAAGCAGATATTCCTGTAATCCTCCTTATTGACAGATACATTTATTTTTCTATATATTTTCCCCATGCCACACATCATGCAGCTGAAAGGACACAAGGCATGTAACTTGCTTGCAGGATTCTGTCAATGTTGCTTGATAACCAGTGGCTCAATAACCAGCTGCTAGTTAGTGCATGAGATTGGGATACGTTGGTGAAAGAAATGGTTCAGCGGAGAACAGAAACCCATGGAGAAATCAGAACAATTTAAGGGGAAACTAGATAAATACATGAGGGTAAAACAAATATAAAGGATATATTGATGGGGTTAGACGAAGAAGGATGGGAGGAAGCTCATGTGGAGCACCAACACTGACACAGGCCTGTTGGGCCAAAATGGCTTTTTCATGTGCTGTAACTACTATGTAGTACTATATATATTTTTAAAAATTGTTTATTTAGAGTTACAGCACTGAAACAGGCCCTTCGGCCCACCGAGTCTGTGCCGACCAACAACCACCCGTTTATACTAACCCTGCAGTAATCCCATATTCCCTACCACCTACCTACACTAGGGGCAATTTACAACGGCCAATTTACCTATCAACCTGCAAGTTTTTTTGGCTGTGGGAGGAAACCGGAGCACCCAGCGAAAACCCACGCGGTCACAGGGAGAATTTGCAAACTCCGCACAGGCAGTACCCAGAATTGAACCCGGGTGCCTGGAGCTGTGAGGCTGCAGTGCTAACCACTGCGCCGCCAATGAGCTGCAACACCAAGCTTCCTTTTACAGCAGCATTTATTTCCAACTCAAATCAAGACTTAAATTATTCTATTGTCATTAACATTTACTTCCAATGTCTACTTTTAATGTTCCCCCTGCTCTCAGGAACCCTGGAAGCCAAGCTTAGCTTCTGTGAAAAATGTCTACGTCCAAACTCTAACAATCCGTATTAAGACACAAATCAAGTCCCTTAGGTCAGGCTTGAACCTGCAACCTTCTGGTGCAACTGCTTCTGACTGAACCAAGAAACACCTCCCTTTTCTGTCATATGATATTCTGTTATGTGCAAGTATAGTAATTTAAAACTCTATGTGCTAGTTATAAGAATATATGGAACCACTCAACTGTTCCCTATGAGCAGCATAATTTCTATAAAATTTCCCTGTAAACAAAGCAATAACCTATGTAGCAGAGTGGTTAATCAAAGGACAAAGCCATTTCCTCAATTATAAACTAGTATAAGACAGCAGTTTCTTTGCTACCAATTGATCATAACGGTATGGAAATTGCTAAAGCTTCTCTCTTCCAGGATGACGGTAGCATATTGGAATCCCCGCTTGGCAATGCCTAAAGCCAAAGATCTCATCCCAAATATCAGAGAAAAGATCATTTTAACAGGCAGGATAGACAACAGGCAAGAGCGCAGACTGACAGCAGTCTTGGTCCAAGTTGATTCACTCTTTTAAGGTAGTTTAGTGCCTTGCTACACCACCTGAAACACCTGTGAGGCTCTAACGGTCCAAATATATTTTTTGTTAAGTCTTTGGTTTCCACTGAGAAAATGTAATCAATCCCCTCTGGGATTGATTACTTTATTCTACTAAAGCTTTGGAACCTTCAAAAGAGCTCATAATGACTCATGCCAGATCGCAGCAGAGCATAAGTTCAATTGAGGTCTTTTCAGGGCATAAAGGGGGGAATTTCCCAGGAAAGCCTGGGATTTCACCCACACACTCCCTCGATGGTCAAGTAGAAGATCTGCCCTTGGTCGCTTTCTTGCCTGAAATTGGGCAGAAGCCACCGGACTGGAATGTTGGTCCATATTCTGGACTCCTCCTGGTGGGAATGGAACTTACAATTCCAGAAGCATTAGAGCCAATTTTTGTTTAATGTTTGCAACCGCAAAAATGAATGTTCCTTGACATTTGTAAACTGTGGCTCAAATTAGATGCTGCTAATATTGACATCACAGCTGTAAGATATTTGTTAATGTAACAGGATATGAAAAAATCTTAACACGAGGCTTCAGTAGAATCTTAAATAAAACAGAGGACCAATCAGCTGCCTAAAAAAGTACCCATTCATAATTTAATTACTGTCTAATTATAAATAAGTAAGCAGTGTAATAGCAAAAGCTAGAGTTTATATCGCACCTCTAATGTAAAGACTACCCCAAGATTATTCACAAAAACATAGGGAGAACAGATGACCTGGAGAGGTGACCAAACAAAAATCGAAGAAATGGATTATGAGGAGGTTTTTAGACGAAGAACACAAGAAATAGGAGTAGAAGTAGACCGCATGGTAATATAAAGAAGGTAAAGAGTGATAGAGAGGTGGCCAGATTTAAGCAGAGAGTTCCAGAGAGCAGGACCATTATGACTGAAGGTTCTACCACCAATATTAGGGTTAAAGTCTGGGGTGAGTCGAAGGGAAAGATGCACAGAAGGCCAGAGACAGAGGAACAAAGCATTTGGAAGGGGATATA
This sequence comes from Heterodontus francisci, assembly GCF_036365525.1. Taxonomy (NCBI): domain Eukaryota; kingdom Metazoa; phylum Chordata; class Chondrichthyes; order Heterodontiformes; family Heterodontidae; genus Heterodontus; species Heterodontus francisci. Next base: position 34,077,104 of record NC_090378.1, on the reverse strand, counting down.
TGGCTGGAGGAGGTTGCAGGCAAGCCCATGAAGGAGTTTATAGACAAGAACAAAGATTTATTGAATTTAATGAGGGGACAGGAAGCCAATTAGGACCAGCAAGGACAGGGGTAATGGATCAGGGGACTTAGTGCATGACAGCATACAAAAGAATATAAGAAATAGGAGCAGGAGTAGGCCATATGGCCCCTTGAGCCTGCTCCACCATTCAATAAGATCATGGCTGATCTGATCTTGGCCTCAGTTCCACTTTCCTACCTGTTTCCCATAACTATCAACGCCCTTATAATTCAAAAATCTGTTTATCTCAGCCTTGAAAGACTCAGTCTCCACAGCTTTCAAGGGTACAGAATTCCAAAAATTCACGACTCTGAGAAGAAATTCCTCCTCATTTCCATCTTAAATGGGAGACCCCCCTATTCTGAAACTATGACCCCTAGTTCTAGATTCCCCAACAAAGCGAAACATCCTCTCAGAGTCTACCCCTCAGAATCTTAAATGTTTCAATAAGATCACCTCTCATTCTTCTAAAATCCAATGCTTTTAGGCCCAACCTTTCCTCAAAAGATCACCCCTTCATCCCAGAAATCAATCCAGTGAACTTTCTCTGAACTGCCTCCAATGCAAGTATATCCCTCCTTAAATAAGGAGACCAAGCTAGGGTTTATGGAGGGTGGCGGTTAGCAAGGAAAGCATTAAATTAAGGTGAGTTTAAAGCTGACAAGGGTATGTGCATTCAGATCATTAGAATGCCTAAAAAACATACTCAAACATTGGCAGATCCAGTGCGTCACAATTTATTCAAAGAAATTCATTTAGCCTGGGCTTATCTTGTTGCATATTATAGAATAAAACAGGATACAAGTGAGAAATGCCGTCAGCTTATTGTAAAACATATTTTGGTGCAAATATGTATCTGTTCTGTTGTCAGAGACAGCTGCATTTGTCATATAGTCAGTCTGCTTCACATTGTGTGCTATATCACCCCAAATACATTTTATCAGGTAACCCAATACCCTGTGTTCAGTGCCTACTGGGTGTCCAGTACAAAAGAGACCTTCATGGTAACTGGAGAGATGGAGAGCAAAGCACTTACTCAGAACAGCAGAACGGGGCGGGGAGGCATGGGGGGCACTTCAACAACTGCATTTTGACTGGGAGATGAGAGCTGATTTTTCAGAGCTCGGGAATGAGTGCTTCCTCTCAAATTAATCAGATACATTTAGAGATACTCATGCAGGAAAGTAGAAGCTTTTTAATGTAAGGTGCCTCCGGTCTAAAGGTCCTTGATAAAGTATCATTGCACATTATACACACAGAACTAAAGGAAGGGAAACTGATGCTGTAACTAAATTCCTAAAGCACTGTTATGCCATTTTCGAATCTTCAGAATTTTCAGTTTACTCACTCTCCACAGAGATATTACATTTGGTTTAAATCGGGGAGATAATGATTGCACTCACGGCAAACACCTGGTCCTCTATCCTAATTCAATTTATACCCTAGACACAAAACTAAATTAATAACCTGCGAGATACATTCTTTTCTGTCATTGCAACTTTTGAAAATCCATTTCATTAAAAATTCAACATTCAGATCCAGTTTATGACCTCGCCATGCCTTGCATCTGGTTTTGCATTGCAGTGGGCTGTTCAGAAACTTATATGTAAGTTGCGCACATATATCTGTTATTTAAAATACGTGAAGTTTTAAGCTTTTCAATTTATTTTTGTCTTATAAATGATCAATTTTCAGGCAAAGCAAGCATCAGTACCCAAGCCATGATCCTGCTTTTCTGTCACTCTCCAATCTTGCCCTGTGTCTGTTTTCGAAATGGGTAAAAGATGGTGCCTTATTACAACTGCAAAATACCCATCATCTGACATTTACACGTATGGAACACCAACAACGTTCATTTTAGGATTGTGGATAATTTAGTCTGGTTTCTATGGAGCTGGTGTTTTCAACTCAGTTTCACCACTGCTCTTAGAACTAATGCACACAATAGTCAAGGTGGGCTAACGTGTGGTAACTAAGCTCTTTCTACCAATAGTCAGCTGAGTATAGCAAAATAAAATTAACAGACTTGAGTCCTAAGTTCCCAATTCTGGGGTTGCGGCGGGGAAAAGGCAGCTTGCACTTACTGTGCTGCTGTATGCACCTGCACTACTGTAGTTGTCCGATGACCATGTCTGATTCACGAGGTCAGCTTTTTAAATAACTTGAATGAGTTTATTGCACAGACAGCATTCTGCAGGCAGTTCTGTGGAATTGAGAGCATGCTACCCGCAAATGGCTGCTACTCAAAAGTGACAAAAATGAAAGGAGGTAATTTCAGTGTTGATACATGAAACAGTGTCTATGGGCATGTGATGGAGAGGTGTCACGACCACCACCCCCCACCGTCTCCCCGATCCTGTTGGATGGTTGCTTAAGTGAACATGTTGGTGCACAAATTAGGTGCAAAGTAACTTGTCCTAACTGGCAGTCCAGAGCAACCTCCCCGTTAGAGTGCTGCGCCATACCAGTAGAAGGCAACAGTGAACACAATCTATAATATCGACAGTTCCTGAAAACAGAGGTGGGTTATTGCAGCATTCTTTAAGGAATCTGACAAGAAAAGACCAACAAACTGTACTACCAACCAGGCAGAGAGCAATGCCACTAAAGTTGACACTGTCATTGCCCACTCATGCCAAGTATTCATGCAACCTTCAAGCTCTTTCATCACTATACATGCATATCCAATACTCAGCAGAGCACACAGTCAAGATGCAAAATATAATAAAAACCAGACAAAGCAATAGTGCAGGGTAGCGATATGGATAATGATAACCCAAGTGCGACATGAAGGGATAGAGCGTGCAAACACAAGAGTGAGCCAGCAAATGTGGCCAGAGTAGGGAAAAGTGATAAAAAGATAGAATATAAGACTCTTTTTCTGAATACATGCAGCATTTGTAACAAGATAGATGAATTGATGACACAAACAGAAATAAATGGGTATGATATGATAGCCACTATAGCGATTTGGTTGCAAGGTGACCAAGGCTGGGAACTGAATATTCAAGGGTATTTGACATTTCAAAAAGATAGGAAGAAAGGAAAAGGAGGTGGGGTATCTCTGTTAACAAAGAATGAAATTAGTATGGGAGTGAGAGATGATCTTGGCTTGGAGAATTATTATGTAGAATCAGTTTGGGTGGAGATAAGAAATAGCAAGGAAATGAAGTCACTGGTGGCAGTAGTTTATAGGCCCCCTAACAGTAGCTACACTGTAGGACACAGTATAAATGAAGAAATAATGGGGCTTGTAAGAAAGGTACTACAATAATTGTAGGCAATTTTAATGTCCATATAGATTGGACAAATCAAATTGGCAGAGGCAGCCTTGAGGATGAGCTCATAGAGTGTTTTCAGGACAGTTCCTTAGAACAATAAGTTGTGGAACCAGTCAGGGAACAGGCTATTTTATACTTGGTAATGTGTAATGAAGTTTAATGATCTCATAGAAAAGGATCTTCTTGGGAAGAGTGATCATAACGTGTTCAATTTCACATTCAGTTTGAAGGTGAGAAACTTGCATCTGAAACTAATGTCTTAAACTTAAATAAAGGCAGTTACAAAAGCATGAAGATAGAGTTCGCTACAGTGGACTGGGAAAATAGATCAAAAAGTAAGACGGCAAATAAGCAGTACCAAAAATTTAAGGAGATATTTCATAGCTCTCAACAAAGATATATTCCGCTGTAAAGAAAAACACTATGAGAAGGACACACCATCCATGGCTAACTAAAGAAGTTAAGGATGGTATCTTTTTCTTCTTCGGCCTCCTTGTCTCGAGAGACAATGGGTAAGCGCCTGGAGGTGGTCAGTGGTTTGTGAAGCAGCGCCTGGAGTGGCTATAAAGGCCAATTCTAGAGTGACAGTCTCTTCCACAGGTGCTGCAGATAAAATTGGTTGTCGGGGCTGTTACACAGTTGGCTCTCCCCTTGTGCCTCTGTCTTTTTTCCTGCCAACTGCTAAGTCTCTTTGACTCGCCACACTTTAGCCCCGCCTTTATGGCTGCCCGCCAGCTCTGGCGATCGCTGGCAACTGACTCCCATGACTTGTGATCAATGTCACAGCACTTCATGTCGCGTTTGCAGACGGCTTTAAAGCAGGGACACGGACAGCCGGTGGCTCTGATACCAGTGGCGAGCTCGCTGTACAATGTGTCCTTGGGGATCCTGCCATCTTCCATGCAGCTCACATGGCCAAGCCATCTCAAGCGCCACTGGCTCAATAGGGTGTATATGCTGGGGATGTTGGCCGCCTCGAGGACTTCTGTGTTGGAGATACGGTCCTGTCACCTGATGCCAAGGATTCTCTGGAGGCAGCGAAGATGGAATGAATTGACACGTCGCTCTTGGCTGACATACATTGTCCAGGCCTCGCTGTCGTAGAGCAAGGTACTAAGGACACAGGTTTGATACACTCGGACTTTTGTGTTCCGCGTCAGTGCGCCATTTTCCCACACTCTCTTGGCCAGTCTGGACATAGCAGTGGAAGCCTTTCCCATGCGCTTGTTGATTTCTGCATCGAGAGACAGGTTACTGGTGATAGTTGAACCCAGGTAGGTGAACTCTTGAACCACTTACAGCGTGTGGTCACCGATATTGATGGATGGGGCATTTCTGACGTCCTGTCCCATGATGTTCGTTTTCTTGAGGCTGATGGTTAGGCTAAATTCGTTGCAGGCAGCCGCAATCCTGTCGATGAGTCTCTGCAGACACTCTTCAGTGTGAGATGTTAATGCAGCATTGTCAGCAAAGAGGAGTTCCTTGATGAGGACTTTCCGTACTTTGGTCTTCGCTCTTAGACGGGCAAGGTTGAACAAGCTGCCACCAGATCTTGTGTGGAGGAAAATTCCTTCTTCTGAAGACTTGAACGCATGTGAAAGCAGCAGGGAGAAGAAGATACCAAACAGTGTAGGTGCGAGAACACAGCCACTCAGGATAGGAAAGGGGTCTGATGAGGCGCCACTATGCTGAATTGTGCCTTTCATATTGTCATGGAATGAGGTGATGATACTTAGTCGCTTTGGTGGACATCCAATCTTTTCTAGTAGTCTGAAGAGACCACGTCTGCTGACAAGGTCAAAGGCTTTGGTGAGATCAATGAAAGCAACGTAGAGGGGCATCTGTTGTTCACGGCATTTCTCCTGTAGCTGGCGAAGGGAGAACAGCATGTCAATGGTGGATCTCTCTGCTCGAAAGCCACACTGTGCCTCAGGGTAGACACGCTCTGCCAGCTTCTGTAGCCTGTTTAAAGCGACTCAAGCGAAGACTTTATCCCCACTATGCTGAGCAGAGAGATTCCACGGTAGTTGTTGCAGTCACCGCGGTCACCCTTGTTCTTATAGAGGGTGATGATATTGGCATTGCGCATGTCCTGTGGTACTGCTCCCTCGTCCCAGCACAGGCAAAGCAGTTTGTAGAGTGCTGAAAGTATAGCAGGCTTGGCACTCTTGATCATTTCAGGGGTAATGCCGTCCTTCCCAGGGGCTTTTCCGCTGTCTAGAGAATCAATGGCATCACTGAGTTCCGATTTTGTTGGCTGTACATCCAGCTCGTCCATGACTGGCAGAGACTGGGCTGCATTGATGGCTGTCTCAGTGACAACATTTTCCCTATCAAATTGAAAGAAAAGGCATACAATCCTGCAATGATTAGTGGTAGGCCAAATATCTGGGAAAATTTTAGAAACCAGCAAAGGATGGCGAAAATAAAATAAAGAGGGAGAATTTAGCACATAAGAGTAAACTAGCAAGAAATATAAAACCAACAGCAAGAGCTTCTACAAATATATAAAAAGGAAGAGAGTAGCTAAAGTAAACGTTGGTCACTTAGAGAATGAAATTGGGGAATTAATAATAGGAAACAAGGAAATGGCAGAGATTTTGAACAAATATTTTGAATCTGTCTTCACAGTTGAAGATAAAAAGGCATCCCAAGAATAGTAGAAAATCAGGGGCAAAATGGAGTGAGGAACTTAAAACAATCATGATCACTAGAGAAAGAATACAAGAAAACTAAGGGGAGTAAAGGCTGACAATTTCCCTGGACCTGATGGTTTGCATCCTCGGGTCTTAAAAGAAGTGGCTGCAGAGATAGTGGATGCATCGGTTGGAATCTTCCAAAATTCCCTTGATTCTGGAAAGGTCCCAGCAAATTGGAAATTAACAAATGCAATGCCCCTATTCAAGAAAGCGGGGAGACAGAAAGCAGGAAACCAGAGACCAGTTAGCCTAACATCTGTCATTGGGAAATTGTTGGAATCCATCATTAAGGAAGTAGTAGCAGGACATGGTGGAAATCATAATACTTGCCTTTATTAGTCAAGGCATAGAATATAACAGTAGGAAGGTTATGATGGAGCTGCAAAAATGCTAGTTAGGCCACAGCTGGAGTACTGTGTACAATTCTGGGCACCACACGATAGGAAGGATCTGATTGCACTGGAGAGGGTGCAGAGGAGATTCACCAGGATGTTGCCTGGACTAGAGCATTTCAGCTATGAAGAGAGACTAAAAAGGCTCGGGTTGTTTTCCTTAAAACAGAGAAGGATGAGGGGGGACATGATTGAGGTTTACAAAATTATGAGGGGCATTGATAGGTTAGCCAGGAAGAGACGTTTTCCCTTAGCAGAGGGGGTCAATAACCAGGGGGCATAGATTTAAGGTAAGGGGCAGGAGGTTTAGAGGGGATTTGAGGGAAAAAATTTCACCCAGAGGGTGGTTGGAATCTGGAATACACAGCCTGAAGGGGTGGTAGAGGCAAGAACCCTCACAACATTTAAGAAGTATTTAGATGAGCACTTGAAATGCCATAGCATACAAGGCACAGGCCAAGTGCTGGAAAATAGGACTAGAATAGTTAGGTGCTTGATGGCCGACACAGACACGATGGGCCGAATGGTCTGTTTCTGTGCTGTATAACTCCATAACTATAATGCAATCAAGCAGAATCAACATGGTTTTATGAAAGGGAAATCATGTTTGACAAATTTATTCGAGTTCTAAGAGGATGTAAAGAGCAGGGTGGATAAAGGGGAACCAGTAGATGTAGTGTATTTGGTTTCCCAAAAGACATTCAATCAGGTGCCGCATAAAAGGTTACTGCACAAGATAAGACCTCATGGTGCTGGGAGTAATACATTAGCATGGACAGAGCATTGGCTAACTAACAGGAAACAGAGAGTTGAGATAAATGGGTCATCGAGTCATTTACAGCACAGAAGGAGGCCGTTCAGCCCATCGAATCCATGCCAGCTCTTGGCAGAGCAATCCAATCATTTCCAGATTGGCAAACTGTAAGTAGTGGGATGCCACAAGAATCAGTGCGGGGGCCTCAACTATTTACAATCTATATTAATGGCTTGGATGAAGGGACCAAATGTATTGTAGCCAAATTTGCTGACAATACAAAGTAAGGTAGGAAAGCAAGTTGTGAAGAGTAGAGAGAGAGTCTGCAAAGGGATACAGATAGGTTTAGTGGGTGGGCAAAAATTAGGCAGATGGCGTCTAATAGGTCGGAAAGAGAGAAAAGCAGATTCTGTAAATAGAGAAATGCAATAGATTGCTGTGGGACACAGGGATCTGCGTTTCCTCGTAAAGGAATCACAAACAGTTAGCATACAGGTACAGCAAGTAATTAGGAAGGCAAATGGAATGCTGGCCTTTATTGCAACGGGGATGGAGTATTAAAATAGGGAAGTCTTGCTACGACTGTAGAGGGTGCTGGTGAGACCCTACCTTGAGTACTGTGTACAGTTTTGGGCTCCTTATTTCAGGAGGGATAGACTTGCATTGGAGACCATTCAGAGCAGGTTTACTAGGTTAATTCCTGGGATGAAGGGGTTGTCTTACGAGGAAAGGTTGAGCAGGTTGGGCCTATAGTCATTGGAGTTTAGAAGAATGAGAGGTAATCTTATTGAAACATACAAGGATTCTGAGGGAGTTTAACAGGATTAATGCTAAGAGGATGTTTGCCTTCATGTTTAATGAACCTGTTGGAGTTTTTTTGAGGATGTTAGGAACAGAATTGATAAAGGGGAGTCAGTGGACATGGTATACTTGGATTTTAAGACGACTTTTGATAAAGTCCCCCTCAGGAGGTTGGTTAGCACAATTAAAGCACATGGGATAGGAGGTAATATACTGGCATAGATTAAGGATTGGTTAACAGGCAGAAAGCAGAGAGTAGAATAAATGGGTCATTCTCGCTTTGGCGGATGCGACTAGTGGGGTACCGCAGGGATCAGTGCTTGGGCCCCAGCTGTTCACAATGTATATCAATGATTTGGATGTGGGGACCAAATGTAGTATTTCCAACTTCGCGGATGACACAAAACTAGGTGTTGTGTGTTCTAAGGAAGATGCAAAGCGGCTTCAAGGCGATTTGGACAGACTTTGTGAGTGGGCAAGAATGTGGCAAATAGAATATAATATGGAAAAATGTGAGGTTATCCACTTTGGTGGAAGGACTATATGTGCAGAGTATTTCTTAAATGGTGAGAGATTAGAAAGTGTAGCTGTACAAAGGGACCTGGGTGTCCTTGTCAATAAGTCATTGAAAGCTAACATGCAGGTGCAGCAAGCAATCAGGAAGGCTAATGGTATGTTAGCCTTTATTGCAAGATGATTTGAGTACAGAAGTAGTAAAGTCATGCTTCAATTGTATACAACCTTGGTCAGACCGCACTTGGAGTACTGTGTTGGTCCCCTTACCTTCCGAAGGATATTGCTGCCACAGAGGGAGGGCAACGACGGTTCACCAGGTTTGTTCCTGGCATGGCAGGACTGTCCTATGAAGAGATTGGGGAAACTGGGCCTGTATTCTCTAGAGTTTCGAAGAATGAGACGTGATCTCACTGAAATCTACAAAATACTTAAAGGGATAGGCAGGGTAGATGCAGTTAAGATGTTTCCCCCGGTTGGGGAGTCCAGAATCAGGGGACACAATTTCAAACTAAGGGGGAAGCCACTTAGGACAGAGATGAGGAGAAATTTCTTTACTCAGAGGATTGTGAATCTTTGGAATTCTCTACACAAGAGGGCTGTGGAAGCTCAGTCACAGAGTATGTTTAAAGCAGAGATTGACAGATTTCTAAATACAAATGACATAAGGAGATATAAGGATAGTGTGGGGAAAAGGCATTGCAGTGGATGATCAGCCATGATCGTATTGAATGGTCAGGCAGGCTTGAAAGCCTGAATGGTCTACTGCTGCTCCAATGTTCCTATCTTCATGGGTAATCTAGAATTACGGCGCAGTTTCCGAATAAGGGGTCTACCATTTAAGACAGAAATGAGAAGGAATTTCTTCTCTTAAGAGGGCCATTAATCTTTTTTCTTCCTGAGAAAGCAGTGGAGGCTGGATCATTGAATGTATTCAAGGCTGAGTTAGACTGATTTTTAATCTACAAGGGAGTCAAGGGTTGTGGGGGGCAGACAGGAAAGTGGAATTGCGGGCATGATCAGATCAGAGATGATCTTATTGAATGGTGGAGTAGGCTCGAGGGGCCAAATGACCAACTCCTGCTCCTATTTCTTATGTTCCCACATCTTTTAAAGGCATCAGTTTGGACACATGGCAGCAAACAATGACTCCCTGCACAACGGTAAATGCATTAATGTGACAAACTTGGGCATGTTTGTCATGGTGTTCGAAGGCACAGAAAGTGAAAGCGCCATATTGACTAATGTATCAGTTACCTTGTCAATGCATTGGGTAGTCAGCACAATATTGCCTAATATTGCAATGTTAGCTGGCATTGAGCTAAAGGCATGAGAATTGAAGACAGTGGCTATCTGGCCAGACACTGATACTGCCAACTCTACATGGCAAGTTACATATGAACATATGAATTAGGAGTAGGAGTAGGCCACTTGGCCCCTCGAGCCTGCTCCGCTATGCAACTAGATCATGGCTGATCTGATTGTAACCTGGACTCCACATTCCCGCCTGCCCACGATAACCTTTCACCCTCTTGCTCATCAAGAATCTATCTACCACTGTCTTAAAAGTAATGAAAGACTCTGTTTCCACTGTCTTTTGAGGAAGAGAGGTCCAAAGACTCATGGCCCTCAGAGAAAAAATTTCTCATCACTGTCTTAAATGGGCGATCCCTTATTTTTAAAAAATGACCCCTCATTCTAGATTCTCCCACAAGGGGAAGCATCCTTTTCACATCCATCCTGTCAAGACCTTTCAGGATCTTATATGTTTCAATCAAGTCACCTCTTACTCTTCTAAACTCCAGCCTAGCCTGTCCAACCTTTCCTCACAAGACAAGCCGCCCATTCCAGGTATCAGTCTAGTAAACCGAGTAAAGTTGGCTGCTGGTGTTCTACTGAACTGCAGCAAGATAAGGAAGTTGTCCTGCATAATTGGAAAGCATGTATGCTAAGGGCTGAAGATAGATCTGGGGCTCGCTGATATCTCATCTTGTACCACCTCCAGCAGAAAACTGAAATGCTTTATCAGAAAACATATCTTAATGAATGAGCAGATTTTTTTCTGTAAAATCTTTATTCATAAACATTTCAGGAAGATGGATTAAAAATACTTCCCAAGATCACAGCACTAAAAAGGTGCTTAATGCATTACAATAAAAACTATTCAAAAGACTATTTAATGCTCTTGCATTTATGGAACTTCCTTTGTATCAATTCAAATTGGTCACATAAAGTAAACGTAAAGCAAGTGGTGTTCATTTAAATATTTTTGCATCAAATCTGGGGCTTATGGACATTTTTGTTGGAAATGGGCACCAGCACTTCAGCTCACTAATAATAGGACAGCAGGGAACTGCAATCCTGAAAGAAACTGGCATTGGACTTCGACTCCCAAATCCTTACGCTTGTTGTGCATCTGCTGTCTTGGGTTACAGAATCAAGGAATCAATCGCTTTAGAGGAATGTGATTATGGGTAATATTAGAATTATTCTGGAGAAGGAATCTTGGAAGGATCGAACTTCTGTATTTACCTTTGTGAAATGCTGGGAGCAATGTCTTGAAAATTTATCATGCAATGTATCTACATCACCAGAATAAAAATTAGTGAAGCAGTGGGGTTTTACAACATTTCAACAACTTCTACTGATACCAGCTTTGAACTTCCAGATCTTTTAATAAACTGAATTCAAATTCTTAAACTACCATGGTGGGACTTGTATTCATGCTTAGATTATTAATCTAGACCTCTGGAATACTAGTCCAGTCACATAATCACTATTCTACCAGAGCCAGTCGCAAAAACAATTCCAGAATGGACATCATCATTTCATAAACAAGAGACTTGCATGCTGCACAATCCTCATTACAGATGAATGCACTATTAGCCTGACATAGAATCTTTGTCAATGCCAAGTAGCAAGGTTGAAAGAAACGCTGTGCATATGTTTTGATATTTATCAGTTAAAACATATATTTTTGTTGGAATATACTTTTTGATTACTGTATCAGTAAAGTATATCCACCTGTAAATATGAACCAGTTCATAGTCCATTTCAGCTCCCAGACATCCTTGAATTCAGCAAAGGAAGACCAAGGGATTGATTAAGAATGGGAAAATAGAGTACGAGAGCAAGCTTGCGGGGAACATAAAAACTGACTGCAAAAGTTTCTATAGGTATGTGAAGAGAAAAAGATTAGTGAAGACAAATGTAGGTCCCTTACAGTCAGAAACGGGGGAATTTATTATGGGGAACAAGAAAATGGCTGACCAACTAAATGTATACTTTAGTTCTGTCTTCACAGAGGAGGACACAAATATCATATCAGAAATGTTGCGGAACACAGGATTTAATGAGAGAGAAGAACTGAAGGAAATCAGTATGAGTAGAGAAATGGTGCTGGGGAAATTGATGGGATTGAAGGCCGATAGATCCCCAGGGCCTGATGGTCTGCAACCCAGAGTACTTAAGGAAGTGGTCCTAGAAATAGTGGATGCATTGGTGGTCATCTTCCAAGATTCTATAGACTCTGGAACAGTTCCTAGAGATTGGAGGGTAGATAATGTAACCCCACTATTTAAAAAGGGAGGTAGAGAGAAAACAGGGAATTATAGACCAGTCAGCCTGACGTCAGTAGTGGGGAAAATTTTAGAGTCCATTATCAAAGATTTTATAGCAGAGCACTTGGAGAACAGTGGTAGAATTGGACAGAGTCAGCATAGATTTATGAAAGGGAAATCATGCTTGACAAATCTACTAGAATTCTTCGAGGATGGAACTAGTAGAGGTGATGAGGGACAGCCAGTGGATGTGGTTTATTTGGACTTTCAGAAGGCTTTCGACAAAGTCCCACATAAGAGATTAGCATGTAAAATTAAAGCGCATGGGATTGGGGGTAGTGTATTGCGATGGATAGAAAATTGGTTGGCAGACAGGAAACAAAGAGTAGGGATAAATGGCTCTTTTTCTGAATGGCAGGCAGTGACGAGTGGGGTACCACAGGGATCGGTGCTAGGACCCCAGATATTCACAATATATATGAATGATTTAGATGAGGGAACTAAATGTAATATCTCCAAATTTGCAGATGACACAAAACTGGGTGGGAGAGTGAGTTGTGAAGAGGATGCAGAGAAGCTTCAGGGTGATTTGGACAAGTTGAGTGAGTGGGCTAATGCATGGCAGATGCAGTATAATGTGGATAAATGTGAGGTTATCCACTTTGGTAGCAAAAACAGGAAGGCAGATTATCGGAATGGCTATAAACTGTGAGAGGGGAATAATGCAACGAGACTTGGGTGTTCTCGTACACCAGTCGCTGAAGGTAAGCATGCAGGTCCAACAGGGGATAAAAAAGGCAAATGGTATGTCGACCTTCATAGCGAGAGGATTCGAGTACAGGAGCAGGGATGTCTTGCTGCAATTATACAGGGCCTTGGTGAGGCCACACCTAGAATATTGTGTGCAGTTTTTGTCTCCTTATCTGAGGAAGGATGTTCTTGCAATAGAGGGAGTGCAGCGAAGGTTTACCAGACTGATTCCTGGGATGGCGGGACTGACATATGAGGAGAGATTGAGTCTGTTAGGATTATATTCGCTGGATTTCAGAAGAGTGAGGGGGGATCTCATAGAAACCTATAAAATTCTAACAGGACATGACAGGGTAGATGCAGGAAGTATGTTCCCGATGGTGGATGGGTCCAGAAGCAGGGGTCATAGTCTAAGGATACGGGGTAAACCATTCAGGAAGGCGATGAGGAGAAATTTCTTCACCCTGAGAGTGGTGAACCTGTGGAATTCGCTACCACAGAAAGTAGTTGAGGCCAAAACATTGTATGTTTTCAAGAAGGAGTTACATATAGTTCTTGGGTTTAAAGGGATCAAAGGGTATGGGGCGAAAGCAGGAACAGGTTACTGAGTTGGATGCTCAGCCACGATCATATTGAATGGCGGAGCAGGCTCGAAGGGCCGAAAGGCCTATTCCTGCTCCTATTTTCTATACAACTGCAGAATGGTTACTACCATATGCGCGACAGTATACCATTCTCATCATGTATTCTGTTTATACCACAGATAGAGAAATCTGGTTTAAAACAAAAGCATTTGATTCATTTTAACTTTGCATGCGGATTATTATACATACGGGGAAGATTGCTTCGTTGCATCATATATAACAAAATCACAGACCAGCTTATAAAGAATGGGTTTAACATGTTGTTACAGACAGCACACAGAGAAAATCTTCCCCATATAGTATGATATTGTATCCCTATTAGCTCAAATACCTTTTACCTATTTCTACAGCTGACTGCCTGTTATCTTGATGATTCCACTTAGTGGCAATGAAGTATTATGCTGCCCTTCCAACCTCCACATTTTTCATGAGTGAGCCAAGGAGTTCAAGTAAATATTGACTTGAAGCAAAGGAAAAAAACAAAATACATTGGCAAGTTCGACAATTCTGAATCTCAACTGGCTGAGAATGAAGCAGACCAATCCTGTCTAAGAACAATTTAAAAATAGGAATGTGCATGAATGGGAAACTAGGACTTAAAAGGATAAATTCTTAAAAGGATAATTCAGACAAGTGGGAATACATCATTTGTGATGGATTTTCTTGCCTCTGCAACTACAGCACCAGCACACAGTCACTGAATCATAACGGTTTCTGGGCTGGAGTGAGGTGGATTACTCTTAATGAATGTACAATTGCAAGAACTGCTCAGCACCATGCAATAAAATGATCAGCTGTTTTTGTCTTTTTAAACCAAACCAATAAAATCAATTGAAAATATTTATATATTCCAAAATAAACAACATTCTCATTCCATAGAAACAATCCCTTGTAGTGAAATGAGCTTTAACCAGGAAAATTAAATACCACAATTGCAAATCACATCCAGTTTTGTAATCAGATGTTGAATAAAAACTTAGTGCCCCCATGAAGTGGGATCCTCTGTAATCTATTGTAGCAAAAAGCTCAAAAGGAAGAATTTTAGACCACAAGATCATCTAATATTACAAAATGCTATAAAACCACTTACGTTCATGTCGAGAACATTGTTGCCTTAGAAGCCAGAACTACTCAGTTACTGCCTTGTGGTTGCAGTTAATGCGAGCATAGGACTGGGAGCCTCAACACGAAAGGGCTAATTTCCTGCCTTTGTATTAGCTGCAGGGAACCTCACGTACTAGGAATGCAAATTTGGTTATATGCTTCACATAATTTTACAACAATTTAATGATTGGATAACCATGCACACTATGTCATTTCCAACATGCACAGACAGTGGATAAGGCACAACTATCGGAAAATTGTCCTCAAAGAAATATCGTACTTGAATAATTGCTCATTGCAGGCCATTTAGGAAACATACTGCAAAAACAGCACACTTTCCAGGCAATAATTCGCTGAGAGCATGCCCACAAAACTTGGCTGGATTAAACAATGTGCTAATGTAGAACAATCCCCACAATCACCTGTGCACATTATTGATTGACTCCTGATTGTCATTTCACTTGTTCTAAGGGATATTATGACATTAAATGGGAAGAACGTACGACAGCCAAGAGCGACGTCTCAATTCATTCCATCTTCGCTGCCTCTGGAGAATACTTGGCATCAGGTGGCAGGACCGTATCTCCAACACAGAAGTCCTCGAGGCGGCCAACATCCCCAGTTTAAACACACTACTGAGTCATCGGCGCTTGAGATGGCGCTTGAGATGGCTTGGCCATGTGAGCCACATGGAAGATGGCAGGATCCCCAAAGATACATTGTACAGCGAGCTCGCCACTGGTATCAGACCCACCGGCCGTCCATGTCTCCGCTGCAAAGACGTCTGCAAACGCGACATGAAGTGCTGTGACATTGATCACAAGTCGTGGGAGTCAGTTGCCAGTGTTCGCCAGAGCTGGCGGGCAGCCATAAAGGCGGGGCTAAAGTGTGGCGAGTTGAAGAGACTTAGCAGTTGGCAGGAAAAAAGACAAAAGCGCAAGGGGAGAGCCAACTGTGTAACAGCCCCGACAATCAAATTTTTCTGCAGCACCTGTGGAAGAGCCAGTCACTCCAGAATTGGCCTTTATAGCCACTCCAGGCGCTGCTCCACAAACCACTGACCACCTCCAGGCACTTACCCATTGTCGCCCGAGACAAGGAGGCCAAAGAAGAGGAGAAGAAATGGGACGAATACTCCAGGAAGGATATGGCTGGTAAATTCGCACAAACTAACTCTAATAAATGAGGTGTCTTGTCTGTATTATCTGCAGTGAGATTGTTAACTGTGTTTTCAGAAGGAACAGTACAGTCTTTTGATATACTCAAATCATTTTGCCCCTTTAAAGCGGGAATCTTGACTAGCAATAACTCTTAAAATTGAACAGTTTAAATTATGACCAAACTTAATGCACTTTTTTCTCACAATCTGTATCTGTTAATTTTCTATGACTATTATTCTTTCTTCTTTGGCCTCCTTGTCTCGAGAGACAATGGGTAAGCGCCTAGAGGTGGTCAGTGGTTTATGGAGCAATGCCTGGAGTGGCTATAAAGGCCAATTCTAGAGTGACAGATTCTTCCACAGGCACTGCAGATAAAATTGGTTGTCAGGGCTGTTACACAGTTGGCTCTCTCCTTGCACTTCTGTCTTTTTTCCTGCCAACTGCTCAGTCTCTTCGACTTTAGCCCCACCTTTATGGCTGTCTGCCAGCTCTGGCGATCACTGGCAACTGACTTCCACGACTTGTGGTCAATGTCACAGGACTTCATGTCGCGTTTGCAAACGTCTTTAAAGCAGAGACAGGGACGGCTGGTGGGTCTGATACCAGTGACGAGCTCGCTGTACAATGCGTTCTTGGGGATCCTGCTATCTTCCATGTGGCTCACATGGCCAAGCCATCTCAAGCGCCACTGGCTCAGTAGGGTGTATATACTGGGGATGTTGGCTGCCTCGAGGACTTCTGCATTGGAGATACAGTCTTGCCACCTGATGCCAAGGATTCTCCAGAGGCAGCAAAGATGGAATGAGTTGAGACGTCGCTCTTGGCTGGCATACGTTGTCCAGGCCTCGTTGCCGTAGAGCAGGGTACTGAGGACACAGGCTTGAAACGCTCGGACTTTTGTGTTCCGTGTCAGTACGCCATTTTCCCACACTCTCTTGGCCAGTCTGGACATAGCAGTGGAAGCCTTTCCCATGCGCTTGTTGATTTCTGCATCGAGAGACAGGTTGCTGGTGATAGTTGAGCCTAGGTAAGAGAACTCTTGAACCACTTCCAGAGCGTAGTCACCGATATTGATGGATGAAGCATTTCTGACGTCCTGTCCCATGATGTTCGTTTTCTTGAGGCTGATTGTTAGGCCAAATTCACTGCAGGCAGCCGCAATCCTGTTGATGAGTCTCTGCAGACACTGTTCTGTGTGGGATGTTAATGCAGCATCGTCAGCAAAGAGGAGTTCCCTGATGAGGAATTTCCGTACTTTGGTCTTCGCTCTAAGACGGGCAAGGTTGAACAACCTGCCACCTGATCTTGTGTGGAGGAAAATTCCTCCTTCTGAAGACTTGAACACATGTGAAAGCAGCAGGGAGAAGAAGATCCCAAACAGTGTAGGTGCAAGAACACAGCCGTGTTTCACGCCACTCAGGATAGGAAAGAGGTCTGATGAGGCACCTCTATGCTGAATTGTACCTTTCATATTGTCATGGAATGAGGTGATGATACTTAGTAGTTTTGGTGGACATCTGATCTTTGTTAGAAGTCTGAAGAGACCACGTCTGCTGACGAAGTCAAAGGCTTTGGTGAGATCTATGAAAGCAACGGAGAGGGGCATCTGTTGTTCGCGGTATTTCTCCTGTAGCTGGCGAAGGGAGAACAGCATGTCAATGGTGGATCTCTCAGCTCGAAAGCCGCACTGTGCCTCAGGGTAGACACGTTCAGTCAGCTTCTGGAGTCTGTTTAAAATGACTCGAGCAAAGACTTTAGACAAGGGCGGCGCAGTGGTTAGCACCGCAGCCTCACAGCTCCAGTGACCCGGGTTCAATTCTGGGTACTGCCTGTGTGGAGTTTGCAAGTTCTCCCTGTGTCTGCGTGGGTTTTCTCCGGGTGCTCTGGTTTCCTCCCACAGCCAAAAACTTGCAGGTTGGTAGGTAAATTGGCCATTATAAATTGCCCCTAGTATAGGTAGGTGGTAGGGAAATATAGGGACAGGTGGGGATGTGGTAGGAATATGGGATTAGTGCAGGATTAGTATATATGGGGAGGTTGATGGTCGGCACGGACTCGGTGGGCCGAAGGGCCTGTTTCAGTGCTGTATCTCTAAACTAAAACAATAAATATTGATAATATAAATAAAAACCAGTTCCGAAGAAGGGTCACTGACCCGAAACGTTAACTCTGCTTCTCTTTTCACTGATGCTGCCAGACCTGCTGAGTGGTTCCAGCATTTCTTGTTTTTATTTCAGATTTCCAGCATCCGCACTATTTTGCTTTTAAATAAAAACTGTGTTTTTATTATCTCAGTTAATAAGCTGAGAGTATGAGTGAGCTGATTGAACAACAGCAAGATACCATTGTTAACATAGAGATATAGGTTGGAATTTGGCCTGAATTTGTGAAATTGAAGTTTCCCCTCTGCAGCAGTTTCCTGTTATTGAGTTTTTCGAGAAGGTGACCAAACAGGTGGATGAGGGTAAAGCCGTGGATGTGGTGTATATGGATTTCAGTAAGGCGTTTGATAAGGTTCCCCACGGTAGGCTATTGCAGAAAATACGCAAGTATGGGGTTGAAGGTGATTTAGAGCTTTGGATCAGAAATTGGCTAGCTGAAAGAAGACAGAGGGTGGTGGTTGATGGCAAATGTTCATCCTGGAGTTTAGTTACTAGTGGTGTACCGCAAGGTTCTGTTTTGGGGCCACTGCTGTTTGTCATTTTTATAAATGACCTGGATGAGGGTGTAGAAGGGTGGGTTAGTAAATTTGCGGATGACACGAAGGTCGGTGGAGTTGTGGATAGTGTCGAAGGATGTTGTAGGGTACAGAGGGACATAGATAGGCTGCAGAGCTGGGCTGAGAGATGGCAAATGGAGTTTAATGCGGAGAAGTGTGAGGTGATTCACTTTGGAAGGAGTAACAGCAATGCAGAGTACTGGGCTAATGGGAAGATTCTTGGTAGTGTAGATGAGCAGAGAGATCTTGGTGTCCAGGTACATAAATCCCTGAAAGTTGCTACCCAGGTTAATAGGGCTGTTAAGAAGGCATATGGTGTGTTAGCTTTTATTAGTAGGGGGATCGAGTTTAGGAGCCACGAGGTCATGATGCAGCTGTACAAAACTCTGGTGAGGCCGCACCTTGAGTATTGCGTGCAGTTCTGGTCACCGCATTATAGGAAGGATGTGGAAGCTTTGGAAAGGGTGCAGAGGAGATTTACTAGGATGTTGCCTGGTATGGAAGGAAGGTCTTGCGAGGAAAGGCTGAGGGACTTGGGGTTGTTTTCGTTAGAGAGAAGGAGGAGGAGAGGTGACTTAATAGAGACATACAAGATAATCAGAGGGTTAGATAGGGTGGATAGTGAGAGTCTTTTTCCTCGGATGATGATGGCAAACACGAGGGGACATAGCTTTAAGTTGAGGGGTGATAGATATAGGACAGATGTCAGAGGTAGTTTCTTTACTCAGAGAGTAGTAGGGGCGTGGAACGCCCTGCCTGCAACAGTAGTAGACTCGCCAACTTTAAGGGCATTTAAGTGGTCATTGGATAGACATATGGATGAAAATGGAATAGTGTAGGTCAGATGGTCGGCACAACATCGAGGGCCGAAGGGCCTGTACTGCGCTGTAATGTTCTAATGTTAATATGGGCAATCTCATCCCTGCTCCTAATGGGTATGGAGCAAAAATATTATCTAAATGTGCAAATAATACAAAATTGATGGACAGACTAAACAACCTGGAAAGCAACAAATCAAATACAATGGGATGTGGATAACTTGGAAGGTGACGAGCATTTAATGTGGACAAGTGCAAGATAATGAGACTGAGGAAGGGAGATAACCAGCAGAACTATAAAATAAACGGATCTAGGCTAGGAACATATGAGCAGGAGTCGGCCATTCAGCCCATTGAGAATGCCCCACCAATCAATACGATCATGGCATCCACTTCAATGCCTTTTTCCACACTATCTTCATATCCCCTTATGTCATTTGTATTTCGAAATCTGTCAATCTCTGCTTTAAAGATACTCAATGACTGAGCTTCCACAGCCCTCTTGGGTAGAGAATTCCAAAGATTCACAACCCTCTGAGTAAAGAAATTTCTCCTCATCTCTGTCCTAAGTGGCTTCCTCCTTATTTTGAAATTGTGTCCCCTGGTTCTGGACTCCCCAACCAGGGGAAACATCTTAGCTGCATCTACCCTATCTATCCCTTTACATATTTTGTAGGTTTCAATGAGATCACGTCTCATTCTTCGAAACTCTAGAGAATATAGAGGCTATAGACTCGAGACACTACAGGACACAAAACTGGAGAGGGAGCATGAGGTATATGTGAATAGCTTACTTAAACAATCAACGAATTGTGCAGCAGTTGTAAGGACACCTGGAGTACAGTGTATAATTTAGGTCACTGTACTCAGGCATTAGAGGCTAACCAATGCAACCAAACCAATCCCTGGCTTAACAAATATGGAGACCAGATGTGCAACCTAGAATTTATTTTATGCTCACAAGAGGAGACACAGATGGTGAAAATAAATTCAAAAAGATTACAGGAACATTTATATGTTGACAAATCTATCAGTGTTTTTTTGAGGATGTAACTAGTAGGATAGATAAGGGGGAACCAGTAGATTTAGTATTCTTGGATTTCCAAAAGGCATTTGGTAAGGTGCAACACAAAAGGTTAATAGTCAAGATAGGGACTCATGGAGTTGGGGGTAATATATTAGCATAGATAGATGATTAATTAACGGACAAGAAGCAAAGAGTGGGAATAAACTGGACATTTCAAGTTGGCAGGCTGTGACTAGTGGAGTGCCGCAAGGATCAGCGCTGGTGCCTCAGCTATTGACAATCTATATTCGTGACTTAGATGAAGAGACAGAGAGTAATGTATATAAGTTTTCTGGTGATACAAAGCTAGGTGGAAAGGTAAGCTGTGGGGAGGACACAGAGGCTGCGAAGAGTTATAGACAAGTTAAGTGAGTGGGCAACTAGATGGCAGACAGCGTACAATGTGGGGAAGTATGAAGTTATTCACTTTGGTCATAAAAATAGAAAAGCAGAATTTTTTTGAAAGGTGTGAAACTTTTAGATGTTGATGTTCAGAGAGACTTGGGTGTGCTCATATAAGGAACACAGGAAGTTAGCATGCAGGTACAGCAAGCAATTAGGAAGGCAAATGGCATGTTGGCCTTTATTGCAAGGGGGCTGGAGTACAGGAATAAAGAAGTCTTGCTAAAATTGTACAGGGCTTTTTGGTGAGACCACATCTGGAATACTGTGTGCAGCTTTGGGGCTGGATTTTATGGGCCCCCCTGAAATGGGGTTGTGGGGGTGGGGGGGGGGGGAGCTCAAAGAATCGCAACGAGTGGCCCAGCGGCCAATTGAGGCCCTTAAGTGGCCTATTAACAGCCACTTAAGGGCCTCTCATAGAAAGCAGATAGAAACCTACAAAATTCTAACAGGACTGGAGAGTCTAGATGCAGGAGGGATGTTCCCGATGGCGGGGGAGTCCAGGACCAGGGGTCACAGTCTAAGGATAAGGGGTAAGCCATTTAGGACCGAGATGAGGAGGGATTTCTTCACCAAGAGAGTGGTGAACCTGTGGAATTCTCTACCACAGAAAGCAGTTGAGGCCAAATCATTAAATATATTCAAGAAAGAGTTCGATATAGTTCTTATGGCTAAAGGGATCAAGGGATAAGGGGAGAAAGCGGGAACAGGGTACTGAGTTTGGATGATCAGCCATGATCTTATTGAATGGCGGTGCAGGCTCGAGGGGCAGAATGGCCTACTACTGCTCCTATTTTTTCTATGTTTTTGATGTTTTCCTGCTGCCGCTGGGATCTAACCAGCGGCAGGGGCATGGGGGGTGGGGTGTGTCTCTGCTACGCGGGAAGGCACCTTGGAAAACGCGGTGCCCTACCTGCTGTCCTGTGGTGGTTGGGGGGGGGGGGTCCCTCCTTTATGGGCAATCTGTAGCCTATGGAGAACCCCCACCGGAAAAACATCCACCTCCATGGACACCCTCCCCCTGGACTTCACGCCCACCCTCTCACGTCCCCCAACCCCCATCCTTGCTGGGGCCTTTTGGACTGGTCCCGACAACCCCGCCTCACTTACCTGAGGTCCAGCATTCCATTTCTGGGTAAAGCCCGGCTCAGGTATAAAATTAAAACCCTACCCAGGCCCGACCCGACAACAGCCAACCCTAACCCCGATCTGGCCCGACTCCTTTAATTTTTTTCTCATGCCCGACCTGACCCGAAAATATCAAACATATTATTGAAACATAAAAAAAAATTATAGATTAAAAAGAAAACAATAAAAAACTAAATAGTACAGTCCAGGCCGACCCAACCCCGAATGCTGGACACAGAATACAGACCCGACCCCGACACACGTAGTCAGGTTTGGTCGGGTAGCCAGGCTTTAGTGCTGGGCCTGGGTCCATGGCCTCTGCAGTACCAGCAGCAGCCACTGCTTGAGGTGGCGCTGCTGATATTGCTGAACTGATTGTCCGGCATCTCTTGGAGGCGGGATCTCCGTCTTTCAAGGGACTGGCCCTGTCTTTCCTGCCTGGTGCTGGGAGCCCTGCCTCCTCCACAAAATCTAGCCCTTGGTCTCCATATTTGAGGAAAGATCTACTTGCTGGATGCGGTACAGCGAAGGTTCACTAGACTGGTTCTTGGGATAAGGGCAGCACAGTGGCGCAGTAGGGCGGCACAGTGGCTCAGTGGTTAGCACCGCAGCCTCACAGCTCCAGGGACCCGGGTTCAATTCTGGGTACTGCCTGTGCGGAGTTTGCAAGTTCTCCCTGTGACCGCGTTGGTTTTCGCCAGGTGCTCCGGTTTCCTCCCACTGCCAAAGACTTGCAGGTGATAGATAAATTGGCCATTGTAAATTGCCCCTAGTGTAGGTAGGTGGTTGGGATTACTGTAGAGTTAGTATAAATGGGTGTTTCTTGGTCGGCACAGACTCGGTGGGCCGAAGGGCCTGTTTCAGTGCTGTATCTCTAAATAAATAAATAAGAGGGCCTATGATGGGAGGTTGAGTAAATTGATCCTACATTCCCTGGAGTTTAGAAGAATGAGAGGTGATCTCATTGATAGATACAGGATTCTGAAGGGGCTGGATAGGGTAGATGCTGAGAGATTGTTTCCGCTGGTCGAGGAATCTAAAACAGGGGGGGCACAATTTCAGGATAAGGGGCCGATAATTTAGGACTGAAATGAGGAGAAATTACTTCACTCCAAGGGTTGTGAATCTTTGGAATTCTTTACCCCAAGGGGTTGTGGATGCTCCATCGTTGACTTCATTTAGGCTGGAATAGACAGGTCTCTGAGGGAATCAAGGGATAGGGGAAGCAGGCAGGAAAGTGGAGTTGAAGCCCAAGATCAGGCATGGTCTTATTGAATGGTGGGGCAGGCTTGACAGGCCATATGGTCTACTCCCGCTTCTATTTGTCATGTATATCACAAAGGATGTCTTCCAACAGACAATCAAGGTGGTCACGTAACTTACAAATTTTACACAGGGAACATTGCTCGCAAGAAATGCTTCTCTGGAAACTGTGGCTTTGCAGCATGATTTTCCATCCATTAAAACTAAGAGAACACATTTTCACATTTCTGAAGATAGACTCACAGTGAGTGCCATTCTCCATTGGAAGTGCCAAATTGCAGAATCACCTTGTGTTTTGACAAAAGTTTCAAATTTTACTGACTGTTAGAATAAATAGGTAAGTGGAACATATTATTAATATGGTTGTAGTCACTTTTAAATTTAAGCTCGCTGCTTTTCCCTCATAGATGACTTCTTGATAAGGAAGTATACACATTCTGACAAATTTACAGAATTGCAAAAGAAAGTAGAGAAGTGAAAAACATCTATGCTCAAAAGACTACGAGAAGGGAAACAAGTAGACTGAGTTTGAGTGAAAGATACTATATGAACATGAAATACTCTTGGTTTATGTGGCCTATGAATGACTAAGTTCAATATGGTGTAACCTAAGCCAGTGCTGCCTACTTTCCCACAGAGTGCTCTGTGTCAGACGATACTTGGTGATTTCAGGTCCTGACTGTGAATTAGCAGCACCATAGTGATATGGTTCAGGGTGAAGAAACAGGAGCAGACCAGGCTCAGGTTAGCTACTCATGAATGCATTTGAAGCTGTGTTCATTAATTGTGAGCCACTTATTTTTTATACTTACAGGAAGAGCTTGCAAATTTTTATCAGTCGCCACAATCTGTGGTTGTTGTCGCACAAACACTTCCCACAGTCTGCTATTTTGTTAATATGTCTCAAGTGCACAATTTTTGTACTTCCCAACCTTTTCGCTAAGTTACCAGTAACCTGAAATCACAGCAAACTGCGCTGAAACTCTTCTGAATGCACTGCACACAGGAAAAATAGGTAATGTCCAAAAACAGATACCAATATTGCAGATGGGAGGAGGATAGGAGGGGTGTACAGCAATTTCAATGGCACTTGGTGGAGTAGCCAATTGAGCTGGATGTGGTAATTAGACTGGGATAGAACATCAGAGCTTACCAAGCCGCATATTCTTCTAATTTAATCCGGAGGTTTTTTAAAATAAAATTGTCAGCTGACAAAAAATTTCAGAGCATGTGGGCAGAAGGTATGGTTCTGTACCTTTCATACAGTTTATGCCAATGCAAAGTAACATTTTAAATTAGCCAGTCTGGAGGATCATCTTTTTTGTAGATGGGTGACGACCAATTTGCTTTGTTCGGGCAATTTTACTCAACGATGTGGCATTGGTAATAGTGATCATCGCATGGTCATTGTGGAGACCAAGTCCCATCCTCACACGTAGGACACCCTTCGTTGTGTTGTATGGCACTACCCTCGCATTAAGTGAGATAGATAAAGAAAAGATCTAGCAGTTCAAAACTGGGTATCCATGAGGCACTTTGGGCCAATAGCAGCAACAGAATTGTATACCACCACAATCTGTAAGCTCATGGCCCAGCTCATTCATTACTCTGCCAGCACTGTCAAGTCAGATGACCAACTCCGACTCAATGAGGAGTGCAGAAGAGCATGCTAAGAGCAGGCATACCTGAAAATGAGATGCCAACCTGGTGAAGCAATAACCTGCATGCTGAACAGTGGAAGCAGCATGCTATACACAGAGCGAAGCAGTCCAACAAGCAAAGGATCAGATCAAAGGTTTGCAACATTGCCAGATCCAGTCATGAATGGTGGCGGACAACTATGCAACAAATGGAAACAGGAGGCTCCATGGACATCCCATCCTCAACGATGGCAGAGTCCAGAACGCGAAGGCAAAAGAAAAGGTCAAGCATTTGCAACCATCCTCAGCCAGAAGTGCTGAGTGGATGAACTTTCTCAAGTTCCTTCTGAGGTCCCCACCATCACAGATGCCAGTTCAGCTAACTCGATTCACTCCACATATCAAGAAACGACTGAGTGCACTGGACTTTGTAAAGGCTAGAAGCCCCCAAAATAGATGTTGTGCTGAAGATTTGTGCTCCAGAACTAGCTGGGCCTATAGCTAAGTTCCAATACAGCTACCACTCTGGCATCTCCCAGACAATATGGAAAACTGCAAAAGTATGACCTGTCCACCAAAAAGCAAGCAAAATTCAACCCAGCACCAGCTGCATATTCACAATCATCAGCAAAGTGATGGAAGAAGTCAACAGCAGTGCTATCATGCAGAATTTACTCACCAATAATATGCTCACCAATGCACAGTTTAAGTTTAGCCAATAATGGTTGTGATTGTTAGAAGCCAATCACCTAAGCCCAGGACATCACTGCAGGTGTTCCTCAAGGCAGTGTCTTAGGCCCAACCATCTTCAGTTGCTTCATCAATGACCTTCTCTCCATCATAAGGTCAAAAGTGGGGATGTTCACTGATGATTGCACAATTTTCAGCATCATGCACGACTCCTCAGATACTGAAGTAGCCCACGTCCATTTGCAGCAAGACCTGGACAACATCCAGGCTTGGGTTGATAAGTGGCAAGTAACATTTGTGCCACACAGTGCCAGGCAATGACCATCTCAAACAAGAGAGAATCTAACCATCTCCCCTTGACGTTCAATGGCATTACCATCGCTGAACCCCTGCTATCAACATCCTGGGGCTCACCACTGACCAGAAACTGAACTGGACCAGCCACATAAATGCTGTGGCTACAACAGCAGGACAGAGACTGGGAATTCTGCAGTGAATAACTCACCTCCTGTCTCCCCAATGCCTGTCCACCATCTACAAGGCACAAGTCAGGAGTGTGATGGAATACTCTCCACGTGCCTGGATGGGTGCAGCTCCAACAAGATTCAAGAAGCTTGACAGCATCTAGGACAAAGCAGCCTGATCGATTGGCACCCCTCCGCCACCTTCAACATTCATTCCCTCCACCATCAAAGCAGAACGTCAGCAGTGTGTACCATCCACAAGATGCACTGCAGCAACTCACCAAGGTTCCTTTGACAGCACCTTGCAAACCCGCGACTTCTATTACCTAAAAGGACAAGGGCAGCAGATGCATGGGAACGCCACAACGTACAAGTTCCCCTCCAAGCCACATACCACCCTGACTTGGAACTATATCACCGTTCCTTCACTGTTGCTGGGGCAAAATCCTGGAACGCCCTTCCTAACAGCACTGTTGGTGTACCTACACCCCAAGGACTGCAGCGGTTCAAGAAGACAACTCACCACCGCCTTCTCAAGGGCAATTAGGGATGGGCAATAAATGCAGGGCTACCCAGTGATGCCCACATCTCAGAAAAGAATAAGAAAAAAAATCTTTTCTCGTAACTAAAGTCTCTCATTTTTTCTACCATCTTGGTCAATTACATATGCACTCTCTACATTATCTTGACATTCTTCCTAAATTCTGCAGTGTGAAGAAGTGAGTTCGGCAAGTGACGGAATTTTAAGGGTTAATCTCTCTAGTCTAGTTTTTTGTTTAAATTTAGCAATTAACTAAAATTACTGTTTAAGTTAAGAGACAAGTTAAGTTTCTTACAGTTTTAAACTGGGATATACATGCTCTCAGAGTAGCTGTAGCTCGTTAATTAGGTAGCTAGCTTAAACTGGCTTCTGAGCTGTGGCAAAGCAGATTAATCATTGTTTTCAGAGAGTATAAACTCAAGGGTCTCTAAGTACTGCACAGAGTGTGAAGAAGGGAGTTTGGTAAGTGAGGGGAATTATAAATTAAGTCTATCTACTAAGTCAAAGATAAAATACCAGTAGTCGGAAGGTGGTTACTCGTTTGTTCATTCTATTTATAACCATTTTGTGGTTAATTATCTTCCAATTTTAGTGCAGTAAATAAATAATTTGAGGCATGGCAGGGCTGCTCACACCTGTTGAATGCACATCCGTGCCATGTGTGGACTCCAGCACCCTACCCATGTCCTAGACAACTACATGTGCAGAAAGAGCCACCAAATGCAAAAGCCCGAGCGCCAAATCTCAGAACTCAAGTAGCAGCTGGTGTCACTGAGGTACATTCACGATGATGAGAGGTATGTGGATAGCACGTTTCAGGAGGTGGTCACCCTGCAGCTTAAGAGAGCGCAGGCAGAGAAGGACTGGGTGGCTGCCAGACAGACAAGGAGGTCATGCAGGAGTCCCGGGAGGGCATCACACTTTCTAACTGGTCTTCAGTTGAGTGCCAATGGGAGAGAGGGTTACTCTGGAGACTGTAGCAGGGGTCATGCCCAGAGCACCATGGGTGGCTCAGCTGTGCAGGGAGGGAGCAGAAAAGACAGGATAGCAATAATGTTAGGGGATTCTATAGTTAGGGGAACAGACAGGCATTTCTGTGGTCGCAAACGTGATCCCAGGATGGTATGTTGCCTCCCTGGTGGAAGGATCATGGACATCACCGAGTGGCTACAGGGCATTCTGGAGGGTGAGAGTGCACAGGCAGAGGTCATGGTCCACATTGGTACCAATGATGTAGGGAGAAAGAGGGATGAGGTCCTGCAGGCTGAATTTAGGGAGTTAAGAACGAGATTAGCAAGCAGTACCTCAAAGGTAGTAATCTCTGATTACTCCCAAGGCCACGTGCTAGTGAGTATAGAAATACGAAAATACACCAGATGAATGCGTAGCTGGAGAGATGGTGCAGGAGGGAGGACTTCATATTTCTGGGACACTGGGACTGGTTCTGGGGAAGCTGGGTCCTGTACAAGCTGGGCGGTCTACACCCGAACAGGACCGGGACGAATATTCTTGCAGGAAGGTTTGCTAGTGCTGTTGGGGATGGCTTAAACTAGACTGGCAGGGGTTTGGGAACCTGTGGACAGATAGGACAAATTCAGAGCAGGGAACGGGAGGCAGAAAATTAGCAAATGACTGAAAGACAGAAGAAGAAAAAGCACAGGAATTTGGCAGTGTTAAAAGGTATTTATTTAAATGCAAGGAGTAGAGCAAATAAAGCCGATGAGCTGAGCACACAGACAGACACATGGCAGCATGATATCATTGCTATAACGGAAACTTGGCTTAAAGAGGGGCGAAAATGGCAGCTCAATATCCCTGGATATAGTTCTCAGGGATAGAGAGGGTGGATAAAAAAAGGAGGGGGTTAGCATTATTGGTTAAAGAATCAATTACAACAGTGAGGAGGGATGGTGTGCTAAATGAATCATCAAATGGGCCATATGGGTTGAGCTCAGAAATGAAAATAGGGCAGCCACACTACTAAGTGTGCTATAGGCCCCCAAATAGTGAGAGGGAGATAGAAGAACAAACATGGAGGCAAATTTCTGAGTGCATAAACAATAGGGCAATAATAGTTGGGGATTTCATCTACCCTAATATTAACTCAGAGACAAACAGTGTGAAGGGCTCAGAGTGCGCAAAATTCTTGAATTGCATTCAAGAGAACCTTTTTAGTCAGTACGTAACAAGCCCAACAAGAGGGGGAGCAATTCTAGATATAGTCTTAGGAAATGAAGCTGGGCAAGTGGTTGACCATTTTGGAGACAGTGACCATAATACAGTTAGATTTAGCATTGTTATGGAAAAGAACAAAGATAGAACAGGAGTAAAAGTTCTGAATTAGGGGAAGGCAAATTTTACGAAGCTGAGAGATGATCTGGCAAAAGTGGACTGGATACAGCTACTTGAAGGAAAATCAGTGGCAAACCACTGGGAGACATTCAAAAGCGAGATTCTATGGGCACAGTACAGACATGTCCCCACAAAGAAAAAGGGTGGTACTGCCAAATCTAGAGCCCCTTGGTTATCTAAAAGCATACAGGGTAAGATAAAGCAGAAAAAGAAAGCTTATGACAGTCACAAGAAACTTAGTACTTAAGCCTTGAGGAGTATAGAAAGTGCAGGGGTGAAATAAAAAAAGGAAATGAGGAAAGCAAAGAGAAGACGTGAAAAAATATTGGCAGGTAAAATCAAAGAAAACCCAAAGATGTTTCATGAGTACATTAAGAGCAAGAGGACAACTAAGGAAAGGGTAGGGCCTATCAGAGATGTATAAGGTAACTTATGCATGGATGCAGAAGATTTGGGCAGGGTTCTTAATAAGTACTTTGTCTTCACAAAGGAGAGGGATGCTGCAGACATTGTTGTAGAAGAGGAGGAGTGTGACATATTAGATATGATGAGCTTAATGAGAGAGGAAGTACTTGGTGGAGGCCAAATTATTAGAATCAATTCTGAGAGATAGGATAAACTGTCACTTAGAAAGGATTAATCAGAGATAGTCAGCACGGATTTATTGAGGGAAGGTAGGGTCTTACTAACTTAATAGTACTTAAAAGTACTTTCAAACATCCTCAAAAGTAGATAAATCACCAAGGCCGGATGGATTGTATCCCAGACTGATAATGAAGCCAGGGAGGAACCAGAAGATTGGAGGTCTGCGAACGTTGTACCATTATAAAGGGTGCGAGGGATAGACAAAATAATTATAGGCTGGTCAGTCTGACCTTGGTGGTGGGCAAATTATTAGAATCAATTCTGAGAGATAGGATAAACTGTCACTTAGAAAGGATTAATCAGAGACAATCAGCATGGATTTATTAAGGCAAGGTAGGGTCTGACTAACTTAATTGAATTCTTTGAGGAAGTAACAAGGAGGATTGATGAGGGTAGTGCAGTGAATGTGGTCTACATGGATTTTAATAAGGCATTTGACAAGGTCCCACATGGCAGACTGGTCAGGAAAGTAAAAGCCCATGGGATTCAGGGGAATATGGCGAGTTGGATCCAAAATTGGCTCAGTGAAAAGAAGCAAAGGGTAATGGTCAACGTATGTTTTTGCGAATGAAAAGCAGTTTTTAGTGGTGCTCCTCAGGGCTTAGTGTTGGGTCCCTTGCTCATTGTGGTATAGGCTCAGTTAGGGCGCTTGAGCGCTACAAGCTAGCCAGGAAGGATCTAAAGGGAGAGCTAAGAAGAGCAAGGAGAGGACACGAGAAGTCATTGGTGGATAGGATCAGGGAAAACCCTAAGGCTTTCTATAGGTATATCAGGAATAAAAGAATGACTAGAGTTAGATTAGGGCCAATCAAGGATAGTAGTGGGAAGTTGTGTGTGGAATCAGAGGAGATAGGGGAAGTGTTAAATGAATATTTTGCGTCAGTATTTACAGTAGAGAAAGAAAATGTTGTTGAGAATACTGAGATTCAGGCTACTAGGCTAGATGGGATTGAGGTTCACAAGGAGGAGGTGTTATCAATTTTGGAAAGTGTGAAAATAGATAAGTCCCCTGGGCCAGATGGGATTTATCCTAGGATTCTCTGGGAAGCTAGGGAGGAGATTGCAGAGCCTTTGTCCTTGATCTTTATGTCGTCATTGTCGACAGGAATAGTGCCGGAAGACTGGAGGATAGCAAATGTTGTCCCCTTGTTCAAGAAGGGGAGTAGAGACAGCCCTGGTAATTATAGACCTGTGAGCCTTACTTCGGTTGTGGGTAAAATGTTGGAAAAGGTCATCAGAGACAGGATTTATAATCATCTTGAAAAGAATAAGTTCATTATCGATAGTCAGCACGGTTTTGTGAAGGGTAGGTCGTGCCTCACAAACCTTATTGAGTTTTTCGAGAAGGTGACCAAACAGGTGGATGAGGGTAAAGCAGTGGATGTGGTGTATATGGATTTCAGTAAGGCGTTTGATAAGGTTCCCCACGGTAGGCTATTGCAGAAAATATGGAAGTATGGGGTTGAAGGTGATTTAGAGCTTTGGATCAGAAATTGGCTAGCTGAAAGAAGACAGAGGGTGGTGGTTGATGGCAAATGTTCATCCTGGAGTTTAGTTACTAGTGGTGTACCGCAAGGATCTGTTTTGGGGCCACTGCTGTTTGTCATTTTTATAAATGACCTGGAAGAGGGTGTAGAAGGGTGGGTTAGTAAATTTGCAGATGACACTAAGGTCGGTGGAGTTGTGGATAGTGCCGAAGGATGTTGTAGGGTACAGAGGGACATAGATAGGCTGCAGAGCTGGGCTGAGAGATGGCAAATGGAGTTTAATGCGGAAAAGTGTGAGGTGATTCACTTTGGAAGGAGTAACAGGAATGCAGAGTACTGGGCTAATGGGAAGATTCTTGGTAGTGTAGATGAACAGAGAGATCTTGGTGTCCAGGTGCATAAATCCCTGAAGGTTGCTACCCAGGTTAATAGGGCTGTTAAGAAGGCATATGGTGTGTTAGCTTTTATTAGTAGGGGGATCGAGTTTCGGAGCCACGAGGTCATGCTGCAGCTGTACAAAACTCTGGTGAGACCGCACCTGGAGTATTGCGTGCAGTTCTGGTCACCGCATTATAGGAAGGATGTGGAAGCTATGGAAAGGGTGCAGAGGAGATTTACTAGGATGTTGCCTGGTATGGAGGGAAGGTCTTACGAGGAAAGGCTGAGGGACTTGAGGTTGTTTTCGCCCTGCCTGCAGCAGTAGTAGATTCGCCAACTTTAAGGGCATTTAAGTGGTCATTGGATAGACATATGGATGAAAGTGGAATAGTGTAGGTCAGATGGTTTCACAGGTCGGCGCAACATCGAGGGCCGAAGGGCCTGTACTGCGCTGTAATGTTCTAATTCTAAAATTCTAATTTTAATCATTCGGATTTAAATGTGGGAGGCATGATTGGGAAATTTGCAGATGACACAAAAATTGGCCACGTAGTTGATAGTGAAGAAGATAGCTGTAGACTCCAGAATTATATCAATGGTTTGGTTGAGTAGGCGGAAAAGTGGCAAATGGAATTCAATCCAGAGAAGTGTGAAGTAATGCATTTGGGGAGGTCAAACAAAGCAAGGGAATACACAATGAACAGGACAAAATTGAGAGAGGTAGAGGAAGCGAGAGACCGAGGAGTGCATGTTCACAGGTCCCCGAAGATGGCAGGACAGGTAGATAAAGTGGTGAAGAAGGCATATGGAATGCTTTCCTTGGCCGTAGTATAGAATACAAAAGCAGGGACGTAATGCTGGAACAGCATAAAACTGGTTAGGCCACAGCTGAAGTATTGCGTACAGTTCTGGTCACCACATTACAGGAAGGACATAATTGCTCTGGAGAGAGTACACAGGACATTTACAAGAATGTTGCCAAGGCTTGAAAGTTGCAGCTATGAGGAAAGATTGAATAGGTTAGGGTTGTTTTCCTTAGAACAGAGGAGGCCGAGGGGTGACTTAATTGAGGTGTACAAAATTATGAGGGACATAGATAGAGTAGACAGGAAGGACATGCTTCCTCTAGCGGAGAGGTCAATTACCAGGGGGCACAGATTTAAGGTGATAGGCAGAAGGATTAGAGGGGACATGAGGAAAAACCTTTT
This sequence comes from Heterodontus francisci, assembly GCF_036365525.1. Taxonomy (NCBI): domain Eukaryota; kingdom Metazoa; phylum Chordata; class Chondrichthyes; order Heterodontiformes; family Heterodontidae; genus Heterodontus; species Heterodontus francisci. The sequence continues at coordinate 34,044,585 of NC_090378.1, read as the reverse complement.
CACCTGAGGATGGCAGATGTCTGGAATTTTCTGCCTGGATCAGTGGTGGAGGCAGAAACCCTCAACTCATTTAAAACCGTTTACCTGAACCTGCACCTGAAGTGCTGTAACCTGCAAGGCTACGGATTAGGTTCTGGAGGGTGGGATTAGAAGGGTGGCTAGTTTTTTCAGCTGGTGCAGACACGATGGGCTGAATGGCCTCTTTCTATGGCTCTATTCTACCTGTGGCTTAACCAACGATTTGTATAGGTTTTGCATTACATTTTTACTCTTACATTTAAGCCCTTTTTTCATCCTGGGATGTGGGCATCGTGGAAGGCCAGCATTTGTTATCCATCCCCAATTGCTCTTGAACTGGCTTGCTCGGCCATTTCAGAGGGCAGTTAAGAGACAACCAAAGAAGGGTCACTGACCCGAAACGTTAACTCTGCTTCTCTTTCCACAGATGCTGCCAGACCTGCTGAGTGATTACAGCATTTCTTGTTTTTGTTTCAGATTTCCAGCATCCGCAGTATTTTGCTTTTATATAACAGACAACCACATTGCTGTGGGTCTGGAGTCACATACAGGCAGATTTGCTTCCCTGAAGGACATTAGTGAACCAGATGGGTTTTTACAACAATCAATGATTACCATTACCGAGACTAGCTTTCAATTCCAGATTTTTAAATAATTGAATTTAAATTCCACCAGCTGCCTTGGTGGGATTTGAACCTATGTCCCCAGGTCATTAGGCCGGGCCTCTGGATTACTAGTCCAGTGACATTACCACTATGCCACTGTCTCCCTCTACCTCTTTTAAAGTTTTACTGCTGACTTTATTTTCTCCTTAACCTTCCTCATAAATCTATCAACTCGCATTTCTTTGCACTAGATTTCTGACATCCATCTCCCAATCTATTAATCTCTGTCTGCCTGAAGTCACTTATCACATCTTCACAGATATACACCTGCCTTAATTTTGTGTTGTATATAAATTTTAATATTAGGCCAGATTTTGCTGGAGCAGGGCATCTTGCAGTAAGCCCTATTAGTTCGGCTTGCTCCTGCACATTTAGGACGTAACATTTTTTGCCCTCAAAGTTGCTTAAAGTGCAAGTTAATAATAGCGCAATGAGGGAAATGGCATCTGGGACCTTGGTGAAGAACAGGGCGAACAGTGCATCTCCTTAATCAATGAGATTTAAGGATTGATAAATAAACAGAGGAAAGGCTGATAAGGAGGGTGAATCAGAGTGGATTAATTCAATGTCAAATGAGGTACAGAGAGAGAATTAAAGAGAGGGAAAGAAAGATTTGATTGAGAGAAAATAAACAGACAGGAAGGAAAAGTAAAAAAAAAAATTGACATTTTTAACATCTCCTAAAACAATTTGCAACCTGAAAGAATGATACTCCATGCTTATAATTTTTTACTTTCTGTGCAAGAGAGTTGATTGGCAGTCATTAACAATTATCAGATCATTGAAAGGGTATTTGCACTATTAATTACAAAATGTAACTTTCTGCAGTGAGTTCAATGGGCAATTAACATGCAAATGAAGCAACCTCATGAAAATCACAGGGCAGTTAGGCGTGAGATGGCCTTTTCATGGTACTAATGGTGCAGTGGTATGTATCAGCACTAAACTTGTGGTGATTCACAGTTCACAGGGTATTTTTTCCTTGCTACAAGTTGCTGCAAGATTTGCACACTTTTAAAGCATGTGTCATTCAGACACTTATTTTTTCAGCAACATCTTGCCCACTGTGCTCCCATACCCAAATCATTTAGATATCTTGAGAACAGCAATGGTCCCTACACTGAACCCGGAGTGCAAAACCATTGTCATGCCTCCAATTCAAATAGCATTCATTCACAGAATCATTACAGTGCAGAAGGAGGCCATTCAGCCCATCGTAACCACTCCGAAAGAGCAATTCCCTCAGTTCCATTCCCCCGCCTTCTCCCCGTAACCCTGCACATTCTTTTCATATAACTGTCTAATTCCCTTTTGAATGCTTCAATTGAACCTGCCTCCACCATGTTCTCAGGCAGCGCATTCCAGACTGTAACCACTTATCGGAACACAGAAGCAGGAGTAGGCCATTCAGCCCATTGAGCCTGCCCCGACACTCAATATGATCATGGCTGATCATCCACTTCAATGCCTTTTTCCCACACAATCCCTTTATTTTATTTGAATTTAGAAATCTGTCAATCTCTGTTTTAAGCATACTCAATGATTGAACTTCCACAGCCCTCTGGGGTAGAGAATTCCAAAGATCCACAATTCTCTGAGTAAAGAAATTTCTCCTCATCTCTGTCCTAAGTGGCCACCCCCTTATTTGAAATTGTGTCCCCTGGTTCTAGACTCCCCAACCAGGGAAACATCTTACCTGCATCTACCCTGTCTATCCCTTTAAGTATTTTGCAGGTTTCAATGAGATCACCTGTCATTCTTCAAAACTCTAGAAAATGCAGGCCCAGTTTCCCCAATCTCTCTTCATAGGACAGTCCCATCATCCCAAGAACAAGTCTGGTGAACCTTCGTTGCACTCCCTCTATGGCAATAATAGCCTTCCAAAGGTAAGGGGACCATAACTACACACAGTATACCAGGTGCGGTCCAACCAAGGTTTTATACAATTGACGCAAGACTTCACTACTCCTGTACTCAAATCCTCTTGCGATAAAGGTTAACATACCATTAGCCTTCTTAATTGCTTGCTGCACCTGCATGTTAGCTTTCAGTGACTTATTGACAAGGACACCCAGGTCCCTTTGTACATCTACACTTTCTAATCTCTTACCATTTAAGAAATACTCTGCACATCTAATCCTCCTACCAAAGTGGATAACCTCACGTTTTTCCACATTATATTCCATCTGCCACATTCTTGCCCACTCACTAAGTCTGTCCAAATCCCTTTGAAGCTGCTTTGCATCTCCCTCACAACACACATTTCCACCTAGTTTTGTGTCATCCGCGAACTTGGAATTACAACATTTGGTCCCCACATCCAAATCATTGATATAGATTGTGAACAGCTGGAGCCCAAGCACTGATCCCTGTGGTACCCCACTCGTCACAGCGACAATGCGAGAATGACCCATTTATTCCTACTCTCTGCTTTCTGCCTGTTAACCAATCCTTAATCCATGCCAGTATATTACCTCCTATCCCATGTGCTTTAATTTTGCTAACCAACCTCCTGTGGAGGACTTTATCAAAAGCCTTCTGAAAATCCAAGTATCCACGTCCACCGACTCCCCTTTATCAATTCTGTTACTAACATCCTCAAAAAACTCCAACAGGTTTGTCAAACATGATTTCCCATTCATAAATCCATGTTGACTATGCCTAATCAGATCATTATTATCCAAGTGTCCATTTATCACATCCTTTAGAATAGTTTCTAGCATTTTCCCAATGACTGATGTAAGGCTAACAGGTCTGTAGTTCCCTGTTTTCTCTCTCCCTCCCTTCCTAAATAGTGGGGTGACATTTATGACCTTCTAATCTGCAAGAACCACTCCAGAATCTATAGAATTTTGGAAGATGATCACCAATGCATCCACTATCTCCATAGCTACCTCTTTCAACACTCTGAGATGTAGAATATCAGGTCCTGGGGATTTATCAACCTTCAGTATTATTAATTTCTCCAATACAACCTTCTTACTAATACTAATTTCCTTCAATTCCTCATTATCCCGAATCCCTTGGATCTCTAATTCTGGGAGATTTCTTGTATCTTCCTCAGTGAAGGCAGACACAAAGTAATCATTTAGCTTCTCTGCCATTTCTCTATTCCCCATTATAAATGTAATGGACCCACATTTGTCTTAGCCAAACGTTTCCTTTTTACGTACCTACAGAAGTTTTTACAGTCCGTTTTAATATTTTTTGCGAGCTTACATTCATTATTCTATGCTCTCTTTCTTTATCAGTTTCTTTGCCCCCTTTGCTGTATTCTAAAATCCTCCCAATCCTCAGGTTTACTATTATTTCTAGCAACTTCATAGGCCTTTTCTTTTAATCTTACACAATCCTTAACTTCCTTTGTTATCCACGGTTGACTGCCTTTACTTTTGGAGTTTTTGTGCCTTGAAGGAATATATAGTTGCTGTAAACTATGTAATAATTCTTTAAAGACTATCCATTGCCTATGTACTGTCAAAGTTTTAATGTATTTTCCCAATCCACCTCAGCCAATTTGCCCCTCATACAGTCATAATTTCCTTTGTTCAAATTTAACACCCTGGCTTCAGATTGAACTACCTCACTTTCAAACATAATGTAAAATTCTATCATATTATGGTCACTCATCCCTAAAGATTCTTTTACAAGATTATTAATTAGCCCTTTCTCATTACATAATACTAAATCTAAAATAGCCTGTTCTCTAGTCGGTTCCTCAACATACTGCTCTAGAAAACCATCCCTAACACACTCTAGAAACTCGTCCTCCACAGCCTTAGTGCTCATTAAGGTTTACCCAGTCTATATGCAGATTGAAGTCAACCATTATTACTGTATTATCCATGCTACATGCTTCTCTAATCTCCTGATTAATACCATGCCCCACACTACTACTACTGTTTGGTAGTCTATAAACAACTCCTACCAATGTTAGCTGCCCCCTGCTGTTTCTTAGCTCACCCAAACAGATTCCACATTTTGTTCTTCCAATTTGAGATCCTCCGTTACTGATGTACCGATCCTATCCCTTATTATCAGCGCAACATCACTTCCTTTTCCTTTTTGCCTGTCCTTCCCAACTGTCGAATATCTTTGAATATTCAGTTCTCAGTCTTGGTCACCCTGCAGCCATGTTTCCGTTATGGCAATTAGATCATACCCATTTACCTCTATTTGGGCCTTTAAATCATCTACCTTGTTGCAAATGCTGCGTGCATTCAGGTAGAGTGTCATAGCCACTAACATCTGTTTTCTGTTGTTTAACCAACTCCGTGTAACCATGCTGCCATATTCAATTTAATGCCACGTGCCTTAATCAACAAGCCTCCGACATAGCACCTTATCAAACACTTTTTGAAATGTACACTGCATCTAAAGCATTTCCTTTATCACCATATTCCCTGCTATATCTTCAAAGAACTCTATTAAATTTTCCTGACAAGATTTATCTTTTAAAAGTCCCTGCTTGTTGTCTTTTGTTATTTGTACCAAAAGGCAAAGCTGAGCAACCTTGGAAGTGCAAGTTACATGGACAAAATTATCATGTATTTTTAAATAAAAGCCAGAAAATGGTGCCAAAAAACCTTGTCACCAATACATTATATTACGAAGCTCATATATATTTTTGGCAGGAGCTCTTTTGTTTTTTGCTCATTTTTTTTTACTCTAACGCCTGTTTGTGCCTATATTTGGGATGCTATCAGACAACAATCAGCCCTGATGTATCTAATTCTCCAATGATGCTGTGCTCTGCTTTAACTTATAATTCTGATCAAATTTTTACAAGGAGGCCCAGTTACATACAAAAGGAATGTTTTGCAGAAAGTGCTTTCAATCACTGGATAAAGTAGACCAGTTCCAGGTCAATACGACTTTCTCATAGTAAATCAGAGTCGGGATTTTTCTCACCAGAAGTGTATGGCCAGAGCTGGAATTTCTGCCCACTTGATGCAGCACTCAGCACTGAGCCCAGTGAAATTTCCAAGGTAATATTTTCTGTGGGATCTCAGTAGTATTGCTATCTGCACTTGGAAGCTCACCACTGAGAGAATGGGTTGAGGAAAATAGCTTTTATTGCAGCATTTCAAAGACTGGGGTAGTTTACTAGGCCAGATGGTGTTCCCAAATGAGGCTGGATCTAATCTTTCTTGCATCATTGAAGAAGGGAGGCAAGCAAGAATTTTCTTCCAAAGTACCTCTTGTGCCAATTAAAATGAACTTTAGCATTTTGAAGCCTCTAACATTGCGAGATGGGTATGTTATACAGGCATAACTTACATGCAGCATCAAATGAGGAAGTTCATGTTCTCACTATGTATTAACAATCTGGACTAGGGCATACAAGGCATAATTTAAAAGTTTGCAGATGACATAAAACTCAGAAATGTAGTAAACAGTGAGTATGTGTACTTCTGCCTGTGGATGCGAGCATGAGGGTGCCAGTGAATGGCCAAGAATCCCTCTGGTGTAGACAGACCTGATGAATAACCTTCTGTTGGTTGTCCTCCTCTCAGAAAGAGAGATTTCCATTGGGAAATCCATTGATGGCACTAAAAGTAGAGTTGAGGAAAAAGTAGCCTCAGAGAAATTGTCACAATGCCTCATGACAAGCTAAGTAGCAATGGGGAAAAAAGACTTGCATTTATATAGCGCCTTTCACGACCACCGGACGTCTCAAAACACTTTACAGCTAATGAAGTACTTCTGAAGTGTAGTCACTGTTGTAATGTAGGAAACATGGCAGCCAATTTCACAAACAGCAATGGGGTAATGACCCAATAATCTACTTTTGTGATGTTGATTGAGGGATAAATAGTGGCCAGGACAAATGATAATAGGGGGATAAAAACAGCACAGAGTCTTAAAATTGCACAATGAATTTTCTTGCTGCAGTCTTTAAACATACTTCCATCTAAAGTTCGGTGCTTAGCAATTCTGTACATCCTTATATATTGTTGTGAACTTCCTCCCCACCTCTCCTAATGCACACTAAAGCATCAGAAAATTAGGTGAACACTGAAATGACATTTGCCCATTGTCTTAATTAAAATACTATTATGAAGCTTCCATCTATTTTCAGCAGGAATTCTCTGGATTCAATTTTTATCAATGCGGAAAAGCCCAAGGTGCACAAATTGGGAATTCAGCTGCTCAAGTCTCACAACTTTTCATCATTTAAAATGAATGGACAGCAAATTGTCAGAGATGTGCTTGAATTCTCAATATGCATTCCCAATGAGGAGACTGCATATCAGTGGGTGGTTTCCTAAAATCAAACCTACAGCTCCACGAGTATACAATTTTGACTGATGGTGAGCAAGAGCAAAAGAGGCGGAGGGATTGGAGGGTGGGGGTGGATAGGAGGGCGGGGTGAAAATGCTGCAAAGTAAATCCAGGACTGTCCTGAGTATTACATGATCCACTATCTAAATATATTAAAAGTTTTGAGTCTGTCACACTTAAAAGTATCAAAAATAATGGGCTGGATTCTGTGGTCAGCGGTGAAGCCACAGCACTTGCCACTGACCTCAAAGAAAGCTGCCCACAAAGATCTAGCAATCTTTGTGGTATGGACTTCCTCTTTCCTGAAATCAGTTTAAACCTGACGTTAAGGCAAGGGGATCTCCAGGTGTCCAGCAACAGTGATGTCATCAAGCAGTGTAAGCAGCCAATCATATTGAAGTATTCTCATCGACAGTAAACCAGGAAGTAAAAATCATTGAATCCCATCACTTTTAATTTTTAAACTTTACAGCAAAATAAATGATTGGAACATACACATGGGATTAAGGTAGAAACTAAAATATCAGATTTAAAAACAAGAAATTAAAAATATGTGGAATCTTATCATAAAGAAGAAATTTGGCATTCAATAAATATAAAATGACTCCTTCATGGCCAGTGAGGCTGTTTAGCAGTAATTATGAGTTTAGTACGCTGTTAATAACCCATTCAACAAGGTGCAACTTTTTCAAGGGTTTTTACTGAGAGAGGAAGAGCATAAGTTCTCATTGGTTCAATTATTTCTAATTGATTGTATTTTTGGAGGGCTTCAATAGCACACTCTCTGGAGAAGCGCAGAATCACTGACAGCAACTTCTGGACTTCAGCATTTAACTGCACGTGTGTAGAGTCCAGAAGTTGCTGTCAGTTTCAGAGGCGCAATTATGGCGAACACTGACAATTCCATTGTCAATCCTACTGCAAAATTTGGGCCAATAATTTAAAAAAAAGAAATTAATTCAAGGTGGTTTCTTCTGACCTGGAACTAGGGATTTACAGGTAGATGTCAGCCTGCAAACTTGGCCAAGCAAGAACAATTTACCTTAGCTTGTCGCTATTAACAGCTTTCAAATTTTGTGGACTTAAAGTAGATTGATTTTATTGCTATAAAACAGCACATCTTCTGACTTACCATGAGCAATGCTATGGGAAATCCACTAGTTAGTATTAAACAACTCTCATCCTCACATAATAAGGAACTAATCTTTCAGCGAAATCCAGCAGAATATTGCCAAACGGATTCACTGGAGAAACATGCCTGGAATGGACTGGTTTATTGGCACTGATTATAATTCTTAGTCTGTTTACTCTGTTGTGTTATTTATTTTTGCCATTTGTACCCTGACTGATACTTGACTATGACTGCTATTCTGTTTATATTTTGTTTAGTTTACACTGTTATTAATCCCATCCGTCCTGACCTTCACAGCAAGATCTCACTGTAAACAAGTTGTTCTGGGTGTAACTGATCTCCCACATACAGATTTCAATTATATCGCCTCAAACACAAACCCCTAATTCCCTTTTGTACCTTGTTTCCTTCCTTGTGCTCACTGTTTTTATCCTTTTCCAATATTTTCTACTCTGTTCTAATGATTTGTTGCACCTGTGCATGCAAAATGGATCTATCCTGAACCTAAGCTCCCCTCATCTCTGTACGTTACTCCTCTCCATTTTAGATTTTTTAGATTTAGATTTAGAGATACAGCACTGAAACAGGCCCTTCGGCCCACCGAGTCTGTGCCAACCATTAACCACCCATTTATACTAATCCTACACTAATCCCATATTCCTACCACATCCTCACCTGTCCCTATATTCCCCTACCACCTATCTATACTAGGGGCAATTTATAATGGCCAATTTACCTATCAACCTGCAAGTCTTTTGGCTGTGGGAGGAAACCGGAGCACCCGGAGGAAACCCACGCAGACACAGGGAGAACTTGCAAACTCCACACAGGCAGTACCCAGAATTGAACCCGGGTCGCTGGAGCTGTGAGGCTGTGGTGCTAACCACTTTGCTTGACTCTTTGCAGGACACTCCCCATCCCTCACCCGTCAGTTCTCACCCTTCCTATCCTTCAAACCTTACCTTCAGCCCCAACTGCTAACATCTCCCTTAATGAAATTCTCTCTTTCCACCACACCACACCAGTCTTTGTCCTACCTTAATACACCCACAGCCTCCCTGTTACAGGATGAGCATTCAACACAGGCACTGAAGCACACGTTGCTGCTTTACCCCAGCAGCTATCCAAATAGTCCTATTCTTCTTTCTTGGTATTTTGTCTTCTCATGACATTCCTTTGGAATTTATTTTCTCTAACGACCTTTTCATTCTGCTTTTTTCCTCCCCGATCCTCAACACCCTCTGCAAGTTTCCTTCACCTTCTCTGCCCCCTTGGACAAACCACAAGGTAACCCTGGCCCCATTTTATTTGTTCCCTTGAAACCAAATTCCACATCATTCACAACCTTGTTGCATAGATATGCCAACATTCGAGGCCATACTGAAACCTAGCTTACAAATATAGATTCCTCCTCCCCTCATTGAGGCTGCCTTTCCAATTTCTCATTTCACCACCATGCCTGCCCAAGTATCCATGGCTGTAAGGAGTCTACCAGCATCATTTCTGCGAGATGTGGACCTGTAAAGCACTCTTTATGATGCAAGGAGTACTATATAAACATAAGTTGTTGTACTATATATAGCAATTTTTAAACCAGTTAAGGCATATTACTTGGAATGTGCATTCCCATTAAGTGAATAACCACTGTTGGTTGGAGCACAAGGTCTGTCAGTAGTTCAGTAGACAGATTGATTAATTTACATAGCCCTGACTGGTACGAGCTTGAATATTTCATCGATGTTGTGAGTTGCTTTTGGCCAGTTTGACAGAAGGGCATTATAATTGGCCTCAGCAGCTTTGGGTCACAAATAGGAAAACCAAGATCAGCTGCAGTTTCCACTCCTTACTGCTGTCCTATAATTTCTCTTCTGCAAAACATGTGTAGGGACATTGGAAGGAGGTTCCACGGGCAATTGAAACACTTTTAAATTTCCTGTTCCCAGGCCCTTAGTGTGTGATTTCTTGGAGGCAGCATGCCCCTCTAATGTACTGTAGGCACCCAAGTCTTGTAGCAACAGTGATTTTCTGCTCCTTGTCCAGTGACAGGCTCTCAGGCACTGGGAGACCATCTAAAAATGTAAAATTAGGCTGACATTTGGAAATTCACCACAATCAATGAAAGTCTTTCCTTGGCATACCTAGTGATTTAACCACCAAAGAAGAAAATTCCTCACCCATAATTGGACTTAAGTGCCTGAAGAGTGCTCCAGTCGCACAGCACCCATTTGGAATGAGTCCTGTAGGAAAGGGACTAATATATATATATATTTTTTAAACACAGGCCAAATAAATCAATTCCTATCAAACATAAATGATACTATTTTCTGTAATTGTAGAAACATAAATGGTTACAATAAACACAAAGAAGTCCCTGCTGTTCCAAACATAAAATGGTGTCGTAATTTTCAGCATAGGTTTCATAGAAACTGCTGCCACAGACCAGATCAAAACAGAAACTGAGATCCACCAAAAACCAGTATAAGGAAGGACAACTGAAGTGCTTTAACCCTTCACCAACTCTCAGAGACTTAAGAAGTCTCCAAAACAAACCAAGAAACATAAAAGGGGAAAGACTTTGCATTTATATAGTACATTATCACATCCTTAGGCCATCCTGAAGTGCTTTCAACCCATGAATTACTTTTGAAGTGCCGTCTGTGACAATCAGCCAACAACTGAATGAATGACTAGTGATTCATATTTTTGTTTTACATGCACCTGACAGAGCCGAGGTTTAACAATTCATCTGAAAGACAACATTTCAGACAATGTAGCATTTCTTGCTTTGAAGTTTCAGCCCAGATTACATGCTTAAATCTTGGAGGGGACTTGAACTCACTTGTAGGTGAGACGAAAGAGTGCTACCGATTAAATGATGTCGATATGTTGTAAATCTTTTGGTGTTGGACTGAGTACAAGTGTTAGTAAACACACAAGTCTCAAAACGATTTTTTAAAAATAAATTATATTTACAGGCTTCATCACTGGAGCTGCCTTTCATGCTCCATTCAGTTGTAAGCAGCAGAAATGATGCACTGGAATGACAAAAACCAAAGGAACATCATTGGAGTATATCCACTTATCATCCTTGTACCTGTGCGATAATCTGTCCCCAGAACAATTCTACCTCTTTAAATCTAATTTTGCAGTATTCAGTGTAGTAATTATAATCAGTGAAGTCATCACATGACTGCTCATACTACAACAGTGCACGCTATTTTTATGCAGACTTCAAATTAACACTTGTGCAAAACTATTTCATACATTAATGTACCAATTTAGCTAAATTGGTAGCACTGTCACTTCTAAGGTAGCAAGCTGCGGATTTAAGTCTCAACTATATAATATGACAAATCAGTACAGTAGTAAGGGAGCACTAAATTGAGAGAGGCACTGTCTTCTGGATGAGCCATTAAACCAATGCCCCAATTGCTTATTCAGCAAAAGACAATGCTGCACTAATTGAATTAGAGCAGTAATTTCTACTGATGACCTGGTCAACATTCATCCCTCAATCAACACTAAAACAGATTAAGTGGTCATTTATCTACATTATTTGTGGGACCTTGCTCTACAAAAGTTGGCTTGCAACGATTGACCATAAAACAAGTCACTACCACTTCAAAAGTAGTTCATTGGTTGTCAATTTCTGTGTGATGCAAAAGATGGTCTATAAATGCAAGTTCTTTCTTAACCGAATTCTATAATTTCCCTTCAAAGATTTATGGGCACATCCTTTTCCAAGAGAATGATGCATGGTTTTGAGGTTAAACTTAAAATTGTTTTTAAAGATCTGGTCTCTTTCCACAGTTAAATTTAGAATGTAAATCTTGGTGTACGTTGTCTGTACTATTGTGCTATTGAGGGGTCACATCTCCTTCTGCCACTATTCTATAAAGTGGAAGCTTCCTTACATCTAAACACTCTGCAAGTTTGACTATTTCACTTCTGCCTCTGCCCTCTGATCTGTGTACAACTACACATGCAACATGCTTGCTTTTCATTAATTAATTTCTCTCTCCTGTCCTTCTCAAATAAAAATAATAATCTCAATATCAAAAAAATTGCAACTGGTCAACTGAAACACAATTTTGCTATTTAACTATGACTGCCCTTTTCTAAAAAAAATCACCTTGAAGTCAGACTGCATGAGTCACTTCTTTTGAGCTTTGAAAACATTTTGCTATTTTCCCCATAGTTTTAAGGTAAAACAATGAATTAGAGATTTTCCTTGGATCTGTTTTGGCAGGTTTGGGATGTCAGACCCTCCTCCAAAGCAGTCCCTAAGGTTGCAGTGTATTGCTTTACATTTGTTCTTTTACAATGTGAAATGGCCCAAGCCTAAAATAAAATTGAGACTGTTTTTTCCCCTTTCCCTTCTGTGGTTTCCACACACGTTCCACTTGAGAAGGCAGGTGACCTATTCCGAAGCCTAACCCATCAGAAAAAAATAGGAGTCAATCTCAGACAACCTTTGGTGACACTCCACATGTACTTTGTTTTATGCTCATCACTGCTCTCCAATGAGTTATCCTTGATTTTGTTTGAAGAACATAAGAAATAGAAGCAGGAGTAGGCCATTCAGCCCCTCAAGCCTGCCCCACCATTCAATAAGATCATGGCTGATCTGTCCCAGGCCTCAACTTCTCTTTTGGGCCTGCTCCGCCTAACCCTAGACTCCCCGAGATTTCAAAAATCTATCTACCTCCTCCTTAAATATATTTAGTGACCTAGCCTCCACAACTCTCTGAGGCAGAGAATTCCAGAGATTCACCACCCTCTGAGAAGAAATTCCTTCGCATCTCAGTTTTAAATGTGTGCCCCCTTATTCTGTAATTATGTCCCCTAGTTTGAGATTCCCCCACTAGTGGAAACATCTTCTCAACATCTACCCTGTCGACCCTTAAAATCTTCTATGTTTCTATAAGATCACCCTCATTCTTCTAAACTCCAATGAATAAAGGCCTAACCTGTTTAGCCGCTTTTGGTAAGACAGCCCCTTCATCCCAGGAATCAGCCTAGTGAACCTTTTCTGAACTGCTTCCAATGCTAGTATATCCTTCTTTAAACAAGGGGACCAAAACTACGCAGTACTCCAGGTGTGGCCTCATCAATACCTTGTACAGTTGTAACGGGACTTCCCTATTTTTCAACTCTAACCCCCTACCAATAAAGGCCAAAATTCCATTCGCCTTCCTAATTACTTGCTGCACCTGCATGCTAACCTTTTGTGTTTCATGCACAAGAACACCCAGATCCCTCTGTACTGCAATATTTTGTAGTCTTTCTCCATCTAAATAATAATCTGCCTTTTTATTCTTCCTACCAAAGTGGATTACCTCACACTTTCCCACATTGAACACCATCTGCCAAATTTTTGCCCACTCACGTAACTATTTTATTCATTATTGGGATGGGAGCGACACTGGCCTTATACTGTCCATCCCTAATTGCCCTTGAGAAGATGATGGTGAGCCGCCTTCTTGAACCACTGCAATCTATGTGGTGTAGTTACACCCACAGTGCTGTTAGGGAGGGAGCTCTTTGTACGTAGCTCAGCAACAGTGGAAGAATGAACATATAGTGCTAAGTCAGAATGGTGTGTGGTTTGGAGAGGAACTTGCAGGTGGTGGCGTTCCCATGCATCTGCTGCCATGGTCCTTCTAGGTGGTAGAGGTCAGGGTTATGGAAGATGCTGTTGAAGGAGCCTCGGTGAGTTGCTGCAGTACATCTTGTCTGTGCACTGGTGATGAAGGGAGTGAATGTTGAAGGTGATGAATGGGGCGTCAATCAAGCGGGTTGCTTTGTCCTGGATAGTGTCAAGCTTCTTCAGTGTTGTTGGAGCTGCACTCATTCTATTACACTGCTGACTTGTGCCTTGTAGATAAAAACAAAATGTGCTGGAAATACTCAGCAGGTCTGGCATATTCTGTGGAGAGAGAAGCAAAGTTAACGTTTCAGGTCTGTGACCTTTCATCAGAACTGGCAAAGGTTAGAAAAGAATTAGGTTTTAAGCAAGTGAAGGGGAGGGGATGGGGGAAGAGAACAACGGGGAAGGTGTTTGATAGGGCAGGAGAGATTAAATAGCAAAGCTGTCCTGGGACAAAGGCAAAGAGTGCGTTAATGCTTGCGAAAGACAAAGCATTAGTCCAGAGAGTGTTAATAGCAGAATAATGAGCAGCTCTGACTACATGAAAAGCAGGCACATAGTTAAAAAATATTTAAAAATGGCCAGTTATGCACTGAAGTTACTGAACTCAATGTTCAGCCCGCAAGGCGGTTATAAGGGCTTATAATGAATATTAGTGGACAGCCTATCCCCGGAGATGGAGACAGAGAAGTCGAGGAAGGGAAGTGTCGAAGATGAACCATGTAAAGGTGAGAGAAGGGTGGAAATTGGAAGCAAACTTGATAAGTGTCCCCCTCCCCCCCAACTGTGGTTGATAGGGCCCTCAACCGTTTCTGGTTCACTTCCTGTACTTCTGCCCTCACCCCTTTGCCTCCCTCCCAGAACTGCGACAGAGTTCCCCTTGTCGGCACTTTCCACCCCACCAGCCTCCACATCCAGAGGATCATCCTCCACCATTTCCGCCACTGCCAGCGTGATGCCACCACCAAATGCATCTTCCCCTTAACTTCCCCGTCAGCATTCCAAAGGGATCGTTCCCTCCGCGACACCCTGGTCCATTCCTCCATTACCCACAACACCTCGTCCCCTTCCCACGTCACCATCCCATGCAATCGCAGGAGGTGTAATGCCTGCCCTTTTACCTTCTCTCTCCTCACTATCCAAAGCCCTAAACACTCCTTTCAGGTGAAGCAGCGATTTATTTGTACTTCTTTCAATTTAGTATACTGTATTCACTGCTCTACATTGGGGAGACCAAACGCAGATGGGACTGCTTTATCTGAAGGGTCACTGACCTGAAACGTTAACTCTGCTTCTCTATCCACAGATGCTGCCAGACCTGCTGAGTTTTTCCAACACTTTCTGTTTATTACTGGCAGCTGCCTGAGACGTCACAGACAGTCAGGTTACAGTCGATGAGGCTGCCTTTGCACATGTGCCAGCACTGCGCCACCTAGTAGATGCATTGTCAGCAAACGCAGCCTTGTTTAAAAAGGGAGAAAAGGATAGACCGAGTAATTACAGGCCAGTCAGCCTAACCTCGGTGGTGGGAAAATTAATGGAAATCATTCTGAGGAACAGGATAAATGTTCATTTAGAAAAGCATGGATTAATCAAAGACAGTCAACATGGATTTGTTAAGGGAAGGTCATGACTGACTAATATGATTCAATTTTTTGAGGAGGTAACAAGGATGGTTTATGAGGGTAGGGCATTTGATGTAGTCTGTATGGATTTTAGCAATTGTTTTGATAAGGTCCCACATGGCAGACTGGTCACGAAAGTTAAAGCCCATGGGATCCAAGGCAAAGTGGCAAGTTGGATCCAAAATTAGCTCAGAGGCAGGAAGCAAAGGGACATAATGGTCAATGGGTGTTTTTGTGCTGGAAGGCTGGTTCCAGTGGGGTTCCACAGGGCTCAGTACTAGGTTCCTTGCTTTTCATGGTATATATCAATGATTTGGACTTGAATGTGGTGGGGGGGGGGGGGGAATAATTAATAAGTTTGCAGACAATAAAAAAATTGTTCCTGTGGTTGATAGTGAAGAAGAAAGCTGCAGACTGCAGGAAGATATCAATGGACTAGTCAGGTGGGCAGAAGAATAGCAATAGGAGTTCAATCCGGAAAAGTGTGAGGTAATGCATTTGTGGAAGGCTAACAAGGCAAGGGAATACACGATAATGGTGGGATTCTGAAAAGTGTAGAGGAACAGATGGACTTTGCAGAGCATCCACAGATCCCTAAAGGTGGCTGGACAGGTAGATAAGGTGCTCAGGAGGCCTACGGGATATTTGCCTTTATTAGCTGAGGCACGGAACATAGGAGCTCGGAGGTTATGCTGAAACTGTATAAAACACTAGTTAGGTCACATCTGGAGTAGTGTGTGCAGTTCTGGTCACCGCACTATAGGAAAGATGTGATTGCACTAGCAAGGGAACAGGGGAGATTTATGATGTTGTTGCCTGGACTGGAGAATTTTAGATATGAGGAAAGATTGGAAAGATTGGATAGGCTAGGGTTGTTTTCTTTGGAACAGAGGAGGCTGAGCGGACTCTAATTGAGGTGTAAAAAATTGTGAGGGGTGTAGATAAAATGGATAGGATGGACCTATTCCCCTCGGTTGAGGGGTCCATAACGAGGGGACATAGATTCAGGATAAGAGGTAGAAGGTTTAGAGGGGATTCAAGGGGAGGTTTATTCACCCAGATGGTGGTGGGATCTGGCACTCACTGCCTAAATGGGTGGTTGAGTCAGAAACTCTCAGAAAATGTAAAAAGTACTTGGCTATGCGCCTGAAGTGCCGAAACCCACAAGGCAACGGGCTAAGCAGAAAAGTAGGATTAGGCTGGATGGCTACTTGTTGGCCAGCAGAATGGCCTCTTTCCGTGCTGTAAATTTTGATGATTCTATGTAATCCTAGGATGTTGAGAGTGGGGTTTCAGCAATTGTAATGCCATTGAATGTCAAGGGGAGATGGTTAGATTCTCGCTTGTTGGAGATGGTCTTTGCTTGGCACTTGTGTGGCACAAATGTTACTTGCCAGTTATCAGCCCAAGCCTGAAAGTTGCCCAGATTTTGCTGCATGCAGGCATGGACAGCTTCGGTATCTGAGGAGTAGTAAATGGTGTTTAACATTGTGCAATCATCAGCAAACATCCCCACTTCTGACCTTATGATGGAGGGAAAGCCATTGATGAAGCAGCTGAGATGGTTGGACCTAGGACACTGCTGCAGGTGTTCCTCAGGGTAACGTCCTGGGGCTGAGATGACTGGTTCCAACAACCTCAAGCATCTTCCTTTGAGCTAGGTATGACTCCAACCAGTGGAGGGTTTTCCCACTGATTCCCATTGACTTCAATTTTGCCACACTCAGTCAAATCCTGTCTTGATATCAAGGGCAGCCATTCTCACCCGACTTCTGGAGTCCAACCCTTTTGTTCATGTTGGACCAAGGCTGTAATGAGGTCAGGAGCTGAGTGCTGCTGGTGGAACCCAAACTGAGCATCAATGAGCAGGTTGTTGCTCAGTAAGTGCTGCTTGATAGCACTGTCAATGACACTGTCCATCACTTTACTGATGATTGAGTAGACTGATAGGACAGTAATTGGTCAGATTGGATTTGTGCTGCTTTTTGCAGGCAGGGTATATCTGGGCAATTTTCCACATTGTCGGGTACATGCCAGTGTTGTAGCTGTACTGGAACAGCTTGGCTAGGGGTGCAGCTAGTTCTAGAGCACATCTTCAGTATTACTGCTGGGATGTTGTCAAGGCCCATAGCCTTTGCTTTATCCAGTGCCTTCTTGATATCAGGTGGAGTGAATCAAATTGGCTGAAGACGTGCATCTGTGTTGGTGGGTCCTCAGGAGGAGGCCAAGATGGATCATGCACTCAGCACTTCTGGCTGAAGATAGATGTGAATGTCTCAGCCTTGTCTTTTGCAATGACGTGCTGGGCTCCCCTATCATTGATGATGGAGATGTTTGTGGAGCCTCTTCCTTCCGTTAGTTAACTATACACTACCATTCACAACAGTTTATGGCAGGACTGAAGGGTGTTTGTTGTGGGATTGCTTAGCTCTGTTTATTGGAGTAAAAACAAGAAATGCTGGAAATACTCAGCAGGTCTGGCAGCATCTGTGCAGAGAGAAGCAGAGTTAACATTTCAGGTCAGAGACCCTTCTTCAGAACTGTTTATTGGAGTATGCTTCCGCTATTTAGCATGCATGTCGCCTGTGCTGTAGCTTCACCTGGTTGGCGCCTCATTTTTAGGTACATCTGCTACTGCTCCAGGCATGCTGTTCTGCATTCCTCATTGAACCAGGGTTAATCCCCTGGCTTGATGGTAATGGTAGAGTGAGGGATATGCCCGGCTATAAGGTTACAGATTGTGGTTAAATACAGTTTTGCTGCTCCATGATCTTTTGGTCAGCTATGTGGCCTTGTCCAATCTACACCTTCTCCTTTGTTATCTCTTGCCCCACCCCCGCCTCACTTGCTTATAACCTTTGACCTTTCTAATATTTGCTAGTTCCGAAGAAGGGTCACTGACCCGAAACGTTAACTCTGCTTCTCTTTCCACAGATGCTGCCAGACCTGCTGAGTGGTCCCAGCATTTCTTGTTCTTATTTCAGTTTTGCTGCTGATGGCCACCGCGCCTCATGGATGTCCCAGTGTTGAGCTGCTTGGCCTGTTCTGAATCTATGCATAGTGGTAGTGTCACACAACACGATGGAGTGTATCCTCAATGTGAACATACGAATTAGGAGCAGGAGTATGCCATTCAGCCCCTCAAGCCTGCTCCACCATTTGATAAGATCATGGCTGATCTGATTGTGGCCTCAACTCTCCTTTCCTGTCTACCTGCTATAACTTTTGACTCCCTTGTCAATCAAGAATCTATTCCACTCAGTCTTATAAATATTCAAGGGCCCTGTCTCCACTGCTCTCTGGGGAAGAGAATTCCAAAGACTAACAACCCTCTGAGACGAAACATTTCTCTTCATCTCCATGTTAAATGGGAGACCCCTAATTTTTAAACTGCTTCCCCAAATTCTATTCTCTCCCACAAGGGTAACAATCTCCCCATCATTCACCCTGTCAGGTCCTCTCAGAATCTTCTATGTTTCAATAAGATCACCTCTCATTCTTCTAAACTCCAGTGGATACAGGCCCAACCTGTCCAACCTTTCCTCATAAGATAAACACCTCATCCCAGGAATCAGTCGAGTCAACCTTCTTTTAACTGCTTCTAATGCAAGTACATCCTTCCAAAACTGTACACAGTACTTGAGATTGGGCCTCTACATTGGGGAGACCAAACACAGATTGGCTGACCGCTTTACGGAACACCTCTGCTCAGTCCGTAGGCATGACCCCGAACTTCCGGTAGCTGGCCCTTTCACAACCCTCCCCCACCCACCCCCGCTCTCATGCTCACACCTCTGTCCTGGGATTGCTGCAGTGTTCCAGGGAACATCAATGCAAACTCGAGGAACAGCATCTCATTTACCGATTAGGCATGCTTCAGCCTGCCGGACTGAACATTGAATTCAATAATTTCAGAGGATGACGGATCCCCCCATTTTTATGTTTAGTTATTTTTTCCATTTTTCTTTTCTATTTGGTTATTTTATTTTAGTTTTTTTTAGTGTGTTTAGTTTGTTTCTACTGTGCCTACACATTGTTTCTGTTTATTAAATTTTTTTTTAATGTTTGTGCTTGGAGTGCTTTGTGCTTTACAGTCTATTCACACCCTCTCTGTACTTACACTTTGTCTTTCAGCACACCATTAACATACCATGTTCCTTTGTTCCATGACCTTCTGGTCAGTTATTCTCTGTGAGCTGTCCTGTCGACACCTCTTTTGTTATCTCTTACCCCACCAGGCACCCCCCCACCCCACCCCCCGCTTTACTTGCTTAAAAGCTTTTACATTTCTAATATTTGTCAGTTCTGAAGAAGGGTCACTGACCTGAAATGTTAACTCTGCTTCTCTCTCCACAAATGCTGCCAGACCAGCTGAGTATTTCCAGCATTTCCTGTTTTTATTTCAGATTTCCAACATCTGCAGCATTTTGTTTTTATCACAGTACTCGAGATATGGTTTTACCAATGCCCTGTAGAATTGTAAGAAAACTTCCCTATTTTTATATTACATTACCCTTGCAAAAAACAATAACATTCCGTTTGCCTTCCTTATCACTTACTAACATTTTGTGAATCATGTACCGGGACACCCAGATCCCTCTGTACCGCACAGTTCTGCAATCTCTCCCCATTTAAATAATATACTGCTTTTTTATTCTTCTGGCCAAAGTGGACAAGTTCACATTTTCCCACATTATACTCCATCTGCCAAATATTTGCCCACTTAAACCATCTATATCCCTTTGTAGATGTTTTTGTCCTCTTCACAACTTTCTCTCCTACCTATCTTTGTATCAGCAAATTTAGCAACCATACATTCAGTCCCTTCATCCAAGTCATTGATATAGATCGTAAATAGTTGAGGTGGCACTCCACTAGTTACAACTTGCTAACCTGAAAATGCCCCATTTATCCCTACTCTCTGCTTCCTGTTAGCTAACCAATCCTCTATCCATGTAAATATGTTACCTCCTACAATATGAGCTCTTATTTTGTGTAGTAACATTTGATGTGGCACTTTATCAAATGCCTTTTGTAAATCCAAATACACCACACCCACAGGTTCCCCTTTATCCACCTTGCTTGTTACTTCCTCAAAGAACTCTAATAAATTATACAAACATGATTTCCCTTTCACAAAACCATGCTGACTTTGCCTGATCACATGAACACTTTCTAAGTGCCTTCCTATAACCTCCTTAATAATAGATTCTAGCATTTTCCCTATGACAGATGTTAAGCTAACTGGCCTGTTGTTTTCTGCTTTCTGTCTCCCTCCTTTCTCGAATACAGGAGTTACATTTGCTATTTTCCAATCTAATGGGACTTCCCAGAATCTAGGGAATTTTGGAAAATTATAACCAATGCCTCTACTACCTCAGCAGCAACTTCCTTTAAGACCCTAGGATGCAGATCATCAGGTCCTGGGGACTTGTCAGCCTTTAGTTCTAATAGTTTTCTCAGTACGCTTTCCCTGGGGATTGTAATTGTTTTCAGTTCCTTCCTCCCTTTCACCTCTTGATTTACAAGTATTTCTGGAATGTTAATTGTGTCTTCTACAGTGATTTCTCATTATTAATTCCTCAGACTCTTTCTCTAGAGGAGCAACACTCACTTTAGTTACTCTTTTCCTTTTTAAATACTTACAGAAACTCTTACTATCTGTTTTTATATCTCTAGCTTTCTCTCATACTCCAATTTCTCCCTCCTCATTATTTTTTCATCTATCTTCGGTGGTTTTAAATTCTGTCCAGTCTTGTGACCTACCACTAATCTTCGCAGAATTGTACTTTTTCTTTCAATTTGATACTATCCTTAACTTCCTTCATTAGCCATGGATGGTGTGTCCTTCTTATAGTCTTTCTTTCTCACTGAAATGTATCTTTGCTGAGTGTTATGAAATATTTCCTTAAATGTCTGCCACTGCATCTATACTGTCCTACCCTTTAACCTAATTTCCCAGTTCACTTTAGCCAGCTCTGCCTTTATTATGAGGTCATTAATTAATCCTGTCTCATTGCACATTATCTGGTCTCAAATATAGCCTGCTCTCTGGTTGGCTCTAGTATGTGCTGCTCTAAGAAATTGTCCCGAATACACTCTCTGAACTCATCTTCCAGGTTACCTTTGCCAATCTGAATTGTCCAATCTCTATGCAGATTAAAATCATCCATTATTATTGCTGTAACTTTCTTACAAGCCCCCATTATTTCTTCCTGTATACTCTGTCCCACAGTGTAGCTACTGTTAGGGGACCTATAAACTACTCCCACAAGTGATTTCTTTCCTTTGCTATGTAGCAGGAGTAATGCACACAGATCAAATAATGTGGCCCCAAAATTTCTACCAATATTGTCATGGACAGATGCATCTGTGACAGGTAGATTGGTGAGAGGAGGTCAAGTAGGTTTTTCCCTCTTGCTGGTTCTCTCCCCACTTGTCACAGGCCCAGTCTGGCAGACATGTCTTTTAGGACTCGGCCAGCTCGGTCAACAGTGGTGCTACTAAGCCACTCTTGGTGATGGACATTGAGGTCCCCCATCCAGAGAACATTTTGTGCCCCTGCTCCCCTCAGTGCTTCTTCCAAGTGGCATTCAACATTGGGAATATCGATTCATCAGCTGAGGGAGGATGTTCGATGATAATCAGCAATAGGTTGCCCTGCCCATTGTTTTGACCTGATGCCATGAGACTTCATGGGGTCCAGAGTCAATATTGAGGACTCATAAGGCCACTCCCTCCTGACTGTATACCACTGTGCCGCCACCTTTGGTGGGTCTGTCCTGCCAGTTGGACAGGACATACCCAGAGATGGTGATGGAATAGGCTGGGACATTGGCTGTAAGGTATGATTCAGTGAGTTTGACTATGTCAGGCTTTTACTTGACTAGTCTGTGGGACAGCTCTATCAATTTTGGCACAAGTTTCCAGATGTTAGTGAGGAAGACTTTGCAGAGTCAACTGGGCAGGGTGTGCCTTTGTCATTTATAGTGCTTAGGTCGATGTCGGGTGGTCAGTCTGATTCAACTTTTGATTATGATTAGAGATACAGCACTGAAACAGGCCCTTCGGCCCACCAAGTCTGTGCCGACCATCAACCACCCATTTATACTAATCCTACACTAATCCCATATTCCTACCACATCCCCACCTGTCCCTATATTTCCCTACCACCTACCTATACTAGTGACAATTTATAATGGCCAATTTACCTACCAACCTGCAAGTCTTTTGGCTTGTGGGAGGAAACCAGAGCACCCGGAGAAAACCCACGCAGACACAGGGAGAACTTGCAAACTCCACACAGGCAGTACCCGGAATCGAACCCGGGTCCCTGGAGCTATGAGGCTGCGGTGCTAACCACTGCGCCACTGTGCCGCCCATTGGCGTGGTGGTTCTGTAGTGGTTTTGCTACAATTGAGTGGCTTGTTGGCCATTTCAGAGGACATATAAGAGTCAACTACATTACTGTGGGTCTGGAGTCACATGTAGGTAAAGACCAGGTAAAGACGGCAGATTTCCTTCGTTTAAGGACATTAGTAAACCAGATGTTTTTTTATGACAATCCAGTAGTTTCATGGTCACCATTATTGAGTCTTTCTTTTTATTCCAGATTTATTAGTTAATTGAATTTAAATTCCACCAGTTTCCATGGTGGGATTTGAACTCGTGTCTCTGGGCATTAGTCCAGCAACATTACCGCTACGCTACCATTGAAAGTAATTCTCGAAAATAAAGAGATTGTAAGCAATGAACTGAATCAGTAATTACAATTTTTACTTGTATAGCATCTATAATGTTTTAAAACATCTGAAGATGCTTCACAATAGAGCTGTGGGTGGGGGGAGGGATAACGGACAGCAAGCCAAAGTAATGTGGCACGTGATGGAAGGTATAATTGAAGAGATTAGTTTTGAAGAAGCTTTTGAAGGTGGGGAGAGATGTAACAAAGCAAACAGGTTTATGAATATAATTTTAGAATGCAAGAACGTGATGACTGAAGATTCTGCCACTGATCGTGTATCACAGGGAACACATAATAAGGAGTCAGGTGAATGCTAGCAGCAGGTTAGAGCTAGAGACGTGGGATTTAAAATGAATGCAGTGGGCAATACGGGGCACAAGGTTTGATGTGTGTCGGAGGCGGAACTGGAGGGAGGAGGGCTGGAAAATTGGCCCTGGACTTGTTCCAATTTCCCCTTCCTATAGGGAAATGTCTTCCCCACTCCCCACCCCCCTCAACTGCATGGCATAGACTGGGAAGGCTTCAAGTGGGAGAAATCATCCTTCTGCTCCATAGGACATCTTGCCTATTCACTACTGCACTGAACTACCTTTACAGTTTATTATTAATGTAAACACTCCCTCCCATATGGTAGTAATCTTTGCTTTAAGGATTTTTGTTCTTAGTGAAGTGTCACGTTCTCTACAGTTCAGAGAAAAATAATCTGCTTTTTCCCCTGATGGAGTTGAATAGATGCATATTCCTTGTCACTCAGTAAGCATAAACTTCCAACAAACAGTACATTACAAAACAACTTCAAAGCTCTGACAGATTGGTAAATCAGTCCAGTTCAAAGGCATTTTTATACAAATAAATTATTCATGTTCACTGAATGAACACTGGGTGGGTTTCAATGACTGAAAACAGAAAAGGTTTGTGGACTTCTATCATTCATTGTCTCTATTGTTTAAAATACTGCTAGTAAAAACACGTTTACTTTTATTTTTTAGTAATGAGATCATAGGATTTTTCGTTCAACAAATGTTTGGATTCTTTAAAGCAATCAACAGGCTTTTTCTAAGAAAACAAGCAGGTCAGTGTTAATTACTTGTGATATATCAGGTATCAGCTGTGTATCAGTAAACATGACAGGGGAACATACTCAAGGAATATTGTTAGTTATCTTTACACTTAGCTTATCTTTTCTGCATTATGTCATTTTGAAATATAAACAAAATATAGGGCCAGGAGCAAACAACAGAAGAAAGCCTTAACCCTTAGTTTCCTGAAAGTCCCTAGCATCTGAACAGATACCAACAATAATAGTAATGGCATCCACATTATAAGAGAGATGAGGTACTCGGTTGAGACCCAATTAGGATATTTTTCTAAATTGGTTTTGGTTGGAACTTTTCAGGTACAAACAACATTGAAGACACTATATAAATATTGGTTCTTCCCTCAACAAAAATGATCTGCCCTGCTCTCAAGAAAAAATACCAGCTCCTCCATCACGAACATATCTTCACCTCTACAATATCAGTCTCTCCATTACCAATACAAACTTTAACCTCCTTAGATACTGGCTCCTCTGTCACCAACACAGCCTGTCTTTCTCTCATATTCCAAAGCCTCTATTGTGGTGGGGCACAGCTTACTCATCTTACAGCATGTGTTATGCATATGGGAGTCAATAATGACATGCCCTAACCTTTAAACTCACTGTGTACCACTTTCTACAATCCTTAAACAAATCATATTCCACATGCTAGCCTTAAATAGTGACTACAAGCAAAATTCTGAAACCCCCACAATTACAAGATGAAAAATGCAAGTCATACGAAAGCACGAAAAGACATAATTTACTCTATTCAATCTGCCTATTGTTTAGTTTCCAACACTCACTCGGACTACTTGCATCTCCCTCCTGTCTGGTTGCCAAATCACTCCCTGTTTGAACTATCCATATGTCAATTTAGTTTCTGGAAAGTTGCTTAACATGTCTGTTCCAGATAACGTGCATGCATAAGCCCTAAAGGAGATGAGAGTTGAAATTAGTCAAGTTTTGATTGACAGTTTTGTTATTTAGGTATCAGGAAAGATTATTGAAAAACAGCTAACATTAATATATTAATTAAAAAGAGAAAAAAAAACTGTGAACTCGACCTGCAAGTTTAATATAAGTGGGAAATTTTCTAAAATAATCTTGAAAATAGTGTGTTGGAAAAGCATAATTTGTATGAAAACAATCAGCATGGATTCAGGACGACATACAATATGTACCATCATAAACTCGACTAATAGGTAGCACTTCAGAGAAATTAAATTTCTGAAAATTTTCCCAGATGCTAAAGGCAAACAAAAAACTGCAGAAAGTCAATTTAATGTTATTCAAACAGACCTGTTATCTAACTCCTATAGTTAGAACTGAACTGGCTTATGAATTTCGTAATTAGTAAATGTCAGTTCTCAGGAATGGAACTTTTCTGCATTTTTGGCATCAATATCAAATATAGCATGGTGCAGAAATAAAACAGAACTTTACTCTGACCTAGTACTGTACCTCAACTCTAACTTCAGAAGGGTACCTCACTGTCTTAGTGCAATATCTTCACCTCCCACATTACCAAATCTTTAAGCGAAACTACCAATACAGTCCTATATCATGCTAAACCATAGGCAGTCCCACCCTATGGGCCTGTACACCAGGAACCAAACCTATCCCCCAGGAGCAAGAATGAGATGCATTAACTGGTAGAATCTAAAGATGCAAGAATGGGGTAAGGCGGGGTGGGAACATAAACATAAAAATAAATAAATTGATGATTGCCTAGATCGCTGCTTTCCAACAAAGTGTCCATAATGCTGATGTTGGTATAGACTGTACATGTACATTGAACACGTGAACATATCAGCAATCTTTATCAGGTAACTGGGCTGGAATATGTAAAGGTATTTTTATCCTGTGTGATCCCCAATGGCCTGACCCTTACATAACATTTCTTCATAAATGCAAGTGCTGATAAGAAGGTGTTTAAAACCTCAAGTGCAAGCTTTTAGTTACCACAATGTTAAGAGCAGGTGGGAAAGAGGTCTAGGGTTCCCTTTCAGCCTTCACCTGGTCTTACTGTAACAGCGTTTAATTTTAAATACACCGTGTTTTTAACTCCCCTTTGGTGAATCCTTGTTCACTGCTTTCCAATTGTAAAGTAAAGAAAGCAGCACAACAGGTTTTCTCAGGTTTAAAGAAGAAAAGTGAAATTTTATTGAACTTAAACTCTAATTTGGTTAACGCCTACGGATACACAACGTGCCCAAGCTAGCATGCACATGCGATACACACATGCAGATAGAGACAAAAAGAAAACAGAAGAAATAAAGTGGAAAAATTTGAGGCAATATCCGGGGAGGTTTTTTGCTATGGTCTTCGAGCTCACTGTAGGGTCATTGATTGTAGGTAGATTTTGCTTTTCGTTGGGGCCCAGTATTCTTCTCAAACTTTGTTCGCTGTAGGAAGACTTTTCTCTCTTGGGGTTCATGTGTCTTCAGTGGATTCAGAAGCTGGTGAGGAAGAGATGGGAGCAGGTAAACAGGCAAGAGAGGCTGTGGCGAGCCAGTCAGGAGAGTTTTCTCAGTCTAGGAGCATTCTGCTTTCTCTGCCCAAACTGTTTGTACAAATTCAAAAAACTCAGGTTGCCCAGCAGGTTAGTCATGTGACTAGTTGGTTTGACCAGGTCCGTTTGTGTATTCGGCCATCTTCGCAGTCAACCTGGAATGGGAGCTCCCCCACCTTCAATGTCTGTTGAACAAAAGTCCATTGTGGGTTGAATGTCAGGGAGTGGCTGCTTTGTCCTTCCAAACACTGTCTGCCAATATGCAAATGTCCCTTCTCGCCATGGCCGATCTGTTTGACAGGTTCTCCCCTCACTCCAGTAACAGTTTAAAATCAATGTTCATGACAAAATTAGTGTGCCTCATTCTGGTCAGGTGGGGGCCCAGCATGACACCTCCACAACCAGCAGAATGAAATGTGACTTGAGAAAAGGCACATTTCATTAAAAGGGTCAAGAAAAATGTAAGATACAGAAAAAAACATGCATTTCTCTCATTCATTCCCATTCATTCATAAATTCTAAAACTTATTACAGTCCATCTTCTCTTAGTATCAGTGCTTCTTTAAGTGCTCCCTTTTTGGCATCCCAATAAACATGTGGTTCTTTTTTGGGGAAGTTTCTCTTCCGTTGAACCATTTCCATGGCTGCCGAGGGTCTTTGTTCTTGTTGAGGTCTGAAAAGGTGGGGGGGTTAGATTTAATTAGCCCGAAGGTGGAAATTTTATCCCAGGAGACTCAGTAGTGGGCGGGTCTATCCTGAACTCTCTTTCAGTGCTTTGCTGAATCAGACAAAGGCTTTTGACTTTGGGGGATGGGTGCTTTTCTTTGGTTCTGACTGTGGGGTAGGATTCTTTGCTAATCTCCCCCTTTGTCCCAGAGGACACTTCTGTCTTCAGGTATTTGTGCAGACTTTATTGCACTCCCCTGAAGCACTTTGACAAGCTGAGGCATCACCCTCACGGTTTCTCTGCCCCCTAGAGATCTTTCTTTGTCTCTGCAGGTTCCTGTAAATGCTGTTCGCCACTCTGGTGGGGTGCTTCTAGCGTCTGCATTTACGTAGGAGGATGTGGGCTCTAACTTATCACATTTTTCGAGATTGGCCGACTGGACAGTAAGGGTTTTCATCCGGGATTCCTCCCAGACTTCCTTTAACCTGCCCTCTTGGTCACTTTTTCCCCTTCCCTTTCTAAACTTTTACCAGCCTTGTGTCTGCCTGTCCCCTTTTGTTCTTGGTGGGGGTCCCTTACAGTTCACCAGCCCTCTGCTGGAGGGTTCTCCTAACACCGGTACAGGCATTAGGGCTACAGGTTTCACTGTAGGTTGGGGTTTCCCCTCAACCTGGCACAATTGGCAACTCCTGCAGTACTCCACCACATCTTTGTGGAGCTTTAGCCAGTCAAACTGCTGTCTTATGTGGGCTTTGGTCTTTCGTATACCGGCATGTACAGGCACTGTAGTCTCGTGGGCCCTTCTTAATATTTCTTTCCGATAACACTGTGGCACCACTAATTGGTGAACTACTGCCCACTCATTGCTCTCAGGTCTGTGAGGAGAACTCCATTTCCTCATTACTACCTCATTCTTTAAATAGTAGCAATCAGACACTCCCTCTGCTTCACTTTCAGACTGGACAGCCTGTGCTAACTCTCCAATACTGGATCAGCTCACTGAGCCTCAGCTAGGGAAAATCCATTTAATTCATTCCCTGGGTCTCCAAACTTTCCAAAGAAAGTCTCAGACAGGCAGACCCCATGGTCATCTGCCTGCATTGCCAATGCAGTCTCCTCTGGGGGAGCTGGTTTGATCATGGCCTGATCCACTACACATTCAGGGAAATTGTAGGGGTCCGCCTCCTGCCACTGCCCTGTCTCTCTGACCTCTTGCGGTCTTTCTTTCACTACCGGCTGGGGGTGGGGGGGGGGGGGGGCTACCACCTTCACCACCACCAGACCATTACCTAGGAGCAGGTCAGCCCCATCCACAGGCAAACTAGGGACAATCCCTACTTTCACCGATCCCAAAAGTCACACTCCAGATGCATCCGGTGTACAGGGACAGATATACACTGCCCTCCAATACCATTCACCACCATTGTGGTGTTCACTGCACTCTCTGGGGGAAAGGTCAAGTTTTTTCTCAGTAAAAGGCTAATGGCCCCTGTGTCCCTGAGAATTACTATGGGCTTGCTTGCCCCATTCAAGGGATATGGGGTTACTCTCCCTTCAGACACAAAACCCTGATAACCCTCAGGAACCCTATTAAATGTTCCTGTACTTGCAGCAGTAGGCTTCCTGGGTCTCACTCTTAATGCAGCTAAAGCCACAGCTTGTTCTGCTCTACTTTCCATCAGGTACCCTTCTTCACTGAACAGGTGTACGCTGATTAACCCTACAGCTTTTCCATTTAGTTTCCAGCAGTCAGCTTTTAAATGCCCTGCTTTATTACAATGGAAATACACAGGTCGCCGGGTCTCACTCTTGCTCACAGCACCTTCCGTTTGGCTAGATGAGGGCCCCCTGTGTCTCCTGCTTTCTTTTCTCTCCCAGGACTCATTAGGCTCTATCACCTTCCGATCCTTTGTCCTTTTCGGATTTGTGGAGCTGACTAGGAAAGGTTCTCCCCTGGGAAACTGACTTATAAGTTATAGCAAACTCATCGGCCAGGACAGCCGCTTGCCAGGCTCTCTGGACCCGCTGCTCCTCTACGTGGGTCTTTATGGAGAATGGGAGAGAGTTTTAAATTCCTCTAACAGAATTACTTCCCTGAGATTCTCACAGCTGAGCTATACTTTAAGAGCCCTCAGCCACTGGTCAAAAGTCAGCTGCTTACTTCTTTCAAACTCCAGATAAGTTTGATCAGCTTGCTTCTTGAGGGTTCTAAACCTTTGGCGATAGGCTTCGGGTACTAATTCATATGCCCCAAGGATAGCATTTTTGGTCAGTCCATAATTTAATGAACTCTCATCTGGCAACAGGGAATAAACCTCATGGGCTTTTCCAGTTAGCTTGCTTTGCTGTAAAAGAGGCCAGGTCTCAGCTGGCCATTTTAGCTACCTTGCCAGTTTCTCAAAGGACACAAAAAATGTTTCTACATCTTCCTCATTGAATTTTGGAATTAATTGAGCTAGTTTTAACAATTCTGTATGCAGCCTGAATTACGCTCTTCCACATTGGCCCTGCTTTCAGTGGGGTTACTTTGTCGCCCCTGAGTTAATACAAGGCGCTTCAACTCTCTTTCTTCGCATTCTTTTTGGAATATTCTTTCTCTCTTCTGCCTTTCATTTTCATCACATTCCTTCTGGAAGGCTTTCTTTCTTTCCCCCTGTCCTATCTCTCTCTTTCTCTTTCCCTGTCTTCTAATTCAAGTTTCCTCTGTTCCAATTGTATCTTTGCTAGCAGTACCCTATCTGGGTCTGCTTCTAACCCTGTTTCTGCTTCTTCAGATTCAAGGGAAAATTGGTTGGCCACTAGCCCTAGGAGTTCAGACTTCCTCGCCTTGCCACATACAGTGATGTCACACTGCTACAGCAACTTGGCAACAGTCGCTGTCAAAAACAACAACTCACAGCGTCACTTAGCAGCTTCACGTGTGGCACTTGCAGCAGATTGGGCCTCAAAGCCATCAGCAAAGGTGCACCAATAGAAAACACCTTACCTAAATGGATTGTTTGCTGCATCACCTTTAGTAGATGGAAGGATGCCAACCTAGTACACTTACCGCAGCAAAGCACCAGCAGGAGCCTTTGCTCGTTCCTTTCCCCGTCTGCAGTAGCCTCAAACCCACTGGTACACGGAAAACAGAGGTTGGCTTTCATAATTTCCTCCCCCACTCACCTGTCACCTTTCACTTACTTGCAATTGAGCCTTTTCTATCTTGAACCACGATGGATCTCTGTGCGTGATGGCATCATCCCCGTGCATCGCAGCGGTGTCCAGTATTAGTGGCCTCCTAGGCGCAGGTGCTTATAGCCATTTCAGGCGCGATCCATATGGTGCCCCATGTTGGGAAGGGCAATAGCGCAGGTGTGCTTGTGTGCACCGGAAGTTTTGACAGCAGGAGCTTGTGACATCAAACAGCCTCTCAGACTAATTCGATGCACATTCTTCAAACTTGGACCGCGAAGGTCCAGTGAACACCCTCTACCAATTACTCACAGCTGAACAGAATGCACCCCTATCATCGCCACTGGCCCTCCGCCACCATTAGTCCTATTTAGAGGACCAGCCATCCGACTTGCAGGTGAGGTGCTTTTGGCTTACTGTTGATCTTGCAAAGCTTGTGCAAGTACTGTAGTGTGCTTTTGGTGGAGATCTGGTGACTTGCTGGATTTGGAAGGGAGTGTTGCTGCAACCTGACAGGCAGGTCAAAGGAGTTTTGTGACATGTCTACCGAAAGATTGCTACAGTTGTGAGGCCCATAGCTGCAGCCCATCTGGGTCTGCGATATGACAGGAAATGGAGCTGAGGCTGCAGCGAGGGGAAGCTCTGGGCAGAGGGAGGAGGAGGGCTCTCAACAGAAGGCCCCACCAACCAAGGGTCTTCAGGGAGCCCTTCTTCTCCATCCATCTCAGCCATGAGCAATGCCTGAGGAGCCCGCCATTCACCAAGGAGGTGGCCACAGAACTGTGCTACATCCTTCAACAGGGACCCACAGCTGCACAGCAGGACAAGAACGGCACAGATAGTGGCTGTCATGGTTTCCGTCGCTCTCAACTTCTACGGAACTGAACCTTCCAGGCAGGAGCAGGCAACATTGCCAACATTTCCCAGTTCATCATCCGAGAGGTGATGGAACCCCTGTACACCAGGAGAGCAGGCTTTGTTGTCTTCCCTCTAATCAGATGAGTGG
The DNA here is from genome assembly GCF_036365525.1 of Heterodontus francisci. NCBI lineage: Eukaryota > Metazoa > Chordata > Chondrichthyes > Heterodontiformes > Heterodontidae > Heterodontus > Heterodontus francisci. The sequence continues at coordinate 34,013,026 of NC_090378.1, read as the reverse complement.
GGACATGGCTTTGCCCATGTAGAGGAATTCCCAAAGATGCAGGGAGCCATCAACTGCACACGTGGCACAATGGGCTCCACTTCATTAACATGCAGTTGGTGGATGACCATGCCCAAACCATGTTGGTGAATGTCTAAGCTTCAACCTGAGGTAGTCTGCCTTCCTGCTGTCTTTGGGCCACTAGGAAGAACCAGAGGCTGGATACTTGAAGACAAGGGATACCCTCTGTACACATGTCATGACTCCCCTCCGCCACCTGACAATGCGAGGACAAGGACCCCACAATGTGAGTAGGGGGGAGGAAGATGGAGGTGGAGGAAGAGGGAGGTGGCGGAAGGGGAGGAGGAAGAATGGGGGAGGGAGAGGGAGAGGGAGATGGAGGAGGAAGAGGGAGGTGGAGGAAGAGGAGGCAGGGTGGAGGAAGAGGAGGCAGGGTGGAGGAAGAGGAGGCAGGGTGGAGGAATCTGGGACCCCTTCGCTCCAGATGGGCTGCCATGAGCATCGTCTGAAAGTACGTTCCCTTAGGACATGATCCCATCAGCATTGTTTCACAATTCCCCACTCTCCCATCCATCTGCGGTGTCCTTTTGACCAAAATCCTGCAATAAATGCGACCAACAAAAAACCTTTCCATAACAACTTTATCCAACTAGTGCATCTCTTTATGCCAGTCTTGCAGGTGCCTGCCTAGCCTAATGCTCCTATGTAGCACTACCCCAGTGATCACAGCATGGCTGGTGGAAGACTGCTGACTTTTACTTGCACAAACTACACTTGGCCTTGCAGGATACCCTCGAACAGTGCTGGGCCTTGAGGGCCTGACTTTGGACTGCACCACCTTGGCAATGGATGGCAACAGTCTGGCCTGGCTAGTTGGCTGAGAAACAACAGCCAGGGCACTGGCAGCAAGGCAGAGGTGGGAACATGCATGCTGTCTTGCTGAGATAGGACAACATACACTTTATTCCAGAGCACAGGATAAGGGAGAGGTGGTATTTGAGAAAGGCCATAAAGGCAGAAACATCCGGTCATCCTGAATGGTCTCAGTGGTGCCAGATGCAATGGCCTCTGTCACAGCCAGCCCTATGATCTGGAACACTGTCTCCTCCAGTGGGCTTAGGTGTTGCAGGCATGCCTGTCTCCTTCCGATTCTGCTCTGCTCCCTGCAGTTATGGGCCACCATGTCCAGCAAGAGAGGGGGAAGTATGTCAGTGCTTGTGTTGCGTTGTGTTTGGGTGTTGTGCCTGCAACTGAATAGTTGGACATTTGTGGAAGCAGTGAGAGATGGGTATGAGGCTGGCATCATTGGAAGGTGTGTGAGGATAAGGTGGAGCATCTGAGTATTAGGCCTGCATCCTAACTGCTACGGACTGCTATGTGTGTGTGATGGGAGTGTGGTGCATTGAGCAGTCCGAGAGGTTGGTGGTGTGGTGGGTAAGTGATGACATGTGAAGATGCATTTACTGACACGGAATATCCGCATGAAGTAATTGAACTTTCAGGTCATCAGGGCCGGACTCTGCGAATTGACCACCCTAGCCACCTGCTCCCATTCCTTTCACAGGGTGTTTCTACACAGCCTCCTGCACTCGCCACCACCAACCACCCAAACCCCATGCATACAAAGCCTCTCTCTTCCAGTTGACCTCCATTACTAGGGCCTCCGCCACAACATTTGTGAATCTGGGGGCCCTCTCTCATCCCTGTTGCTCCATTTGGTGTCCTTCTATTCACAACCACTTGCATTACGGGCAGTCAGCTGTAGTTTCCTTGTCATGATTTCAGCTCTGCTTTAAAAGGAGCAGACTGCCTTTCAGAGGTGAAGGCTAGCTAGGAGACACATGCCACCCATACATGCTGCTGGGTCCCCTCTTGAGCGTTCAGCCAGCCAGCTGCGTGGGCTGTGCTCAGCTGAACACAACAATCATTCAAATGAGGAGGCAGCGTGCTTCAATGCGTCTGGGCCGATCGTGAATTACAACCCCGGCCAGTAAACGGGAGTAAACCAATTTTTATCCCATGGTATCTGCACAGCACAAGCTACAGTTGGTGTAGCACTCTGGATGCATCATTGGCCCACTGTCTGTTGAATTCAGCCAAGTCCGCTCAAGATATAGGTTAAAAAAAAAAGATAATGGAGAAAATAATGTGACTTAAGATAGACAAACCTCCAGGGCCAGATGGTTTCCATCCAGGCTATGAAAAGAAATGGATGAGGACAGACTAGATGCATTAATCTTAACATTTTAAAAAGCACTCTAGATTCAGGAATTGTGCCTTAAAATTGGAAAACTTCAAATGTCATTCCATTATTGAAGGAGGAAGGGACTGAAAAACCAGGTAATTACAGACCTGTCAGTTTAATATCACATGTGGGGAAGTTACTAGGATGCATCATCAGAGACAGAGTGACTGAGCACTTGGACAAGAATCAGCTATCAAAAAGAGTCAGTGTGGATTTGTAAAGGGTAGATCACATTTGACTGGTCTAGTGAATTTTTGAGGAGGTCATGAGCACACTGTATAGGGGAGTTTATTTATTTTTATTTCGAGATACAGCACTGAAACAGGCCCTTCGGCCCACCGAGTCTGTGCCGACCAACAACCACCCATTTATACTAACCATACAGTAATCCCATATTCCCTATCACCTACCTATACTAGGAGCAATTTACAACGGCCAATTTACCTATCACCTGCAAGTCTTTTGGATGTGGGAGGAAACCGTAGCACCCGGCGAAAACCCACACAGACACAAGGAGAACTTGCAAACTCCGCACAGGCAGTACCCAGAATCGAACCCAGGTCCCTGGAGCTGTGAGGCTGCGGTGCTAACCACTGCGCCGCTCCACAAAAGAGATTAGTAGCAAAGGTGAGAGCGCACAAACTTGGAGGGCTCCTTGCGACATGGGTCAATCATTGGTTGGGAGGTAGGAAACAGAAAGTAGCATTAAAAGATATGTTCTCTCATTGGCATGATGCAACAAGTGGTGTTCCCTGGGGACCTGAGCTCTTTACTGTCAAGTAATGACACTGATGAAAGAATAGAGAGTTGTATATTCCAGTTTGCAGAAGGCACTACGTTAGCAGGCACAGTAAGATGTGTGGATGGGAGCAGAAAATTACACAAGGACATAGATAGACCAGGTGAGTGAGCAAAACTATGGCAGCTTGAGTACAATTCAGAAAATGTGAAGTCATCATATGGGGAGGTGGTGGTGTAGTGGTAATGTCATTGGACGAGTAATCCACAGACCAGGGTAATGCTCTGGAGACATGGGCTCCAATCCAACTATGGCAGATGGTGAAATTTGAATATAATTAATAAATCTGGAATTAAAAGCTAGCCGAATGGTGACCATGAAACCACTGTTGATTGTTGTAAAAACCTATCTGGTTCACTAATGTCCTTAAGGGATGGAAATCTGCAGGTCTTACCTGGCCTGGCCTACATGTGACTCCAGACCCACAACAATGTGTTGACTCTAAAAAGGTGTAGCAAGCCATTCAGTTCAAGGGCAATTAGTGATGGGAAATATATGCTGGCCGAGCCAGTGATCCCAAATCCCACAAATTGAATTTTAAAAAATCCTCTTTGGATCTTGAGAACAACAAATCAAAATATTTTCTAAATGGCGAGAGACAAGGAACTGTGGAGGAGCAAAGGGATTTGGGTGTCCAAGTTGTCTGTTGCAGATGCATCTGTCCATGAAAGTATTGGTAGGAGTGACTACCGCACAATCCTTGTGAAAATGAAGTCCCGTCTTCACACTGATGATACCCTCCAACTGTGTTGTGTGGTACTACCACCGTGCGAAATGGGATAGATTTAGAATAGATCTAGCAGCACAGAACTGGACTTCCATGAGGCACTGGGGACCATTAGCGGCAGCAGAATTGTACTCAACCACAATCTGTCACCTCATGACCCAACATATCCCTCACTCTATCATTACCATCAAGCAAAGGGATCAACTCTGGTTCAATAATGAGCGTAGAACAGCATGTCAGGAGCAGCACCAGGCTTACCTAAAAATGAGGTGTCAACCTGGTGAAGCTACAGCACAGGACTACTTGAGTGCCAAAAAGCAGAATCAGCATGCAATAGACAGAGCTATGCAATCTCACAACCAAAGGATCAGATCAAAGCTCTGCAGTCCTGCCATATCCAGTTGCGAATGGTGGTAGACAATTAAACAACTAACTGGAGAAGGAGGCTCCACAAATATCCCCATTCTCAATGATGGAGGAGCCCAGCACATCCATGCAAAATAAAAGGCTGAAGTATTTCCGACCATCTTCAGCCAAAAGTGCCGAGTGGATGATCCATCTCAGCCTCTTCCTGAGGGTCCAGCATCACAGATGCCTTTCTTCAGCCAATTTGATGCACTCCACATGATATCAAGAAACAGCTGAAGGCACTGGATACTGTAAAAGCTATGGATTCTGGCAACATCCCAGATGTAGTAATGAAGACTTGCGCTGCAGAACTAGCCATGTCCCTAGCCAAGCTGTTCCAGTACAGCTGCAACACTGGCATTTACCTGACAATGTGGAAAATTGCCCAGGTAGGTCCTGTACACAAAAAACAGGACAAAAACCAATCTGGCCAATTAACGTCCCCATCATACTCCTGATTATCAGCAAAGTGACGGAAGGTGTCGTCGACAGTGCTATAATGCGCCACTTTAACAGCAACAACCTGCTCACTGATACTCAGTTTAGGGTCTGCCAGGGCCACTCAGCTCCTGACCTCATTACAGCTTTGGTCTAGACATGAACAAGAGAGCTGGACTCAAGAGGTAAGGTGAGAGTGATTGCCCTTGACATCAAGGCAGCATTTGACTGAGTGTGGCATCAAGGAGCCCTCGCCAAATTGAAGTCAATGGGAATCAGGGGAAAACTCTCCACTGATTGGAGTCATACCTAGCACAAAAGGTGGTGGTTGTGGTTGTTGGAGGCCAATCATTCCAGCCCCAGGACTTGGCTGCAGGAGTTCCTCAGGGTATTGTCCTAGACCCAACCAATGACCTTCCCTCCATCATAAGGTCAGAAGTGAAAATATTTGCCGATGATTGTACGATGTTCAGTACCATTTGCAACTCCTCAGATACTGAAGCAGTGTCCATATGCAGCAAGACCTGGAGAACATTCAGGCTTGGGCTGACAAGTGGCAAGTTACATTCGCACCGCACAAGTGCCAGGCAATGACCATCTCCAACAAAAGAGAATCTAACCATTGCCCCTTGACACTCAATGGCATTACCATTGCTTAATATCCTACTATTATTAACATCCTGGAGGTTACCATTGACCAGAAACTGAACTGGACCAGCTACATCAATACTGTGGCTACAGGAGCAGGTCAAAGGCTGGGAATTCTGTGATGAGTATCCCACCTCCTGAGTCCCCAAAGCCTGTCCACCATCTACAAGGCACAAGTCAGAAGTGTGAAGTGTTATGAAAATGTTTCTATTTTTAAAAAAGTTTTTTGAGGACTCGTATCTTAGAATTATGGACATTGTTTCATTTGGGAAAATGAAAAGATTCCATGGATGTGTTTTTTTTTAAACAAGGGTCACAGAGATCTTGTTTGAAAACAAACCCTTAATAGATAGGAGACCAACCCTGGATCAATGAAGAGTGCAGGAGGGCATGCCAGAAGCAGCACCAGGCATACCTCAAAATGAGGTGTCAACCTGGTGAAGCTACAACCCAGGACTACTTGCATGCCAAACTGCGTAAGCAGCATGTGATAGACAGAGCTAAGCGATCCCGTAGCCAGAGTGACTGCCCTTGACATCAAGGCAGCATTAGATCGAGTATGGCATCAAGGAGCCCTAGCAAAACTGAGGTCAATGGGAATCGGGGAAAACCCTCCACTGGCTGGAGTCATACCTAGCGCAAAGGAAGATGGTTGTGGTTGTTGGAGGTCAATCATCTGAGCTCCAGGACATCACTGCAGGAGTTCCTCAGGGTAGTGTCCTAGGCCCAACCATCTTCAGCTGCTTCATCAATGACCTTCCTTCAATCATTAGGTCAGAAGTGGGGATGTTCGCTGATGATTGCACAATGTTCAGCATCATTAGTGACTCCTCAAATACTGAAGCAGTCCATGTAGAAATGCAGCAAGACCCGGACAATATCCAGGCTTGGGCTGATAAGTGGCAAGTAACATTTGCGCCACACAAGTGCCAGGCAATGACCATCTCCAACAAGAGAGAATCTAACCATCTCCCCTTGACATTCAATGGCATTACCATCGCTGAATCCCCCACTATCAACATCCTAGGGGCTACCATTGACCAGAAACTGAACTGGAGTAGCCATATAAATACCGTGGCTACAACAGCAGGTCAGAGGCTAGGAATCCTGAGGCAAGTAACTCCCAAAAGCCTGTCCACCATCTACAAGGCACAAGTCAGGAGTGTGATGGAATACACTCCATTTGCCTGGATGGGTGCAGCTCCAACAACACTCAAGAAGCTTGACACCATCCAGGACAAAGCAGCCTGCTTGATTGGCACCCCATCTACAAACATTCACTCCCTCCACCACCGACGCACAGTAGCAGCAGTGTGTACCATCTACAAGATGCACTGCAGCAATGCACCAAGGCTCCTTAGACAGCACCTTCCAAACTCACGACCTCTACCAACTAGAAGGACAAGGGCAGCAAATACATGGGAACACCACCATCTGCAAGTTCCCCTCCAAGTCACACACCATCCTGACTTGGAACTATATCACCATTCCTTCACTGTCGCTGGGTCAAAATCCTGGAACTCCCTTCCTAACAGCACTGTGGGTGTACCTACCCCAAATGGAATGCAGTGCTTCAAGAATGCAGCTCACCACCAGCTTCTCAAGGGCAATTAGGGATGGGCAATAAATGCTGGCATAGCCAGTGACGCCCACATTCCATGAATGAATAAAAAAAAAGATGTCACATGTCTTAAGCTTAATAAACAACAGAAACCTTGGTGATTTGGGGAAGATGTTTACAGAGAAGTGACATGTCAGATTAATGGTGGTCAGGAGGTTTTGCTTTTGGGATATTGTTTTGGTTCAATTGAGGTGTGGACTGTTGTTGAAAGCAGTTGGGTTTGTAGCCTGCTAAAAAAACACCCAGCTCCTCTTTCTCTACCTCTTTGGAAAAACCCTGTGGATCCAGTGCATGGGAGATAAAGACCATGATGCTGCATTTCTCTTGAGACACTCCTGGAAGACCTGCCAGATTAATTCTTGCCGCCGCCTGAAGAGAACTGCTCCAGAATAGATCTAAGTGACCAGTCTACGTGTACGCGGACGCCAGACTGTATTCCATTTTTGGGACACAACGTATCTCATCCTTTTTCTTCAAGAATTAACAAGCATTTGGCCAGAGTATTCTTTTTTTTGTCTTTTTTTTGTATAAGACTTCTGCAAAGAAAATTTCTTTATCTTTTTCCTCATTAACCAGTGTGAGTGTGTGTGTGTGTGTTGGGTATTTTAGAGTATATGATTGACCGTATAGGTAACTGGTTAAACATTGAAATATATGTTGCGACCTTGGAGAAGTGGAACTAGAAAAGTCAGTGCACTCCTCCCACCTCGGTCGTAACAGATGGAATACTCTCCATTCGCCTGGACGAGTGCGGCTCCAACAACACTCAGGAAGCTCGACACCATCAAGGACAAATAAGCCCACTTGATTAGCACCCCATCCACACCTTAAACGTTCACTCCCTCCACCGACACACTGTGACAGCAGTGTGTACCATCTTCAAGATGCATTGCAGCAACTCACCATGCCTCCTTCGATAGCACCTTCCAAACTTCGACCTCTTCCACCGAGAAGGACAAGGGCAGCAGACATGTGGGAACACCACAATCTACAAGTTTCTCTCCAAGCCACACACTATCCTATCTAGGAAATATATCACCCGTTCCTTCACTGTCACTCGATGAAAATCCTGAAACTCCCTTCCTAACGGCACTGTGGGTGTACCTACACCAAATGGACTGCAGCGGTTCAAGGCAGCTCACCACCACCTGCTCAAGGCAAATTAGAGATGGGCAACAAATGCTGATCTTGTCAGCGACGCCCACATCCCATGAAGTGAATAAAAATTAGGTACAGTAATCAATATCGGCTAGTGCACCGGTACAAAATGTAATTAACAAGACTAATGGAATATTAGCCTTTATCTCAAGGGGGCTGGAATACAAAGTTGTGCTTCTGTTGTACAGAACATTGGTCTGACCCACGTGAAGTACTGCATTCAGTCTTGGGTACAGAACCTTCGGAAAGAAATACTGGCTTTGAAAGGGCTTACACAAGGGCTTAACGGGTTAAATTATAAGGACAGATCGAATAAAGCTGGCTTTCATTCCCTTGAGTGTGGAAGGTTGAGGGAAGGTGTATAAGATGGTAAGGGAATCCCATATAGTAAATACAGATAAACCATTTCCCCTGATGGCGATAATTCGTAACACAAAAGCATAATCTTAAAATAGGAGTGAGGCCATTTTGGAGTGAAATCAATGGGCATTTTGTCATGCAAAATGTAGCAGAGATCTGGAACTCTCATATCCAAAAGACCAGTGCTGTAATTTTTCAAGAATGAGATTGATAGATTTATTTTAGATAACGGTATCAAAACATATGGAACAAAGATCGATAAAATGGATTTGAGGTACAGGTCTACCATGATCTAACTGAATAGTGGAACAGGCTCAAGTGGCTGAATGGCCTATTCCTGGTCCTATTTTCCATTAAAGATCACAGTGCAATAAGTCTGCAATACAATTCATGTCACTAGTCTGTTGCTAAATTATGTGGTTACTATTGCCAACATAATATGGCAGCAGAAACTCTCTAATAAACACACATTTCAATATAGCAGCAGGCTGCTTTCATTGCTCATATCCATTTCAAAACAGCTGCAGCTATCTCCAACATTAGCACATCCTCTGTATCAGTGTTTTTCATTACTAATACACAGCTCAGTATGATAACAGATCACTGCTGCTTAAGAACAATTTTGCTTTTGTGCATCAACTGCAGAAAAGTAAAAGCTATACCACAGTGTACAAATACAGCAAGTTGCATTTAAACATCTTGTACCAGCTACTAGCAATGGACTACACTATGCAACATTTAGTTGGGAATCCTGTTTACTACTTCATCTGTAATAGAAAATACATATTTAGTAACATGCCCTTTTATATCACCATCTGATATGATACAATGCTTTCCACTCCCTTCATTACAAAGGGCCCATAGAAACACCCTTTTGATAACATTCTCTGATACAAACATATAGGCTATACAACAGAACCCAAGCTCACATACCATACATTCTTTAATACTCCCTCGCAAAATGAGAAACACTATGAAAGGTCTAAGGAGTGGCCTGTTTTTCAAAAGATCTTATTTTGGAACAGTTATGGTGTGGACCGAATTATGTTGAATAAAGAACACTTGTAAAGGATTCCAAAGGGAGAACCTCTTGAGATACTTCCACCATGTACTTTTCCAATATGGCTTCTTTGTTTTCCTGAACATACTATGAGCCTATAGTGGTTCCAGTATTACAACTGAAGAATGTAGTGACAAATGGCTACTCCACCACTGCTTGTTGAATTGTGTGCTATCAATCCATGCTATCATAGACTTTACCCCATTTTTGTTAATCTCCTGATCCCCAAAAACAATAAAGCAAAATGTAACGATATTCATCTTGCCCCACTATTCAATACTATCTTGCTTCACTTTGCAGGTATCACCAATCCCTGAAAGAAATAATGACCTGGATATCAACAGGGATGGGTTGTGTAGCTGAGGGTAGAGTTCTGGATAAGAAATTCATGAATCCAGATTTCTCTGCATGCTGTAGAGTTTTAATGGCGTGCGTCTTTTCGCCTTGACACCCAGGTTTCCCACCCAGAAGTCAGCCTGATTGGCAGGCTTGGCTTCGAGTCGGGAGGGAAGGACTCCTAAGTAGGCCACAGGAGTTGGTAGGTCCAATCCCCGACCTCGAAGGTCTTGGTATGGGGAGGAACCAGGAAACCTCGACCTACATATCCACTATTCTTTAGGACAAAAATAAACTTCTAATTTCCAGTCTTATTTTTTGTTTATTCATTTAAGTCTTTGTTATTTGGTTCTGAGCTCATATTTAAAGTCAAATAGCAGTTTAAATTTACATCAGCTATACTGCTGAGCATTTTGAAGATCTGAATTATTTTCACCAATATATAGATCATATATGATCCCAGAAACATTTCAATTATAACCGGTAATAACAAAGCTGTACTTGAGAAAAAAAATTTAAGATCACAAATACAGTGTATCTTCAAATCATTAGTGGTGGGGTCAACTTCCTAATAAGTTTAAGAATCATCACTGTACCTCGACTCCCACTCAAACGTCATTTGTATATTTGGTGTTAGTTATAATTGCTGTTCCACATTTCCAGTCATTTGACACAAACGAGTAGAAAAATGTAATTCTGATGAGTATTTAAAGATCGCAATAAACTGAGATGCACCCTGGATTCATTTGCAAGCTATATGGCATGTCCAAGCCTCACAAAGAGTTTTCTCGCAGTGCCTGCACCTGAACTGCATTCTTTCCTCCCCCAGTGACTCATAAGTTTTGCAGAAAACAGATCATTCCACTCAGAGAATGGTGATATCCTTCAAAGTTTAGAGTTCTTTTTCTACTGAAGACCACTTTTGTTTATAGAAAGGATTAAGTGTGCCAAAAATGTCAATTTTTACTGCAAGTCAGATGGTAGGATTTTAAGCATGATAATGCAAATAGTTTATGTCATAGGTGAGACTTATCATCAGCTTCCATTACTGACTTCTCCCCCAAAAGTTTCTAATTCTTGTCCAAGAGATCCTCATTTGGCACAATATTTGCCCAGTTCTATCAATTCTTTTCATTAAGATTCTCGTCATTTTTGGAACCGCACTTTCGAGAGGGTGCAGAAAAGATTTCTGAGAATGGTTCCAGGGATAAGGGACTTCAGTTACGTAAATAGATTGGACAGGCTGTAGTTGCTGTCCTTGGAGAAGAGAAGATTAAGAGGAGATTTGATAGAGATGTGCAAAATCATGAGGGGTCTAGACAGTAGATGCAGAGAAATGGTTCCCACAGGAAGGGTCAAGACCAAGAGGAGACAGATTTTAAGGGATCAGCAAATGTAAAGGCGAGGAAAAACATTATTACACAGCGCGTGCTTACGATCTGGAATGCACAGTCTGAAAGGGTGATGGAGGCAGATTTAATTGTGGCTCTCAAAAGGGAATTGGATAAGCACCTGAAGAGAAAAGATTTGCACGGCTACAGGAAAATGGCAGGGAATGGGATTAGCTAAATTGCTCTTGCAGAGTGCCAGCATGGACGCAACGGGCCAAATGGCCTCCTTCTGTGCTGTAACCATTCTATTCTATAAAATGAACTGCTTTGTAGCACAGTTGCTATTGTGCTGTAGGCAAACACCACATTTTGCCTTTCTGCATACAGCAAAATTTCATCAATAAGATAATGACCAGCTACTTTTTGGTGCTGTTTGTTGAGGGAGAAATGTCAACAAGAAAACTTAGAGGAATTGCTTCCTCTCATCAAATTCTTTCTTTTCTTTTGGGCCTCCTTATCTCGAGAGACAATGGATACGCGCCTGGAGGTGGTCAGTGGTTTGTGAAGCAGCGCCTGGAGTGGCTATAAAGGCCAATTCTGGAGTGACAGGCTCTTCCACAGGTGCTGCAGAGAAATTTGTTTGTTGGGGCTGTTGCACAGTTGGCTCTCCCCTTGCGTCTCATCAAATAGGGTCACAAAATCTTTAAGATCCATCTGAAGGACAGCATCTCTGAAAATGGACTCAGTTTAGATTATGTGCTCGAGTCCCAGAGTAGGGTTTGAACCTACAATCCTCTGGCTTACAAACAAAAAGTGCTATCAACCAAGCGAAGTTCATGGTAAGGCATAAGGGCCAGGAGAGACCTAGTTTTAACCCTGATCTGTGCTGAGTTAGAATCCTTTCGTCAGTACAGAAGCTGCAGCACTCCTGGAGTAAGGAATGGTGAAAAATAATTAGCTAGATTCCTGCTTCTGATTGTTATTCAGTGACCTTTACAGAAAAATGAACATGAGGAAGTCAGTCAGAATAATCAAAAATCAACTTTCATTGTTCAGGCTCAAACACAAATAATTATAAATGGGCAAGGTTTTAAGAGCTATTAGAACTTGTGGAACTATTGCATAGCAAAAGGGAAATGAAGGGAAAGGGTGATGAAACAAGATTAGGGAATTACCTCTACATTGGGGAGACCAAATGCAGATTGGGTGACCGCCTTGCGGAACAGCTCCGCTCAGTCCGTAAGCATGACCCCGAGCTTCCGGTTGCTGGCCATTTCAACACAACCCCCTGCTCTCATCTCTGTCCTGGGATTGCTGCAGTGTTCCAACAAACATCAACGCAAGCTCGAGGAACAGCACCTCATTTACCGATTAGGCACACTACAGCATGACGGGTCCCCCTTTTTATGCTTAGTTATTTTTTCTTTTTTATTTGGTTATTTTATTTCAGGTTTTTCAGTTTGTTTAGTTTGTTTCCACTGTGCTTACCACTGTTTTGGTTTTGCTAATGTTGTTTTTATGTTGTGCTTGGAGTGCTCTGTGCTTTTCAGTCATTCACACCCTGTCTGTACTAGCGCTTTGTCTTACAGCACACCAGTAACATACCATTCGCCTTTGCTCCATGACCTTCTGGTCAGTTATTCTCTGTGACCCTGTCCTATCAACACCTTCACCTTTGTTATCTTTTGCCCCACCCCCGCTTTACTTGCTTAAAACCTTTTACATTTCTAATATTTGTCAGTTCTGAAGGGTCTCTGACCTGAAACGTTAACTCTGCTTCTCTCTCCACAGATGCTGCCAGACCTGCTGAGTATTTCCAGCATTTCTTGTTTTTATTTCATATTAGAGAATTACCATGCTGAGATGATCAGGTGATTCTTTTTCAAAGACAAAAATATGCCCCTCCCCCCAGTGGTTCCAGCATATTTACTCAATAAGTAGCAGAAACACACAGACCAAGAAGTCCCAGTTTGGGTCCCCTCAGTTGCTCATCTCAGTTGGCAGCAGGTATTAGAGAAACTTCCAAGCCTGTTTGTGAATAAGACACTGAACTAGGATGCTTTTGGTGGAGATTGTTTATTGCGTGCCACAGAGCTTACTCCTGCACTGCTAACAACACCCACAACCACTGCTGGCTGGTTCTCCTTTACATTTCCATGCTTGAATGCAATTAACTAATTAACACCCAACACCTGATCACTCTATTATCTTGAGCTACCAGGTATTTATCATCCATTAACAGAACTTCAGATCCTAACAGCAGGGTTAGAACAAATAGTGAGGGGCATCCCCATCAGTGCTCTAGCTGACATGAGCCAACTCAGCATAGATCAAAGATCTGAACCAAAAAAAAAAGGACCTTACTGATACTTATGATTCATTAACACTTTATACAGCTGTGATGGAAACCACACCTGCCAGATGGAAATATATTAATTTTGTCATACGGAACATTATTTGAATGCTTACTGGACATTGAATTTAACATTTTTTTTTTTTAAAAGTCCACAGAACAGTGACTGAAAGCAAAGCTGCACATTTGCATTCTAAAAGACAGTGGCATGGAGAGACAATGGGAGTACTCCTGGATTCGATTCGCCAGATGGGTTTTGTCAATAGTGATGATCAAGAGACATTGAGAGTCATTGAATGTGTAACAGCCAGCCTTCCACTCCCCACTGAGTGTGTCTGGTAAGCTGCGAGGAATCCACAAACCTCACAGGCGAGGCTGTCACAAGCAAATAGCTGGTCACATGACTAACCTGCTGGCCAACGTGGAGTTAATTGAATTGTGCTCACAGAACAGTTTTTGGAAGAGATTGCAATTGAACTTCAAGGAGGAAGGTCTCCCTCTCTCTCACGCAAAGTTCCAGGGACCCACAGAAGTAACTTAAGCTTCAAGACAGAAGACCAGCAAAACAAGTTTGAAAGTGTGCACTGGGCCCCAACGAGAACTGCAAGACTTAACTTCAATCAAAGACTTTACATCCAACCCAAAACCGGCAACTGAACTCTATCCATTACTTCAAACCTTTCCCCTTTAATTATTTCTCCTCTTCTGTCTATATTTGCGTGTGTGTTTATCGGGTATGCAGGCTAGCGTGGTTGCGTCACATATTTTTAGTAGTTTTAACTGAGTTAGAGTTTTAAGGTTAATAAACCTTTCTTGTTTAAATCTGAGAAAACCTGTCTGGTTGATTTCTTTACAATTATAATTAGACAGCAGTGAGCAAGGACTCACTGAGGGGAAGCTAAAAACACGGTGTTTTAAAAATTAAACCGTTACGGCCAAACCAGGAAAAGGCTGAGAGGGGAGCGCTAGACCCCTTCCTCACCTGGTCGTAACACAGCACATTTATGCACAGAGACATCAGAGGTGTCCTAGCATTGACTCTGCTGGAAGAGAATATGAGAGGTCAAATCTCTGGCTCATTCATATGCACTTTCTAGTGTCTTGTGACTGAGTGACATTAGCAGAGGTTTGGAAGCAGACTGTCTGGAATCTCAGCAATCTCAGCATGGGAATTTGCAAGAAACAAGGAAACTAGAGAGTAAAATTAATTTAAAAATTTATTTTCTGTGTTTCTGGGGAGGGAAGAGGTGGGCAAGATTGAAACACTCAACCATTACACCCTGAGAAGCAGCAGGAAAAGAGATATTTCATGGATGAATGTTGCAAATCCCAGATTAGGGCCAAATCTGTGAATTTGAAGAGAGATGGGGGTGGGGAGTTTACTCTGTGCCAGTGAAAACTAATAATATTGCTTGCCATTTGTTTTGCAGCAGCATATGAACAGAAAATGCTCTCATACAATCTCCCAATTTTGGGAGTATAGTGACAGTAATAAATGCAGACTGTCATGAACTGAGTACTAAACTGAACAGTACATGTTAAGAGTATATAAACCCAATGGTACAACAGCCTCCCATCTTTGCTGATTATGACAGCAATGGATGAATAATTCAGAGTTCAATATTTTGGGCTAAAGTTGCATTATAATAAGGGAATATGATAGTTGAAAACATTCTTTTCCCCTCTCTAACACTGGGTTGGACTGATGGGAAGTAAGCCCCCTTTCTTCTCTGGCATTTGAAATCTTATGAAATGAATGCGAATTTTAATTCAGTTTCTGCTGGGTATGAGTCCATGGCACAAAATCTCCCACAATATGACAGCAGTTGGGAATTTTTATTTTAATTCAGCAATAAGCATTTGAAGCAGAGGAAAATACAACGCTATTGGGGAGAAGACAGGACAGTAGGATTAGATATGGATTGCTCTAGCAAAGTACAATGGGCTGAATGGTTTCATCTGTGCCGTAAACCTCTATGGTTCTGTTTTAAGGTTCAAGACTTGCAACAATGTTTGAAAAATGTCACAGTTCAGCAGGCAACGCTCTCTGATTTTAGGGTTCTAGCAGGGTGGAAGACTTACTGTTCACAAAACCCAACCTAGAAGTAGTTAATAGCACAAGTAGAAAAAAAAACTCATCTTATACCGACAACTTAAATGGCACAAAAGCCTCATAGAAGGAAAAAATGTTACAGTATCCTCCCCTCCCCCCTTCCCAAGTCTCTTTTTAGGTCTTAGAACGTGTAAATATAAAAGCATATTGTACCTTGTTTTCCTAAGGATTTCCTCTCTGTCATTAAAGGAAAGGGTCTTTCTGTGGTCAGAGACACTGCTACCTTCACTGAAATACAGAATAAATAAGATGGCAGGAACACAGAATTTATTTCATGCGTTTATTAAGACCAGTAACTAGCAGAAAGGGTCTTTTACAAGAGTGCAAGCAAAATAAACTCTGCATTCCTGTGTATTGCATTTATACCCATTTTGTCAGATAATGGGCAATGCCGTCTCAAGTGAGATTTAAAATTCTGACAGTGTGGTATAAATATTCAGTAAACAGTCAATGTTTCTTTGTTTTCAGATGTGCTAAAAGGAACAAGAATGAGACATGAGAGATAGGCAAGAAAAGACTTCACACACCACCTTATCACATCTCTCAAAATGCTTTGGTGAATCACTTTGAAGTGTACTATTTTTTATGTAGCTACTTACCCCTGAGACACACCTGATCATTTTTTCTCTTTTATCATTTGCTTTTTAGAAGCATTCATTGAACTTGCGTAACTCCTCCATGCAACACTTCATAATCCTTCATTCTATGAAGCAGACAAGCTAGGGAGATGTCTGCCCAAGGGAATCTATTTGAAACACATTCACTCTTGACCATCACCGTCAGAGTAATTTGTCTGTTTTCAGACAGATTGTGTGCGCCTTTTGTTTCCCTCTCAGTTTACAAGTTTTTGCTAAAAGGCAACACACTTGGCAAAGATGGAAAAAAGCAATATACAATTATTCTGAACAGCTAATAGATATGAAATAATGTTTATAAGTCACAGGTCTGCAAGTCCTGTGTTTATATTTGCCATTTCATTAAGTGCTTCTAAGTTGTACCCTACATTTAAAAGGCAAAAAACACCAATGCAGATATAATTCTAGATGTTATTGTACCTGGGACATATTGGAGGGTAAACAGTTAATTTTGGACTACCCTCAGGAGAGTGAGTAGGGTAAAGTTCACGTAGGTCAAGTTGCAAATAGTCTGTGGAAGTAATAGGCTTATTGGTCTGACTTGCCTTTTCTCATTCTGTATATCCATGAATTACATTCTTAACTAAACCATAAAAATCTAATTAGTAGCTTTTCAGGAGTTTTTGACGGGTTCACAGAATCTCAAGAAAAAAATCAGAGTGATTCAATATAACATGCTCCTCCATTTAAATAAATATTAAAAAGAATCTTAACAATTCCAATTTGGTTAACAGCCACTTTACTTTGCAACTAGATAGTCTTCCACCATTTCAGCTCTCAATGATCAAAGAGTTGCTCAGCTAACGTCTACTAGAAATAGCAGTGATTACCATTTTTCCAGACCTGGATGCTGATCAAGTGGCATCCAAGACTGGAAGATTCAATGACAGCTAGATACAGAGTACATGCTCAGTACTAAATTTTCCTGGCTCACATACTCCTTCATTGGTATCCTTTCTAATCCTGGATGTCAATCAGCACTTTATTCAATTGAGTTGCTTAGTGACAGTCCTATTATAGATATCAGCAGAGCAGCTCTCAATGAGGATAAAGATTTGAAAAAAGTGGGTCTCTGAGTGATTGTAAAATAAATCAAATATTCCCACACCATGTTTTCGTATTTTTAACTTCTGTATTTATGAATTTCAATTTGTGTCCATCAAGTTAAAGGATGTTAGGGCTGGAGAACGAGATACTTATCATTTTGGACATCCAAGGTCAGCACCAAGAATTTCAAAGTCAGGATTAGCACAGGCAGATGCAGAGTAAACACCTCTTCTTTGCTTCAAAAATGTGCCTTTCCTTCCCCTTTAGAACAGCACTGTAACAGTCACCCTTTCTGAGGGTGACTGCTAATTTAAGGCCACTTTGTAGTAGTTTTATCCTGTTAGTCCATATCCACTGGAAGCTGGGTTGAGACTGTCCAAACTCACCTGTATCATCTAATCCTACATAATAGAGTTGATACCATTTGTTCACTCAAGATGATGAGACTCTACTAACATTCATCCACATAATATTTTAATACAGTGGGTGCCTTTCGTTCTAAAAATGTTACAGAAATCCTCAATCTATTCATTTTTAAATCCTCATTTGTACACTCTGTAAACTAGAAAGACTTTGAACAAAACATTCAGGAAGAATATATGTGACAAAGAACAGGGTTCCATGAAGACCAAGAATCCAGATTAAAAATGTGTTTACTGTAAATGTGATCCAATTTCAAGCACAAGTTCACATTAGTTTCCACTGATGGGAATGAGGTGGTAATCCTACTACCACCATGTGAATTAACCTTGCATTTATATGAGGCCAAAAAAAGGAACAGTGCCTCTTCCAAATCTCCTCACTGAACTTTGAAACATCAGCAACAATTGGAGAAATGGTTTAAGGCCCAAGTTCCTAGAGATGTTCAATTTTGTGACCAGGCTAATCGAGCTCAATGTTTTTTTCACTGAAGCAAAAAAAAAAATCAAACCTGACAGTGGAAGCTGTGATACGGGCACAGGGCTTCTAATGTACATACATACGAACAAGGAGCAGGAGTAGGCCACTTGGTCCCTCAAGCCTGCTCCACCATTCATTAAGATCATGGCTGATCCGACTGTAACATCAACTCCACATTCCCGCCCACCCCCAATAACCTTTCACCCCCTTGCTTATCAAGAATCTATCTACCTCTGCCTTAAAAATATTCAAAGACTCTGCTTCCGCCGCCTTTTGAGGAAGAGAGTAAGTTACACAAGTATAGTTACACAAGTGTTTCTGGGAACGAAGTACTTGGTTGGATGGAGATGGTTAAAAACACAATGGGGTATAAATTCGTATTGGGCATTAGGACACAATTGGCAGGAGCAAATCAGGAACATGCTTTACACTCCCCCTGATTTCCTTTTCCATTGAAGTGAATGGAGATGAAAATCAGGCAAAGAGTAAAATTGGCTGCCAATTCGTTATCACACATTTTGTGCCACCATCCAAGGTGAATTTATACCCCATAGTATAAACTCTTCCTTTCTTTCTTGACATACTGTGTAATTTGAAGCTATCCCATATTATAAGTAGTCCGGATGCACAGAATTATAGTTATCAGCATACTGTTCAATTCTAAAAAGTGTTCTGTGTCTAGCACAGTCTGGACATTGTACCAACTGGTCACTTCAGTATTATATGCAGGCTTGACAGTGAGGGTTAAGAACACTTGACTCTGCCAACTAATAGTTTAAAAAGAAAATCTTTTAAACTACTTACGACCACCAATAGTGGAAAAAAAAGTTTCCCCTGATGCAATTTTGTCATATTTCTCACTGAAATTCTAAACATTGTGAATTTAATCTCTTACAAAGAACAGTACAGCACAGGAACAGGCCATTCGGCCCTCCAAGCCTGCGCCGATCTTGATGCCTGCCTAAACTAAAACCTTCTGTACTTCCGGGGACCTTATCCCTCTGTTCCCATCCTATTCACGTATTTGTCAAGATGCCTCGTAAACGTCATTATCGTACCTGCTTCCACCATCTCCCCCGGCAGCAAGTTCCAGGCACTCACCACCCTCTGTGTAAAGAACTTGCCTCGCACATCCCCTCTAAACTTTGCCCCTCTCACCTTAAACCTATGTCCCCTAGTAACTGACTCTTCCACCCTGGGAAAAAGCTTCTGACTATCCACTCTATCCATGCCGCTCATAACTTTGTAAACCTCTATCATGTCACCCCTCCATCTCCGTCTTTCCAGTGAAAACAATCCAGGTTTATCCAACCTATCCTCATAGTTAATGCCCTCCAGACCAGGCAACATCCTGGTAAACCTCTTCTGTACCCTCTCCAAAGTCTCCACGTCCTTCTGGTAGTGTGGCCTAAATGCAGCATGTCTTGCTAATTTTTATACTCTATGCCCCGACCGATGAAGGCAAGCATGCCGTATGCCTTCTTGACTACCTTATCCACCTGCGTTGCCACTTTCAGTGACCTGTGGACCTGTACGCCCAGATCTCTCTGCCTGTCAATACTCCTAAGGGTTCTGCCATTTACTGTATACTTTCCACCTGTATTAGATCTTCCAAAATGCATTACCTCACATTTGTCCGGATTAAACTCCATCTGCCATTTCTCCACCCAAGTCTCCAACCGATCTATATCCTCCTGTATCCTCTGACAATCCTCATCACTATCCGCAACTCCACCAACCTTTGTGTCGTCTGCAAACTTACGAATCAGACCAGCTACATTTTCCTCCAAATCATTTATATATACTACAAAGAGCAAAGGTCCCAGCACTGATCCCTGCGGAACACCACTTGTCACATCCCTCCATTCAGAAAAGCACCCTTCCACTGCTACCCTCTGTCTTCTATGACCGAGCCAGTTCTGCATCCATCTTGCCAGCTCACCTCTGATCCCGTGTGACTTCACCTTTTGTACCAGTCTGACATGTGGGACCTTGTCAAAGGCTTTACTGAAGTCCATATAGATAACATCCACTGCCCTTCCTTCATCAATCATCTTTGTCACTTCCTCAAAAAACTCAATCAAATTAGTGAGACACGACCTCCCCTTCACAAAACCATGCTGCCTCTCGCTAATAAGTTTGTTTGTTTCCAAATGGGAGTAAATCCTGTCCCAAAGAATCCTCTCTAATAATTTCCCTACCACTGATGTAAGGCTCACCGGCCTATAATTTCCTGGATTATCCTTGCCACCCTTCTTAAACAAAGGAACAACATTGGCTATTCTCCAGTCCTCTGAGACCTCACCTGTAGCCAATGAGGATGCAAAGATTTCTGTCAAGGCCCCAGCAATTTCTTCCCTTGCCTCCCTTAGTATTCTGGGGTAGATCCCATCAGGCCCTGGGGACTTATCTACCTTAATGCTTTGCAAGACACCCAACACCTTCTCCTTTTTGATAATGAGATGACTGAGACTATCTACACTCCCTTCCCCAGGCTCATCATCCACCAAGTCCTCTTTGGTGAATACTGATGCAAAGTACTCATTTAGTACCTCACCCATTTCGTCTGGCTCCACACATAGATTCCCTTCTCTGTCCTTGAGTGGGCCAACCCTTTCCCTGGTTACCCCCTTGCTCTTTATATATGTATAATAAGCCTTGGGATTTTCCTTAATCCTGTTTGCCAATGACTTTTCATGACCCCTTTTAGCCCTCCTGACTCCTTGCTTAAGTTCCTTTCTACTGTCTTTATATTCCTCAAGGGATTTGTCTGTTCCTAGCCTTCCAGCCCTTACGAATGCTTCCTTTTTCTTTTTGACTAGGCTCACAATATCCCGCGTTATCCAAGGTTCCCGAAACTTGCCAAACTTATCCTTCTTCCTCACAGGAACACGCTGGTCCTGGATTCTAATCAACGTTTGAAAGACTCCCACGTCAGATGTTGATTTACCCTCAAACAGCCGCCCCCAATCTAAATTCTTCAGTTCCTGCCTAATATTGTTATAATTAGCCTTCCCCCAATTTAGCACCTTCACCCGAGGACTACTCTTATCCTTATCCACAAGTACCTTAAAACTTATGGAATTATGGTCACCGTCGGGGGAGGTGGTGGAAGCAGGTACAATAATGACGTTTAAGAGGCATCTTGACAAATACATGAATAGGATGGGGATAGAGGGATACGGTCCCCGGAAGTGCAGAAGTTTTTAGTGTAGGCAGGCATCAAGATCAGCGCAGGCTTGCAGGGCCAAATGGCCTGTTCCTGTGCTGTACTGTTCTTGGTTCCCGAAATGCTCCTCTACTGAAACTTCGACCACCTGGCCGGGCTCATTCCCCAATACCAGGTCCAGTACGGCCCCATCCCTAGTTGGACTATCTACATATTGTTTCAAGAAGCCCTCCTGGATGCTCCTCACAAATTCTGCCCCATCTAAGCCCCTCGCACTAAGTGAGTCCCAGTCAATATAGGGGAAGTTAAAATCACCCACCACTACAACCCTGTTACCTTTACATCTTTCCAAAATCTGTCTACATATCTGCTCCCCTACCTCCCGCTGGCTGTTGGGAGGCCTGTAGAAAACCCCCAACATCGTGACTGCACCCTTCCTATTCCTGAGCTCCACCCATATTGCCTCACTGTACAACCCCTCTGAGGTGTCCTCCCGCAGTACAGCTGTGATATTCTCCTTAACAAGGAATGCAACTCCCCCACCCCTTTTACATCCCCCTCTATCCCGCCTGAAGCTTCTAAATCCTGGAACATTTAGGCTGCCAATCCTGTCCTTCCCTCAACCAAGTCTCTGTAATAGCAACAACATCATAGTTCCAAGTACTAATCCACGTTCTAAGTTCATCTGCCTTAGCTGTTATACTTCTCGCATTGAAACAAATGCACTTCAGACCACCAGTCGTGCTGTGCTCCGCAACATCTCCCTGCTCTTCCTCTTAGTCTTACTGGCCTTGTTTACTAGTTCTCCCTCATTTATTTCAATTGCTGTCCTACTGCTCTGGCTCCCATCCCCCGCCACACTAGTTTAAACCCTCCCGAGTGACGCTAGCAAACCTCGCAGTCAGGATATTTGTGCCCCTCCAGTTTAGATGCAACCCGTCCTTCTTGTACACGTCCCATCTGTCCCTGAAGAGATCCCAATGGTCCAGATATCTGAAACCCTCCCTTCTACACCAGCTGTTCAGCCACGTGTTTAGCTGCACGATCTTCCTATTTCTAGCCTCACTGGCACGTGGCACAGGGAGCAATCCAGAGATTACAACCCTAGAGGTCCTGTCTTTTAACTTTCTACCTAACTCCCTAAACTCCCCCTGCAGGACCTCATCACTCTTCCTGCCTATGTCGTTGGTACCGATGTGTACCACAACGTCTGGCTGTTCACCCTCCCCCTTCAGAATGCCCCCTGTCCGTTCAGAGACATCCTTGACCCTGGCACCAGGGAGGCAACATATCATCCTGGAGTTGAAAATGTTCAAACATATGTGGGGAAGGGAGAAAATTCTCCAATTGTGAGTTAGTGAAAAAAAGATTAGATACATGGTAATTAAAAAATAAAAAGCAATATCTGGATGCAGAAGAGTAATTAATAGAAATATAAAAAAAGCTATGTTTACAATGATTCAGTTACACAGGACAATCATCTGCATATACATAGAATTCAGACTAGTAAATACAACCAAGGTTTTCCATTGTAAACTCAGTGACCAACCAAGAGGGTTCTCTTAGTGAAGCCATAGCTACTCAAATGGAGTGGAAATCCAACTGGAATTGGGAGGAAACGTTTTTAAAAGATGATGCAAGAATGAACCTCTGCAACATAACTTTTAATAACTGAATTTTTACCATTGGCTTCGGCAGGTACATTTTGGCATTGGTGTGTCTATGTCATTGTGCACTTACATCAACTAAAAGAAGTGAGAAAAGCCACACAACCCAGAATTGTTAATCTCTAGAAATCCACCATCCAGTAGACCCAACTCCCAAAATTCTTCTTGAGTCATTTCTGCACGTCCACCTGAGTGAATATTATGATTATTAAAACAGCATCCAGCAATGTCCACTCTCCTAATTAGATCTTGTTGATAGACAAAACAGATTACAATGGAGATCAGAGAGAAATTTCAGAGAGATTTTTCTTCTTAAATTCTAACTCTAGTTGTATTTTGGTAAAGTCTACAAGTTAAATTGTATACAATTTGTGGAAAGTAAAGCTCAGTGCATTGTATGGTCATCATCTTAATACATATTTATAATCTTATGATCTCACTTTTTCTGATACATATATTCTAGGAATAACTGATGTGCATCCTTAATTTTTAATGTCAAACTCATTGTTGGTCTTTGCATCCAATGGAATACGAGGGGACCAGCATTGTTTGGAATACTAATGCTCCCTTTTAAATCAATTCTGAAATCTTATACAATCCTTCCACTTAATTATTTTTATACATGCCAGCAATGGAGGTCCCATTCAAGTCAACAGAATCTCTATTGCAGTGTTTCTAAGGGGAATTTTAACTCCCAAAAATGAGTGAGTTTGTATTGGGTGGGATATAAAAAGTTTTTAAAATCTCAAAACTCCCTACATCTGCTTTTAACAGAGGCAGGGTGAGGGCCGGGCAAACAACCCATTCCCAGGAGACAGGCTGTTTAATTAAATACTTTAATGAGTTTGAGTGCTTCAGAGTTTAACTCCATTTTAGGTTTATAGAGTCATAGAGAGATATAGCACCGAAACAGGCCCTTCAGCTCACCGGGTCCGTGCCGACCATCCCATATTATTCCCATTTTTCCTTCTCACATCCCCACCTTCCCTCAATTCTCCGACCACATACCTACACTAGGGGCAATTTTTTTTTAGAATGGCCAATTTTACCTATCAACCCGCAAGTCTTTGGCATGTGGGAGGAAACCGCAGCACCCGGAGGAAACCCACACAGTCACAGGAAGAACTTGCAAACTCTGCACAGGCAGTACCCAGAACCAAACCCGGGTCGCTGGAGCTGTGAGGCTAGCCACTACGCCACTGTGCCGCCCAGCTGGGTTTTCCGGGCCTCGAGAAACCTGGCAGCTAAAGTAAGGCAAGGACTGCCTTTCCACCACTGTTCGTGCACCAGGAAGAGCAAGAGTGTTTCCCACCACCTCCACCCCCAAGGTACCCTGCTTCCATCCTCCCTGTGATTGGACATTCCCCCTCTGACCCGCCCGCGATCTCCATCAAGCCAACCAGTCTTTCCAATCCCACCCGCCCTCTTCTGCATTCCCCAGCTGCATCCTCTGATCTCCCCTCAACCCTACCAAATTTATGCCTCCCCAACCCCTCTGATCTCCTCCCCCGACCCTTCCAAACTCCCACCTTTCTGATTTTCCCCCACTCTGGCCTCCAATCTATTCCAACCCCGATCCTTCCGAATTCCCCCCAAAACTTTCCAGTCTACCCTTCCTCCATCCCTTCCAATCCGTCCTTTCTTCCCCTTCGCCTACCTGACTGCAGACTGATGCTGAAGGCCGACCTACCCGACAGCTAGCCAGCCTCTCAATCTGGGTGGCTGTAGCTGGAAAATTGAGACAAAAAAATGTCAATCTGGTCCTGCCGTTAAATTCTTCCAGGTTTCTCGAATGCAAAACTGCTCCAGATCACCCACCTGCTCCCTGGTAAATATCGGGCCTTATTGTCTGGTCCTGGAGAAGGAGGTCATTCTATCATGCTGTGCCAAACTATCAGTATTAAACACAATGGGAAAAACTGAAGTATATGGCAGCAGTAAAACCTCACTGGTAATGGTCAACCTAATGCTCTCAATCTGTACAAACAAATTGTGCCCTGCAGAAAAGAGAAATAATTTGTTACAACCCCCGGTAATTTTCAATAGTTGCCAGAACTGACCTTTGATCAAGAAACAGAATGGAAAATATGGGAACTCTGTGGAAAAGTGCGTCAACTCACTTATGTTTTTCCATTCGCTTCTTAATATCTGTTGAGTGCAGTGTTTCAAAAATATTAATATTGCTGGACTGTCTTTCCATAGTTAAATTTGACACTCATCTATCGCGTACAATAGAAGTATACATTACAGACCTGTCACTTTCAGTAAGATTTAACCTTTCACTGGAACTTTACTGATGGTCATATTACTGCACTAATGTGCTAATGACAGATGAGGAGGGAACATTAACTCTGGAAGGACTAACTCCCATTTTCAGCAAGGCACTACTGCATAGTTTTACACTGAATGAAACAGGGTTGTTCAGTACTTTATCAAGTTTCACAGTTTTTTGAGCTCGCAATCTCACAGAAAACATTCCAAATTTTACAATTATTAAACATCTACACTATTGGTACAGTGACTGGCCCGTAATTGAAATTTCACCAGCTGAGATTCCATAAAGTGACTGGCACAAATCCTGTCACCATGGAATTTCTTTTAGTTAACTCCAGGGATGTGGGCGTCACAGGCAAAGCTGGCACGTAGTGATCACCCTAGTTGCTAAGGTGGTGGTTGGCCTTCTTGAAATGTTGCAGTCTGTATGGTGAATGCTGTCAAGTACAGAGTTCCAGGATGTCGACCCAGCCACAATGAAGGAATGGTAATGTATGTTCAAATCAAAATTATACATTTGACTTGTCGGGGAACTTGAAGGTGATTGTTTTCCAATGCATCTGATGCCTTTCTTCTTCTGGGAATGGGTGTGGGTTTGGGAGGTGCCGCCAAAGAAGATTTTGCAACTTGCTGCATGCTGCAGTGCATCTTTTAGACAGTACAGTACAGCCACAGTATGCTGGAGGTGGAGAGGGTGGATGCTTAGGCTTGTGGATGAGATGCTGATCAAGCAGGCTGCTTTGTCCTGTACGGAGTTAAGCTTCTTGAGTGCTGTTGCAGCTGCAATCATGCAGACAAATCTATTCCATCACACTCTTGGACATGTGCCTTATAGGCAGTGGAGAGGCTTTAGAAAGTCAAGAGATGAGCCACTCACCACTTAATATCTCTGACCTCCTGTGAAGCCATGGCAGTTATATGGCTGGTCTTGTTGAGTTTCTCCTCAAAGGTGACTCCCATGATATTGATGATGGACGACTTGACAATTATATTGCCATTGAATATCAAAGGGAGATGGTTAGGCCCGCTCTTGTAGGAGGTGGTCATTGCCTGGCACTTTTGTGGCATGAATGTTACTTGCCACTCATCTGCCAAGCTTGGATGTTTTCTAGGTCTTGATGCATGCAGGTATTTCCAACTTTTGATCATGTAGCTTATGCCCAATGTTCCCTCTAAGCTGCGCAGCCACACAGCAACCCAAAAGTTTCCATGCAGGTCGCGCACAAGTTGGCCCCTTTAAGGTACTGCGCATGCATGGCAGCGCAAAATAATTTAAAGGGGCCATGGACTCCAAAAAAAAAAAATCAGAGGGTGTGTTGCTTATGTTCAATCACAAAACTGAGCACTAAGTGTATTGGGCATTTTCCAATATGTAAATATGCCATTGGTCTCAGAGAAAGAGCAAAATAAAAAATTCAACTCGGATTCATTGAAGTAAAAGACAGGAAACACATCATATGATATAATTCCTCCAGTTACATGTCCTCATATCTGGACATGCTATGTGGCAGAATTTTGCTGAATGCAAAAAGGGGCAGGAATGCAGCACAATGGACTCCTGTCATATTTTTCATCCCTGTCTGCCAAGATTACACTGATTTCTTAGTGCAACAGCAGAGGATATTCAAGGCCATACAATACAACCTAATTTCTATATTGAAAGCAACACCACAAAAGACCACTAAAAACACGTGACATAGCTGTCAATTGCGTTTAATAAAATGAAGGTGTAAATTAAGGTCTTATTTGAGTATATATAAGGAGACGTTTAGTGAAACTGGGTGAAGGTTTGAGTGAGGAGCTGCATGTTTGTAATCTTTTTACTTTGTAAAATAAATGCAAGACTGAGAAAGATTGGCTCCAGCATAATCCTTCAACAAGCTTTCTGGAATATAACATGGTAGCAGAGGATTGTTGCCTAAAGGTGAAGGCTGGAAACTAAAAAAATACATTTTCACATACAAAACTAAAATTCCAGTGGCTATTGTGGAAAATGGCAGAAAGCAAGTGTAAATGATCAGGATATGCTTACCCTCCAATGTTCTCTGAATCTGAACCATATGACCAGTGGAAGAATTAAGTGGATATGTGGACACAGGTTACGTCCCTACCAAAGAGGAAACAAGATATGTCCTTGGCGATGTCACTTCCGACCAAAAGTAAAATAAGAAGTAAAGTATTTTTGAACTGAATGCTCGTCAGTTGGATATTGAAGGAGGTTTGGATCTTCTGTTAGAATTCTTGGATGTGATTTACAAGAAAGATGATCAATTAAATGCCTATGAGGCATGGTCAGACTTAGAAAGATTTTGGAAAATAGATGGTTAATCAATGGAGAAATATATCATGGACTTTAACAGACTGCATACAAGATTGAGGAAATTCGATTTGGAGATCCCTGGTTCAGTGTTAGCATTTAAATTGCTAGATTGTGCTAGGGTATCACATATGGACAGGCTCCTGGATTTAACTGGGGTTTGATTCTTGGAGAAAGACTCCCTATTGGATCAGATGTCTGCTGCCTTAAAAACATTTCTGGGGAAACACAGTCATTAGTAGCCTTAGTAGAACAAATGGGACATTCTGTGGTGACACAGAGAATGGAGGACTCAATGATTGCCAAGTTCAATGAAGAGTACAGGAGAGCATACTAGGAGCAGCACAGATATGCCTGAAAATGAGGTGCCAACTTGGTGAAGCTACAACACAGGACTACATGCATACCAAACAGCAGAAGAGCATGAAATAGACAGCTAAGTGATCCCACAACCAACAGAGCAGATCTAAGCTCTGCAGTCCTGCCAGATCCACATCCAGAGGAAGAGGATCCACAAATATCCTCATCCTCAATTATGCAGGAGACCAGCACATAAGTGCAAAAGATAAGGCTGAAGCATTTGCAACAATCTTCAGCCAGAAGTGCCGAGTGGACGATCCATCTTGACCTCCTCCTGGGGTCTCCAGCATCACAGATGCCATTCTTCAGTTAATTCAATTCACTCCACGTGATATCAAGATACGGCTGAAGGCACTGGATATTGCAAAGGCTATGGTACCTGACAACTTTCCGACAATAGTACTGAAAACCTGTACTCCAGAACTGGCTGTGTCCCAAGCCAAGCTGTTCCAATACAGCTTCAACACTGGCATCCACCAGGCAATGTGGAAAATTGCCGAAGTTTGTCCTGTCCACAAAAAGCAGGACAAATCCAATCTGGCCAATTACTGCTCCATCAGTCTATTCTCGATCATTAGCAAAGTGATGGAAGGTGTCATCGACAGTGCTATCAAACGCCACTTATTCAGCATTAACCTGCTCACTGACGCTCAGCTTGGGTTCCGCCAAGGCGACTTAGCTCCTGACCTTATTACAGCCTTCGTCCAAACATGGACAAAAGAGCTAGACAAACATGGACAAAAGACACGAGATAAGGTGAGAGTGATTACCCTTGACATCACGGCAGCATTTGACTGAGTGTGGTATCAAGGAGCTCTAGCAAAAACTGGAGTCAATGGAAATCGGGGGGGGTGGTGGGGGGAAGTCTCCACTGGTTGGAGTCATACCGAGCACAAAGGAAGATGGTTGTGGTTGTTGGAGGTCAATCATCTCAATCCCAGGACATCACTGCAGAAGTTCCTCAGGATAGTGTCTTAGGCCAAACCATCTTCAGCTGCTTCATCAATGACATTCCCGCCATCATAACGTCAGAAGTGGGGTTGTTCGCTGACGATTGCACAATGTTAATGACCATTCGTGACTCCTCAGATACTGAAGCAGTCCATGTCCATATGCAGCAATACCTGGACAATATTTAGGCTTGGGCTGATAAGTGGCAAGTAACATTCGCGCCACACAAGTGGCAAGCAACAACTATGTCAAACAAGAGAGAAACTAACCATCTCGCCTTTTGTCATTCAATGGCATTAGCATTGCTTAATCCCCCACTATTAATATCCTGAGTGTTACCATTGACCGGAAACTGAATTGGTGCAGCCATATAAGTACTGTAGCTACAAGAACAGGTCAGAGGCTAGGGATTCCGCAGTGAGGAACCCACCTCCTCTCTCCTCAATGCCTGTCTGCCATCTACAAGGCACAAGTCAGGAATGTGATGAAATACTCTCCACTTGCCTGGATGTCTGCAGCTCGAACAATGCTCAGGAAGCTCAACACCATCCAGCACAAAGCAGCCTGCTTGATTGGCACCCCATCTACCACCTTCAACATTCACTCCCTACACCACCGACGCACAGTGGCAGCAGTGTGTCTGCAAGATGCACTGCAACAACTCACCAAGGCTCCTTCGACAGCACCTTGCAAACTTACGACCTCTACCACCAAGAAGGGCAAGGGCAGCAGATGCATGGGAACACCACCACCTGCAAGTTCCCCTATAAGCCACACAGCATCCTGACTTGGAACTATATCGCCGTTCCTTCACTGTTGCTGGGTCAAAATCCTGGAACTCCCTTCCTAACAGCACTGTGGGTGTACCTACACTACATGGACTGCATTGGTTCAAGAAGGCTGCTCACCACCACCTTCTCAAGGGCAATTAGGGAATTTATGAAAATTTTTTTAAAATTCAAAATGGTCTAGATAGCGAAAAGATAAAGACAGGAGGAATGAGGATGAAAGCACCTTTAGTAGGATATTACAGCAGAAGATAGAATTGGAACAGCAATAATAAGTGAAGGAATCTAGGTATGCCCAAGGAACAGTTAATAGACGCTTCAGGTGTTACTCAAAGTATCATTATGCAATGAACTGCCTAAAGTGGAGAGGCAGGGTCCTCGAACCGACACACGACACAGAGAATTCCGAGGCAGAAGAGGAAGATAATGATGAATCTGAACAAATTTATACTAGTCACAAGGAGTTTTAGTCCTACGTTGAATATGTTTGTCGTGGATTCCTTCAAATGTGCTGTGTTAGTGCTTGCACATCGCCAGTATGTGGAGCAGCTTGGTTAAAATGTTATCTGGATTCACTCAGGAGTAAGGAATGACGCAAGGTTAAGGAGTATAAAAGTACTACTTGCTTTAGGTTTGGTGATGACAATGCATTGAAGTCATTAAAGAGAGTTGTAATTCCACATAAAATAGCTAGAGTAGGCCACTTTATCAGTGCCGATGTCGTCTCTAGTGAAATACCTTCACTGTTGAGTAAACCTTCTATGAAAAGGCACAAATGAAACTTGATAAGGCAATAGTTTTTCGAAAGTCAGTGGATTTGCCGTTTACCCAGCGAGGGCATTATTGTATCCACTTAACAAAATCAGATTTTTCTTGTCAGTGTTCGAGAAGTATTAATGGCATCCGGTGATAAGAATCAGAGAGATAAAGTACAAAATTATCTTATAATTACATCGGCAATTTGCACACCCTTCTTGTCAAAGATTAAAAACCCTGCTAAAGGATGCAGGTGTGATTGATGAAGAGTACACAAGGGTCATCGAAGAGATCAGTGAAAAGTACGAAATCTACAAAAAGTATCGGAGGATGAAGTCATGTCCAATTGTAAGCCTTCCATTGGCGCATGACTTAACAAGGTAGTTGCCATGGATTTAAAAGGTATGAGACAAAAACAGAAATATTTTCATTCTACATTTTATTGACCTGGCAACCAGATGTAGTCTTTCTACAATACATAGCAGGAAAAGTGTGATTGAACACAAGAAATAGGAGACCATATGGCCCATCGAGCATACTCAAGACAATCATGGGTGATCTTAGGATTCAACTCCACTTTTCCGCCCATTCGCCCTGTCCCTTGATTCACTGAGACACCAAAAACCTGTCTATCCCAGCCTTAAATGTATTCAACGATGGAACATCCACAACCCTCTGGGATAGAGAATTCCAAAGATTCACAACCATTTGAGTGAAGTAATTGCCCCTCATCTCAGTCCTAAGTGATCAGCCCCTTATCCTGAGACTATGCCCCCGTGTTTTAGACTCCCCGAGCAGTGGAAATAATCACTCAGTGTCTACCCTATCCTTTAGAATCACATATGTTTCAATGAGATCATCTCTCATTCTTCTAAACTCCAGAGAATACAGGCCCAATTTACTTATTCTCTTATCATAGGACAACCTCCTCATCCACGCAACCAATTTAGTGAACCTTCGTTGCACTGCCCCCAATGCAAGTATATCTTTTCTTAAACGTGGAGACTGAAACTGCACACAGTATTCCAGACGTGGTCTCACCAAAACTCTGTA